>NC_090266.1:421151593-421517426 GCF_040414725.1 Anabrus simplex
GTCTACTAGAAAAAGACCTCCGGAGGCCCTACGCCATTTATTTATTTACCAATCACCACATAAATGCCCAACGGTAAGTACGTGAAGACGTACTGTTAGCGTCAGGAAGGTTATCCGACCGTAAAACTGGGCCATGTCCACATGTGAGACACTGTTCGAAACCGCGACCCCACTAGTGTGTGGAATAAACGACGGAATAATAATAATAATAATAATAATAATAATACAGTAATGTTATTGTGTTTACGTCCCAATAGCTACCTCTGACGGTTTCCGGAGACGCCGAGGTGCCAGAATGTTGTCCCGCAGGAGTTTTTTACGTGCCAGTAAATCTACCGACACGAAGTTGAAGTATCTGAGCACTTTCAAATACCATCGGACTAAGCCAGGATTGAACCTGCCAAGCTGGGGTCAAAAGGCCAGCGTCTCAACCGTCTGAGACACTTATCCCGGCAATAATAATAATAATAATAATAATAATAATAATAATAATAATAATAATAATAATAATAATAATAATAATAATTGTGTGTTCTCAGCTACCCTGTGCAGGCAGTCGCCATTAATTTGACGCTATCTAGGTTGACTACATGCCCATTTCGACGTTACGTTTTACTCTAGGAGGTGACTTAAAAAAAGACCAAACCTGTATTAGGTAGCTTATGGCTGAGTTTTTATTAATTTTTTCAAGTAAACATCAAATGTTCCCACCTCAGCCATCCTCGAAGTGGTTTGCCACTTCTCCTCCAGGAAAATGCCGGGATGGTACCTAACTTAAGGCCACGGCCTCTTCCTTGTCTATCCCTTCCAATCTTCCCATCCCCCAACAAGGCCCCTGTTCAGTATAACAGGTGATACCACCTGGGCGTGGTACTGGCCGTTCTTCCCAGTTGTACCCCGGACCCAAAGCCTCACGCTCCAGGACACTGCCCTTGAGGCGGTAGAGGTGGCATCCCTCGCTTAGTCCGAGGGGAAAACCAACCCTGGAGGGCAAACGGATTAAGAGAAAAGAAAATATCAAATCTGTCACCAGAGACGTTTTACATTCCGACAGCGTACGAGGTGTAATGCCAAACGGACTTTATTCCGCCCTGGAGGGTTTGAACCCACGATCTTGGAATCCTGAAGCTGTAGCTGACACTCTACCACTGATGGGCAGACGGAGTTCGAAGATCGTTCCTGTCCTCCGTATTAGAAGTCGTTCCAGTCCATGGCCTTTTTTATAAATGCTATTTGTTCGTGGCGTCGACCTCTAGAGATCTTTTGCCACAACTTGCACCATATGATATGAACCTGCGTGTAATTATAATTGCGGAAGTGTGGAGTGTTGACTGTGAGGAAAGGAACGTTAAGGACGACACAAACACCCAGTCCCCAGGCCAGGGACATTAATCATTTACAATTAAAAACGTGGCTCCCTACACCGCGAGGCCGGAGCTTGCTTCTGCTGTTATTAAGCAAGTTACAGTCCATCAAATGTAACCTGATAGACCAATCTCTGGGTGTAATTTTGAGGACCCTGAGTCCAGTGTAGACAGTTCTTCGTTTGTGGATCTAGCGCTCCTATCCTGGGTTTATATTCTACCCTTAAGTGTCCCACTTGGCATAGTAATTCCATTGAAAAGCTCTTCAGAATTGTATTTGTTTAGGGAATGCAAATAAAACTGGCTGTTATCTCATAAGTGATGCCAGTGTCAAGGTTCTTTCTGTGATAAAATGTTATCTCTACACTCTCCGTTTCTTGAAACCTTGGAGAATATCATACACGTTGAAAGTTTAGATTAGTACATGGAGATTTATTGCAATTGATACAGAAGGATAGGTTTATCTCACGGAAATATAACCTATATTAATTATAACGGTACTTGCCATCTACCCTTCTGCAGTACAGGTATTACTCGGGCACTACCCTCATTAACGAGCGGCCACGGCCACTTTACCTTCGAAGTTCCGTGGAATGCTTTTTTCTTTTGGGCAATATTTTATACCCTCTTGTAATCATGCAGTGTTATTCGAAACACTAAGTGAACACTACAGTCTATAAGCAACAGTTGCTGTGAAAACCGCTATAAGCTCCTCAATGGCCCTGAAATATTGCAGTGTTCCCTTCTCTTGGAGTAGAAATACAAACGTCGATATGATGCTCCTTCACTGCTGTTGGGGAATGAAACAAATGAAGTCAGCTCATTCATGCGGTAAGGATAAACAGGTTACATTATTCCACTAACATTATCGCTTGCTGTTACCAAAGGCTTGTCGGTCGTTAACGAGGGTACTGCACTCGTAATAAGTTGGGTAACGTGAGGCTATTGGCCGCTCGAGGAGGATCTTCATACACTTCACCCTCTAAGAAAGCTATTCTATGTCAAATACATGTTCATGCCTTTTTTGTCTTGACGAATTTGCTTCCATTCCATCATCATCCACCGGACGCCAATAATGATATCAATTACATGGCCTCGACTTTTCCCTTCCTCACTCCTAACATCAAATTAAATTACTAAACATTGCCGTTATAGGTTGTCAGAGAGACGTATTTAACTCACATATAGGCTATGCTTACTTCCTGGGCCCTGGTTGACAGGTTCGATACCAACTAATTCAGGTGGTATTTGAAGTTACTTGGTAAATTTACCGGCACGTAGTAGAATTCCTAAAACCTGGTACATACAACCCTGTCTAGTCGACTGGTGCCTAGCCAGATGGCCTGCAGATGTTGGAGTTCCTAGTTGTCAGTGTAATGGTATCGTATTGCTTGACTTTCACGATCGGGTCCGTTGTCTCTCGTATGACAGCTCCTTGGTTGGTCTCACGAGGCTGAGTGAATCCTGTTGCACCCAACCTCCTCCAGGTATAAGGAAGTTACGCTAGTCAAGGGGCTGTTAAGAGAACCACTACGGGATAAAATTTCCAACACCTCCGAAAACCGTAAAACTAGTTAAAGTGGCGTAAACCTAATAATATTACTTTTTATGATAACACAAGTCCACTCATACAAACAGACATACCGGTACATAGGCTACATGCATCCACACAAAGTACAGTACATACGGCTGCTGAGCACTATGTTTCAAGTCCAGCACATGAAGTAACAACACATAAGCGATACAATACAGTAGCTTTTGTTTTCATATTTTTTCCTCTACTTTCATAAGTTCACCCTCTTAGGATAGTTCATAAAGGAACATTTCTCTCCTATCTCGAGGGTAGTGTCTAAGATGAAACTGGGTCAGACGATCCAGGGCTCGCTGCTGTGGTGAAGGAGGCTGAGTTAATCAAACGCGATCCTGGCTTATGAAAAAGGTTACATTTCTTATTAACCCGAACTTTACAGTGAGAAAGCACTTCCATGTACGTCACCGGACATGTCCAGTTCCATGGCTAAATGGTTAGCTTGCTGGCTTTTGGTACAAGGGGTTCCGGGATCGATTCCCGGGGTGGTTGGGCTTTATAACCTTAATTGGTTAATTCGTCTGGCTCGGAGGCTGGGTGTTTGCCATGTCTTAAACATTAGATATCATCTTATGTAGGGTCCCATCATTACAGACGTGCAGGTCGCCCATAGGCCGTCTACCGAGCTCGATAGCTGCAGTCGCTTAAGTGCGGCCAGTATCCAGTATTCGGGAGATAGTAGGCTCGAACCCCACTGTCGGCAGCCCTGAAAAGGTTTTTCCGTGGTTTCCCATTTTCACACCAGGCAAATTAAGGCCACGGCCGCTTCCTTTCCACCCCTAGCCCTCTCCTGTCCCATCTTCGCCATAAGACCTATCTGTGTCTGTGCGACGTAAAGGAACTCGCAAAAATATAGGCCGCCTAATCGTAGAAGAACTGCACCAGCCCTCACCGGAGGACATACTCCATTATTGTTACCGGATAATTCGTATGACAATTGTCAGTTCCATAGGCGACACTGGCCGATAAATATATTTAGTACAGTGCGTTTCTTCAAGACAGACGGAACGTTCTACTGCGGCTGCGCAGTACGCCGAATTGCTGTACACTGTTAATAACATTTATATTAGTTTGTGTGTCTTCTTTCTCCTGGCCTTTTCCAAATTACCTTGGGTTGACATTTATATTACGCCCAGGTTTACGGCCGGATGCGTCTCCTGACGCCAGCTCTATGTGGTGGAATGTGTTCATTAATACATAGTCCGACTCGTTGGCTGAACGGTCAGCGTACTGGCCTTCGGTTCAGAGGGTCCCGGGTTCGATTCGCGGCTGGATCAGGGATTTTAACCTTAATTGGTTGATTCCAATGGCCCGGGGGCTGGGTGTGTGTGTTGTCTTCATCATCACTTCATTCTGCGCGTCGTCTACAGGCGTCAAATAGAAAGACCATACGACATTTCATTTCATTAATACATATCTCTGTGGTGGTTGGTAGTGTGATGTGTTGTCTTTACCTGAAGATGTGTGTATTAACATGAGGCAAAGAAATTAACCATACGCTGTTAAAAGCTTCCAACCGGCCGGGAATCGAACCTCTGGCCCGCTGAACTGAAGTCTTCAAATCTGACCACGCAGCCAAGGACCTGGACAGAATAGTTTGTGTGTAAATTTTAAAAATAAAACTTGTGGTTATTGGTTTTACTATGGCTGTGAAATGGCACAGAAAGGAGATCGTCTGCAGTGACTACTCGTGGAGAAGTTTTCCTTCACGTCGATGGGTATTGTTAGTTTGTTTAGAAGCTATAACTTTCCTACTTTGAGTTAATATAATAATTTAAGACTTCCAGTTGTTGACACACTATTAATTTTCTAATTAATTGTAAGCGGTGATTTGAACAATGTTAAAGCACACACGTGGAAATGAAAATGACAACCTACAACCTGTTTTCCAGTCATTGACCGGGTCAGGATGGGGTCGCCACTCCCAATGTGATTTATGAATGACTGAGAGATGCTATGAAATGAAAATGGAGAGTGTTGCTGGAATGAAAGATGACAGGGAAAACCGGAGTACCCGGAGAAAAACCTGTCCCACCTCCGCTTTGTCCAGCACAAATCTCACATGGAGTGACTGGGATTTGAACCACGGTATCCAGCGGTGTGAGCCACGAAGGCTCCCGTGGAAATGAAACGTCAAAATTATAACATCGTTTTTTTAACTGATAGAAAACGAACAGAAACAAGTAAAAAAGATGTGAGAGTTAACACAAATAACACAGGACGATAAATAATTGTACTAGATCGCTGGCACTCACACTCATTAGCACTGCGGAGCCCCTTCCCAAGAATCAGCACTTTCGAAGACTCCTTCAAGGGTATCCGTGGAATATGGGATAGACTAGATCAGGGCCTCTCAAACGCCCAAAATCTCACGTGTGCAAATCGAGGCGCAAGAGCTCCGTGCACTGTGCATCGGTCCCGCTCGGTTCGCCTCGTACCAACGCTTCATCTCTGGGCTACTCGTCTAAGCTCGGCTCAACTCGGCTCGGATGTGGAGCGCTACGGAGCAAGTGAGGAAGAGGAAGACAGGCGGAGCGAGCGAGTCAGGCGTGGGGAAAGAGAGAGACAGCGCTATTGCTCCAAGTCGAGGAGTGGGGGTCTGCACTCTGGTCAACCAAGCGAAGACGTCTTTTGCACCGTGCACAGTGCATGCACCAGGCGCATGCACTCTGAGAGGCCCTGGACTAGATCTTTAAGTTAATATTACGTGTATATGAGTAGTCGTATTTCTGTTATATATATATATATACACAAAGTTCAATCAATATTGTTGCGAATAAAAGAGTGTCTGTTTTATCACTCTAATTTATTTCAGGATGACCCAATAAGTTCACACACACACACACATACACACTAACGCATATATACACACACGCAGTTCTATTCAACCATGAACGGCCGAACTTACTAATTGCTGTTCATTTACCAGTATCGCTTCTTTTGGCACAGCAGGCCGTCCGGCCCGTTTGTATTACCTAGGAACGGCTAAAATCTTTACTTTCACTTCTCCAAGTACCAGTCACCCCATACAGCAGCTGCGTGCAAACTGTTGGATTTGAACTCAGTGCTACTGGCTACACAACACACGACGACGCCCTAAAGATGGTTTTCCGTGGTTTCCCATTTTCACACCAGGCAAATGTTGGGACTGTACCTTAAATAAGACCACGGTGGCTGCTGGCGATGCTGGTGTACGCTCCATGAACACCAGTTGTGAGGAGCAGTGCAAGATGCGTGGGTCCACATCCCTCTAGAACGATTCAACTCCTTGCAGAATCGATGCCTTGCCGTGTTGTTGCCGTTTTGAGGGCTCGAGGAGGAGCAACTCGTTCTTAACATCACTCGGTGTCTTTCCATGACGTTTGGCCACTCAGTGGCCCTTAGTTCTCCGTCACTGTACTGCACTTCACAGAAAGCTTGCAGTGATGTCTCAACGACGTACTAGCCACCAGCGTTGTGGAAATGTGTGGTAAACCAACTGACGAGCCCGGTGCTACCTAGGTAACAACACTAAATGCCGATCATTGTTTACTGATTGATTGATCGATTGATTGGTGTACTCAGTGCACTGAGTGAATCTCATTTCAAACTACAGATCAAGTAAAATTCCTTGAACTAGGCAGGAATCGAACTCAAGTCTCTTAGTACGAAATGCATACACCTTACATCATATTATTATTATATTGGTCAGTACTGAATATTTCGCTTGTCCGGCTCATCCAGTGAATGGTCAGCGTATCAGGCTTCGGTTCCGAGAGTCCCAGGTTCGATTTCCGGACCGGGTGTTTTAAGCGCGTATTGTTAATTCCTCTGGCTCAGGGACTGGGTTTTATTATTCATCTTTACACACTGTTTAATGTACGTACAACACAACACACACAACACAACACAACACAACGTTAAGAACTAGTTGAATATATCCCCCACTTAGGGTTCGCGTCAGGAAGGGCATCCGGTCGTAGAACTGGGCTGAATTAGCTTGCAGTGCTGACCGCAAGTAACTAGGGGAAAGTCCAGGAGGAAGAATAAGGCGAAGAAGTAGCTATATATCGTCGTTGCCGGGACAAAACCTCCTATGTGATAATATGTTTTGGAGATATAATGACCCGCAGCACATACATTGTGAAGAGCGAGAATGCCTTGACAATATGCACACGATATTGCACCTTAGATGACAGAACCTTACCAGCCAAAGTTCTAAACTAAAATTATTTCATATAGGAGGTTTTGTCCCGGCAGCGACGATATTTATTTTAAGAGTATGTGCCCATGCGGTTATTAGGCCTACTATCATCTTTTTCAATGCTTATTTATTTATTTATTTATTTATTTATTTATTTATTTATTTATTTATTTATTTATTTATTTATTTATTTACTGTATTTATTTATTACTAATGTTTTGATTCGTTCTAGAAAGCCAAGAATAACGGCCGAGAGGATTCGTCGTGCTGACCACACGATATCTCGTAATATGCAGGCCTTCGAGGTGAGCAGCGGTCGCTTGGTAGGCCAAGGCCCTTCAAGGGCTGTAGAGCCATGTGGAAGCAAGGAAGAATCTTTTGATTTAATCAGACTCATTGAGATATTACTTAGAAACGTTTCACTATTACTAGAGATAATAATTTCCTGTGGCTATTTCTAGCCGAGTGCAGCCCTTGTAAGGCAGACCCTCCGATGAGGGTGGGTGGCATCTGCCATGTGTAGGTAAATGTGTGTTATTGTGGTGGAGGATAGTGTTATGTGTGGTGTGTGAGTTGCAGGGATGATGCGGACAGCAGAAACACCCAGCCCCCGGGCCACTGGAATTAACCAATGAAGGTTAAAATCCCCGACCCCGCCGGGAATCGAACCCGGGACCCTCTGAACTAGTACTCTGTCCATTCAGCCAACGAGTCGGACATTACTAGAGATAAAGATAAAGTGATTAATTTTTAGGACCGCATTCATTTATGCAGTTTGGATGTTCTTCCTTGAAGTAGGCACGCGAAGTGACCGGGAGTCAGCAAGTCTCGGGCGTTCTCTTTAGCCTAGTTTATCTCGTTCTCTAGAATGAGGTTAAATCTAGTTTTACTGCCTTGAGGACAATATTATCAAGGTCTCGCTCCTTTGCCGGAGCAGAAGCTTGGCTGTGTTTACCGGAATCTCAAACCCGACATCCAGTGAAGCTAGGGCGGGAAATAAAAATCTTATCAATAAGCTTCTCTCTCAACAACTACTGTAATCTCCATTGTATAACATTAATTTTATCTCTTGTTCTCTGAGAAGTTTGAGTATATTGAATCTCCGTAAGTAAGAATACAATTATCCCTTTATATAAGGTCGTTATGATTACGGATCAGTGCATAGTTTGCATCCGTAATATTTTCTAGTCGTTATGCGTTTTATCTGAAACAGTATCCGGTTCCATGGCTGACTGGTTAACGTCTTAGCTTTCGGAACTCGGAGTCTCGGGTTCCATTCTCGGCCGGGTTGTGCGATATTAATCTTGAGCGGTTAATTTCTTTGCCTCGAGGATTAGGTATTTGAAAAAAAACCATCGCACTACAGCCCTTGAAGGGCCTTGGCCTACCAAGCGACCGCTGCTCAGCCCGAAGGCCTGCAGATTACGAGGTGTCGTGTGGTCAGCACGACGAATTATCCCGGCCGTTATTCTTGGCTTTCTAGACCGGGGCCGCTATCTCACCGTCAGATAGCTCCTCAATTCTAATCACGTAGGCTGAGTGGACCTCGAACAAGCCCTCAGGTCCAGGTAAAAATCCCTGATCTGGCCGGGAATCTAACCCGGGGCCTCCGGGTGAGAGGCAGAAACGTTACCCCTACACCACGGGGCTGGCTAGGTATTTGAGCTGGAAATTAATTATTCCTGCAACTTACACGTAACACGGAGTTTCCTATAACTTACACAGCGGATGCCGTTCTCTTTTGTCGAGGGTTCTGCCTTACAAGGGCTCATTAGGCTACCAGTACCCACTTTCAAAAATAAAATGGCATTTAATTTTTGGTTATGTTGGTGGCTTCCTAGCCGAGGTGGTAAAGGTGTCACCTGAAAGGATGTGTATTCGATTCCCCTTCTGGAGTCGAAACATGTAGAAAGGAGACTTCAAATTCTGGAGAGGGAAATAAGCCTGCACTAGAAATGAGTTCCAGGTTAATTCTTGGAGGCAAAGGTGGTCGGGCATAGACCTTTAGCCACTAGTACTGAAATTGCAGATAATGGAAGCATTTGCCTGCCTCGCTTCCAAGGAGATAACTTTGCTTGATTTCATGCCCATCAGTTTTGTTGAAATACCTAGGTTTTAAAGTTTTCACTACTTTGCATTGACGGAATACAAACAAGACTTACAGACAAACGAAAACTTTCGCTTTGCATGTCACAATATTGTGTTGATTCCGGTAGGAAAATGCACGTGACTAACTCGAGAAAAAACTTCTTTGTGCTCTACATTTATTCGATAAACTAATAATTACGGACTCCAACGCTGGTGTCTTAATCTTGTAGCGATGTAGGAGCTTGCGTGCCAAAGTGATCCTGAGAACTATGCCGGCGGGAGCATAAGCTCCTGATAGGGCCACCCAAGCCGAACAGGTCAAAGGTGATAAGCCAGATTAAGACGGATACCCTGGTCCTCAGGTTGGGGGTTGATCATGAGGCTAACAACCCTATATCGGAAAAACAACTCTTTACGAAACTCATAGACAAGAATAGACGGACTGATGACAATGGTAAACGACCCACGCGAGGAAATGGAAGAATAAAAATGGGAATAAGAAGATGGGGGAGGCGCGCAGAAGATCGTGAAGATTGGGCTACAATCTTCAGAGAGGTCAAGGCCCTACAAGGACTGTAGCGCCGAGGAGAGTAATAATTACGGAAATAGCAATAATAGACTATAGTAGAATGTTATTTAAAACGGTTAGTCACTGTCAGTGGCCGTATGTTTCGTAACGTTATTCGCAAGGTTGTTAGAGTAAGAGGTAGGCATCACGCGCAGGACTCCCCACCACGCTTGGCCGTCGATGACGTCAACATGAACCCTTAGCGCCTTGTCTTCTGCGTGAGGTAGGCTAATACACTGCTGTAAGCTATTCTGTTTTAACCACAAGTTAGAGATAAGAGAACTTCATTTGATATTTTAATATCACCTCACAAAAGGCATTCCACTTCACTATTACAGTAGATTAATAATAGATCAAATACAGTGTTATTCCAGCAGCGTTTCTGAAGTATTTCGCTCTGTATAAAAGGTTGTAACAATGCTAAGACTGTGATCGCAGTGGAATGGCCTTTCCATATGTTCGTGTTCTCAACATCTATGATAACAATGACAAGGGGCTCTAATTGTTACAGACTCGAACATTAAAGCTTGATGACTGCAAGAAATATGTCCGTTGTTACAAGCAATATTGGGAAACTATATACATTGTCAACAAAACAAACAGCAAATGTTAGGAAACTGTCCACAACACAAACAGTACAGTAAATGTTCTCCTCCAAGTGCCAGGAACTGACAAATTCCACGTTAACATTAGATAGACCATATAAATTAATGAGCCTGTATATTAACGTTCTTAGCACTGGTTTCATATACAACAACATAAATTGCCTTTCATAAAAAAACAGGTATGTTATACAGGTTTAGTGCCATTTCGTCCAGGCGCCATTTCGTGCAACAACAAATTTCCGTGAAAAACGTGCCATTTCGTCCAGCTCGGTTTTACAAATTATTACACAAGTTAATGAGTGCCATCTCGTCCAGACGAAATGTTTACAAGATTAGTGTTGAGGCAGTGCAGGTAGTTGGCGGTCAATGACCCCTGTGCTTACGTGCACAACCACAGGTTGTGGGATTTCCCACCCACCCCAGCTATGAAATTCCATTCCTCCCCTCCCTACCTTTGTTTATGTACAGAGATTTCATTCGTTCGAATGATCTCTATGAATTAATATCTTCGATAATTATGGAGTTTTCAACCGCCACAAGGGGCCAACGTAGTTTATTACTTAACGCGTATCGGTATAGGTTAAGAATAAGAAGAAGTGCGGTGAAGTTGTGTGGCGTTGTTTAACCGTTCTTGTAGTGGAAAAGTGTTTACTATAAACCGTGAAATTATTAAATAAGAGATCCATAATACGTGTGTCCATCTCTTAGCACAGGCCAGAGTAAAGTGTAGCTTCCACCGAAGTCCCAGTCTCATCCATGGCTGTGACAATATGGAAGCTGCTGGGGTATGGGTGGTGCTGAGTAATGACATTCAGAGCACGACTAGTGCGTCTGAGTGTTATGAAAGGTGTTGCTCATAGGGTCAGTCGTGCTGCAATAGCACTTTCTGACCCAGTGAGGAAAGCAATGGCAAACTACCTCACTCCTCGTCTTGCCTAGTACGCCTAATTTTGGTGCTGCCATTGGTTTTTGCGGTTTCCTTATAACCGCATAACCTTTGGTGGTGCTATTTGAGGATCCAACCAGCCTCTGGGCTGATGACCTAACAGACAGACAATACGTGTGTTCCTGATGTGGCTGCACAAGAAGTCCGCAAGGCTATTGCACAGGGAAAGAAGAGAGCCCGCGAAGATACTGATAAATCCATTTCACAGGTAGGTTTATATTTTTATTAGTGACAATATTTACGGCCCAGACTCTAGGACTCCGCCCCACTGGCTTTTAAATGGGCATAAATTTATTTAAATTGAGTTTGAACTCCTTGTAAATCCTGAAGCTGAAGGTCGAATGAAGTAAACTAGCGAAGCGAGCTTACATTCTGCGAGCGACGTCTGGCTCGAGAGACAGACGGAAATTGAGATAAAGTCCGATTCGGCTTCTACGATGTATAATACAAGAAATTATGCCAAAATTTCACTATTCCAAGTAATGTACAGACAGAACTCTTATTTTATTTATATAGATAGTATAGTTAGTTCCTTTTGGTATCAGATTTTTGACGACCTCTTCTACAATCCGGATTTGAACTCGTTACCAGAATTCCTCAATTATATAACTGCAAGTCTTGTCTGCATGGACAGCAAAGGGTTGCTCAGGGCATTTAGGCTGAACCCAATCATCGAGATGTTGAGTTTGAAGATGGCAGATGGAAATAATTTCTTACTAGCTGACGACTGTAATGGTGAGCGGATACTTATATTTGCCAGTTCCACAGGAAAAAAACTGCATTAAAAGAAAATAAGATTTTTTTCATGGATGACACCATTAAGAGTGTTAGCAAACAATTTTCGCAGTTGTACACCATCCATATAGATTTAAGAAGCACTGTGGAAGGAACAAACGTAACCCCCGTAGTTTTCGCATTACTTCCTGACAAGAGAAAGAACTTATATTTGCCTGTTTAACACCATTCTTCGGGTGATTCCAGACTGGTCCCCTGAGACAGTAAACGCCGATTTCGAAGCTGGAGTGATCGAGGCAATCAACACTGTATTTCCTGCTGCAGAATTTCATGGGTCCTTTTTTCATTTTTCACAAAGTCTATGGAAGAATGTACAAAACCTTGGACTTGCCAATGATTAAACACACGCCAGGAAACACGAGACTCCGTGAGAATGTGCGCTGCTCTGGCCTCTTCAAAAACGACAGATGTGGTGAGAGGCTGGCTACGCATCCACAGTGTTGCTGTAGCACATGAGAAACTCAAGGAGTTTTTTGACTATTCCATTGACCAGTGGTTAAATAACCCTCATTTCCCAATTGTTGCATGGAATTGTACCGGCAGGTGACATCGTACCAACAAAGCTGTGGAAGGATGGAACCATCGCTTGAATGCAATCGTAGGCAAACCACACCCTCGAATAAAACATCTAATTATGACACTGAAGAAAGAAGGAGTATGTTCTAACACGAACATCGTCAGGATTGACCTAAATTTAGAAGGTCTAAAGAGGAGAAACAAGTACTTTGTAATGGACAAAAGAATAGGAAGAGCCATTGAAAAATAGGAGAAGTCAGGAGAAATTTAAAAGTTTTTGAGGAACGTCTCCTACATAATTCAAATGAATTGAGAGGAACAAAAAAGTTACTGATTTGCATCATCGGACAACGCATTAGCTGTTGCATACATTGTACACACTGTTTATATTTGTAAATAGGCACAAAACTTGACAAGGCTGAAAGGCCGCTTTTTGCGTTGCCCGATTTGGTTTGTGTTTTTAATCAAACCTTTGTAGTAATGTGAAATTTAGCTGAACGTGACTTCGTAGCAGTCTCAAGGAACGTAGTTAATAGTGAGTATATTATCTTATATTTAATTACGTCAGGAGTTCTTTGTCCAGTGAACTACTTTTTTTATTATAAGTCCGATTTTGATGATTGAGGTGTCAAATTAAAGAGAACTTTCCCTAGATGTTTCGAAAAGACAAAGTCCCCATGTAATTTTAATGAATAAACAAATATTCCTGCTTGAAATATGATAAGATATTCATTTAAACAGATGTTTTAGTAATGCAACTTTGGATATATTTTAATTATCACCTCATTTGTGAAAATATTTGTTTTTATTCTCACTGTGTTGTTTACATTATAAGCATTTCATTGTAAAATATATTTGACTGACGAGCGGAGCGAGTAACGTCCATTATTACAAACATCAAAAAATTACTTATTTCTAACAAGGAATGCAGTGAAACGAAACACTTATTGCAGACCTGTCAAACTGTAAATCATAGGTGTTTGGACGAAATAGCACTAGTGGGCCGGTAGAGAGTTAACCACCTGCCTTTGTTCGTGGAATTTGGAAGAAATGGCACCTGGACGAAATGGCACGACACGGTTATACACAAAGAAAAAATGCTGAAAAAATATCAAACACACTTATCCATAGCATCAGTGGAGTTTCTTTGCTTTTCTTCTTTCTTTATCGGCATTGTATTAACTGAAACCCGGTCTCTTGAATGTCTTACTTTTGTTTAAAGCGACCGTTCGAATAGAAGAACGGCTTCTCACGAAGCAACTTGGAAGCTCATAAATTTGGGGTAATTTCTTCTTCAGGATATCCGTAAGGTTTGTGATGATGTTAGAACCCTCTTTCGGTTCTTTCCCGTGGTAAAATTGAAACTACCGAATTCGATAGCTGCAGTCGTTTAAGTGCGGCCAGTATCCAGTATTCGGGAGATGGTGGGTTCGAACCCCACTGTCGGCAGCCCTGAAGATGGTTTTCCGTGGTTTCCCATTTTCACACCAAGCAAATGCTGTACCTTAATTAAGGCCACGGTCGCTTCCTTCTCACTCCTAGCCATTTCCTGTCTCATCATCGCCATAAGACCGATCTGAAAGAAATCTTTTTGAAATCTAATTTCCACCCCTTGTAGTTTGACCTGTTTTCTCTCTGTAATTGCTTTCTATATCGAGGTTCTTCTTCTTTACCCTAAAAGCTATATAGCCAGTG
This sequence comes from Anabrus simplex, assembly GCF_040414725.1. Classification (NCBI taxonomy): domain Eukaryota; kingdom Metazoa; phylum Arthropoda; class Insecta; order Orthoptera; family Tettigoniidae; genus Anabrus; species Anabrus simplex. The sequence goes on from NC_090266.1 coordinate 421,165,942, forward strand.
AAGTCTTCAAGCATCTCATCACGATCCTTGGTTTCGCGACTGTCTTCGAGCTGTTTTACTAGCATTTCGAGGGCTTTAACGAACCCTTGCTCATCCTCCGGTAAAGAATAGAATGCTCTGGGCTCAACGCTGGCCTTAGACTGGCATACGATATGCGAGTTTAGTCGAGTTCATCAGTAGCATGTAACATATTTGGGCGTAATGTTTCATAATCTTCCGGAGAACAGATGGAATTTCTTATCGCCTCGGATGCATTGAGGCTAAGAAACAATGATCTCACCTTTCGCGTCACAGTTGTGGAAAGAGGATGGTCATAAAGACCTCAGAACCCTCGAAGCTGAGAAAGCTTTTGATAATATCTTGATTACTTCTGTCACCATTTATTTAGGTCAGTGGTTTCAGGGAATACATGAAAGTGTATGTTTCATTCCTTCGCGTGCCTGCTATGATTTGTGCAGCCTGCAATGGCATGACAAAGCATACTGAAAAGTGTACACTATTACTGCTTTTCACGTTTTATCACATAAAATAAACACACGCGGTTTCTTATAAACCACAGATATGTTACTATCGTGTATTATTAGCACGTAGCATCAGCGTGTACAACGATTCTTATTCGAACTACCTCCACCTCATTCAGAGCAGATTCAACGCGAGGGTCCTGCGTGACGTCACAGCCCTGCTTTGCTACTGCGCACCTCTCTCGTGATCCCTACCTTGTATTCTACGTACCTTGGTTATTCGTAGGTTTAGATCTCACACTAGAGTAACTTGGGTCTTAAGTCCACTGATTAACTTCTAGATAGCGCTCTATTTCACTCTCTCTTCATGTCTACGGATCTGTTGTACCCTTTATTGTCGTTGTCCACTGTGCAACAATATGGCTGACAATTTAGACAGGATGTTACGTAGAGTATTATTTGAGGTGTAAAGAGTGTAACCGAGGGAGTGGCTGCATAGTTTGGGTCACGTAGCTCACAGCTTATATTCGGGAGATAGTGAGATCGAACCCCACTGTCGATAGCCCTGAAGATGGCTTTCCGTGGTTTCTCTCTTTCACACCTTAATTACGGCCACGGTCGCTTCCTTGCCACTCCTCGCCCTTTTCTATTCCGTCGTCGGCATAAGACCTATCTCTGTCGGTGCGACGTGAAACAAATTGAACAGAATCTATTTGAAATAAGTATTAACCTTTTAGAAGGTGATGAAACATGCAATTTTAGAGATTTTTCCAGTTTGAGCATGATTTTTCAAGAAAAATATATCTTACATTTGAAGCTTCTTGGCTCACCGAAATAGGATTAATTCACACGAAATTGCACCAGGGAATGTGCGATTACTGTATTTATTTGTATGTTAAGCTATTAATTTGGCAACAACAACAACAACATTTGACTTACATCTTAGATTCCAAACGTTTTCTAAAGTCTCTTAGTGTTTTGAAAAATTTTCGTCCGTTAGCGATCAAACGGATGAGAAGAATTTGGAAATTGAATCGCAATCCAAGGAGAGGAAATCAAAACCTTGAGATTTGCCGGTGATATTGTTATTTTACTTGAGACTGCAGGAGATCTCGAGAAGTTGCTGAATGGTATGGACGAAATCTTGGATAAGGAGTACAAGATGAAAATAAATCTGAAACAAATGTAATGGAGTGCAGTCGAACGAAGGGAGGTGATGCAGGTAATATTAGATTAGGAGGAAATGAAGCCTTAAAAGGAGTAGATGAATATTGTTTCTTGGGTAGTAAAATAACTAATGATGGCACAAGTAAGGAGGACATAAAATCCAGACTAGCACATGCAAGGAAGAGCTTTCTTAAAAAAAGAAATTTTCTCACTTCAAACATTGATATAGGAATTAGAATAATATCTCTGAAGATGACTTTCATGTGGAGCGTGGCACTGTATGGAAGTGAAACGTTGACGATAACTAGCTCAGAAAGAAAGAAAATAGCTTTCGAAATGTGGTGTTACAGAAGAATGCTCAAAGTGAGATGGATAGATCGAATCACGAATGAAGAGATAATGTATGGAATTGGTGAGATGAGATCAATTTGGCTAAATTTGACGAGCAGAAGAGATAGAATGACAGGACACATCTTAAGGCACCCAGGACTTGTTCAGTTGTTTTCTGAAGGAAGTGTTGGCGGTAAGAACGGCAGGGGTAGACCAGCAGATTAGAGCAGATGTAGGTTTCAGTAGTTACGTAGAAATGAAAAGGTTATCTCAGGATAGGGTGGCATGGAGGCTGCACCAAACCAGTCTATGGACTGATGACTCCAACAACAACAGCATTTCCAAAATTTGTCATACAGTACAAAAATCGAAGATTGCAAAAAGTGGATTCTTTGAAAATGCGAAAGGAATATATACATTGGAGTAAGGACATTCAGATAATAATGTCCTTAAATAGACTAACGCAATATCATAGCTATATTAAATTGTCACAGCGGTGTATTTTCGATTAAAGTACATGACAACGGTTATATCTGACATTGTACGGAGATGATTCAGAGACACAGTACTTTTTCTTGGCCTAATACAGGGAATTTAAGCACTGTCCAAATTAATGAGGTCAGTGGAGAAATGCTGAAACACTGGATCTCATTAGAGCCTCAGAGTTAAACTACACTGGTAGTTGTACTCTCTTGGATGAGTAACTCACGTGCTGTTGGTTATAGATGAAGCAAAAGTAAGTATTAGCCACCCTACGGCAAGGAACCTCTGGCTCAGGATGACTCATCAGTGACCTCATGTGGCAGTGTTTCCAAGTTTATTTCTTTAATAATATATGCATTACCGAAACCTCCTTTTGGTGTAAGATGAATATGACTGTGGGCACACTTTAAGGGACTAGATCTCGCCAGCAAAGTCATTTCACCCTGTATAAAATTAATTATCTTTCCTCGATGGCATGTGTGCTGCGGATCGGTATATTTTTCCAACTAAATTGTCATAGTATTTTTCAAGGTGCAAAGACTATATCTTCTTTCGCCGTCGTGATCTAGGGTTGATCATAGTATCTTCCCGCTCGGTCATACTGAACTCGATCATCTTCCTTACCACGAATTCAAGCCAGGTTTAAGGGTTTAGAATGGGATAAGTAGAGCTTCAGGAACACAGTTGTGCAGTTGTGTGGATTATAAGCTCAAATAAATCTCTTTCTATATATATAAAATAAGAGTTTTCTCTGTCCATTGCTCAGAATTTAAAAAGGATGGCATTTCTGTATCAGTCGTGTCCACAGTGACAAGGAAATGCCCTTTCTAATTTTCCGTGATTTTCTGTCTGTATGTATGTATGTATGTATGTATGTATGTATGTATGTATGTATGTATGTATGTATGTATGTATGTATGTACACGCATCACGAGAAAACGGCTGAAGAGAATTTAATGAAAATGGATATCCAAAGTCCAGAAATAAGTCGCTACAATCTAGGCCATAAATATCTGTATTCACGCTGAGGGAAATGGTAGTTTAGGGGAAGGCCTAAAATTTAATTCTCAAATATTTATGTTATTAGTGGTCGTATCTTAACAGAAATCGGTAGGCGAAGTCGGAGAGTAAGTCGCTACAATTTAGGCTACAAATAATTGTATTCACGATAAGAAAAATGGTAGTTTAGGGGAAGGCCTAAAATTGATTTCTCAAATACTTATGTTATTAGTGGTCCTTTCGTAATGAAAATCGGTACACAATGTCGGGAATAAGTAGCTATAATCTAAGCTGTAAATAATTTTATTCACGCTGAGTGAAATGGTAGTTTAGGGGAAGGCCTAAAATTTATTTCTCAGATATTTCTGTTACTAGTGGTCGTATCGATAAATGCCACATAACTAAAGTTATATATTATTATCTTTCCAATCATTTGCCTTATACATTGTTACCGTACCGGCTATGATCACAGAGATATTCATGAATTTGAATTTTTTTACTAAGTCCATATAAGCGCCGAGCCGCGAGAAAATGGGTATACAGAATTTAATGAAAATCTGTATGTAAATTCGGAGAATAAGGAACTACAGTCCACGCTACAAATAATTTTATAAGAAAATTAAATGTGAAGGCCTACAATATATAAAGCTCATAAAATTGATCAAAAATAACATTACGTTGACTATTGTTTGTTCTGATGTGCTTTGCGTCTTCTGTTGCCACTCATCTTCGATAGATAGGATTACTGCTGCGTACCGAGTATTTTGTTAATTTGCCTTACGTCGCACCGACACAGATAGGTCTTATGGTGACGATGGGATACGAAAGGGCTAGGAATGTGAAGAAAGAGGCCTTGGCCTTAATTAAGGTACAGCCCCATCATTTTCCTGGTGTAAAAATTGGAAACCACGGAATAACATCTTCAGGGCTGCCGACAGTGGGGTTCGAACCCACTGTCTCCCGAATACTGGATATTGGCCGCACTTAAACGACTGCAGCTATCGAACTCGGTAGTTTCAATTTTACCACGGGAAAGAACTGAAAGAGGGTTCTAACATCATCACAAACCTAACGGATATCCTGAAGAAGAAATTCCCCCAAATTTATGAGCTTCCAAGTTGCTTCGTGAGAAGCCGTTCTTCTATTCAAATGGTCGATTTAAACAAAAGTAAGACATTCAAGAAACCGGGTTTCAGTTAATACAATGCCGATAAAGAAAGAAGAAAAGCAAAGAAACTCCACTGATGCTATGGATAAGTGTGTTTGATATTTTTTTCAGCTGGGGAGTTATATAACTTTCTTCTTTAGCATGCCATTCCTCAGGTTTATAAATGTTCTGATACTACTGGTACGTAACACACTGGTCCATCATAGCAAGCGAGTTATTCAAACCCTACTTTGAAGACCTGATTGGAATGCGCAGTGTGCATATTTAACGGAATATGGCAGAGGAGTGTTTACGGCTGTCTGCGGTCTGGTAATTCCAGCTCTGGAACTATGGACTGTTAGATCGGCACCGTAGTATTAATCGCTCCTGTCGTACTGACGTTTTTGTAATGACCTATATTGACTTCAGTTAAGAAAGTCACAAGGTCAGTCCTTCTGAGAATCCCGTAGCGAAGCACGGGTACAGCAGCTAGTGAATAAAAATAAATAAATAAAATAATAAATTGATCTATATATATATATCTAATAAGAGTTTTGTCTGTACATTGCTCACAATTTGAAAAGAATGGTCTTTCTGTATCGATCATGTCCACAGTAACAAGGAAATGCACTTTTTACTTTTCCGTAATTTCTGTCTGTCTGTATGTATGTATGTATGTATGTATGTATGTATGTATGTATGTATGTATGTATGTACGTATGTACACGCATCACTAGAAAACGGCTGAAGACAACTTAATGAAAATCGGTATGCAAAGTCGGGGAATAAGTCACTACAATCTAGGCTATAAATAATTTTATTCACGCTGAGTGAAATAGTAGTTTAGGGAAGGCCTAAAATTTACTTTTCAAATATTTATGTTATTAGTGGTCCTATCTTAATAAAAATGAGTATGCAACGTCTGAGAATAAGTCGCTACAATCTAGGCTATACATAATTTTATTCACGCTGAGTGAAATGGTAGTTTAGGGGAGGGCCTAAAATTTAATTCTTTAATATTTACATTATTAGTGGTCCTATCTCATTGAAAATAGGTATGCGAAGTCGGAGAATAAGCCACTACAATCTATGCTATAAATCATTTAATAGGCGCTGAATAAAAGGGTAGTTTAGTGGAAGGCATAAAATTTAATTCTCGAATATTTATATTATTAGTGGTCGTATCGATAAATACTACATAACCAAAGTTATATAGAATTAAATTTCCGATCATTTATATCATACATTTTTACCGTACGGGCTATGGTAACACAGATATTCATGAATTTGTATTTTTGTTGCCAAGTCCATATCAACGCCCAGCCACGAGAAAATGGGTGAACAGAATTTAATGAAAATCGGTATATAGAGTCGGGGAATGAGAAACTACAGTCTAAGCTATAAACAATTTTATTCACCCTGGGGAAGGTGCCTAAAATGTAATTTTTAAACACCTATGTTATTGATCCTATCTAAAAGCACTACGTAACAAAAGCTATAGAGAATACAATTTCCGGTCATTTATGTTTTATTCAGTTTTAACGTACCGACTATAATAAGAGTGGTATTTCGGAGTGGGAAGAAAACTAAATGTGGAGGGCTATCATATCGAAAGCGCATAACATTGATCAACAATAACATTACATTGATCATTGTTTGTTGTGATGTTCCTTGTCTCTTATGCTGCCTCTCAACTCCGATAGATGGGATTCCTGCTGCGTACCGAGTATAATAGCCTGACTGAATATTGAAGGGAAATAACCGGGGAGTTATAAAACTTTCGTCTTTAGCATACCATTCCTCTGGTTCATATATTTTCTGATACAGCTGGTATGTAACACACTGGTTCATCATAGGATTCCAGCTATTCGATCTCTACTCTGACGCGCTGTTTTGAATGAGCAGTGGGCATACTTAAGGCAGAGGCTCACTTAGTAAAGTAGTAGTAGTATGGCCTGGTCTAGAATAACAATTACGGCTATTCCAAATTATAGCACCACAATTCACTAAATAACTCAAAATTCAACCATGAAAAGAGCCGTTTCTAAAGAAAAGCTTCTTCCTTTTCTTTTTATTAAATTCTACATTCATTTTATTCCAAATTAGCAGTGAAGAGGGGGGTTTCTCCTCTGGCATGGAGGAAAAATTTGCCTCCAAGTCAGATAGATTTTTCCGCTGCCGGTGTAGTAAATTGATACTTCCAGACTCATCGGGGTACTCCTAGGACACAGATTAGTAAAAGGGCATAGTTTTTACCCTGGGAGTCGCCACTATTCGACCCCCTCCCTGCAGGAAAGGGACGAAGAGTGTTCACAGCTCACGGCAGCCTGCGGCCTTGTCATTCCAGCTTTGGAACTTTGGACTCTTAGATCGGCAGCTTAGTCCTGTTCGTTAAAAGTGAGAAAATGTGTGGTTTTTCATTTGATCGAATATTTCATATGAAAGCATTGCTTTTGTTCGCTCCATTCCTACTGACGTCATTGTAATGTATGTTCATTTCAGTTGGGAAAACCACTAAGACAGTCTTTTCGAAGATGTAAAAAGGCAGGTGGAGAGTGCGTGTCTACCATTACAGTGAAAATTCCTTAACTCAGTCTTCATATGAGAAATGATGTTTGGTGACTTCCCCGTCGGGTTTGTAGGGTAACGTTAAGAGCTATGCAATTTCATACAATCCTGCTCACAACGTGTACACTAAGTATACAATGTAGAATTCCGTAGCGAAGCACGGGTACATCAGCTAGTAAATAAATAAATAAATTAATTAATTAATAATATCTAAACACAATCAATAGTAACACATGTCTCAACAATGATTTGGTTGATTACTGCTCACGGTTAAAAACAAATGAATGTCAACATGTCTTTCAGAGTTCTTTGTCTACTCATGACTGCCACAATTGCAAAGCCAGCTTCGTTACAATTCGCGGATGTCCTGGGAGGAGTGGAAGGTAAAGGCTTCCACTATCCGTGACATAGGCGCTAAGTGGAACAGAGCGGTGAGCTGTATGCCCGACCGCTTTCGTGCCCCAAGATTTAACCTGGCACTGATTTTTGGTGCCGGCTGTATGGTTTCTCAGGACCATGAGCCTCTCCAGAAACTAAACTTTTTTGACTTCCAGTTACCAAAATGCATAATTCCATAGAATATTATCCGGCAGACCTTATAAACACTTAAGTACTCTGTGTTGTGGGTAATGATATTCTTTACCTCAATGACGAAGCAAAGACTGCTATAATATTCACACGCATATACTTACTGGAAAGGTATGTCCTCGGTGTCCTGAAGGAACACCAAATCTCTAAACTCAACACGCAAGTATTGCATGCCTTAAATTAACATGTTTTTGAATGATGTAAACCGTATATTTTTGAGGACAAGCATCTTAAAGGCGGGAAGACAAAATAAAACATATGTTACGCTGTCATATTTGCTGAAAAATATTGCAAGAGACTGAACATCTGATACATTTGGCACCAGTTGGCAACTGGCTGCTTTATTTTCTTCCCTTGTTGTCTTACTCTTCGGCCTGATTCGTTACTGAAAATCCCTCATGTTTTCAAATATGGTTGCTTCGCCTTTCGCCGTCTGGCTACAGCACTAGTTACTTTTACTGAGACAATGGGGAGACACTTGATTGGGCCATTGAAAGCAACGTCTCCTCTTTGAATGTCGGTCTGATTACTCGTCCACTGTCCAGTACTTTCAAGTGGGCATCCACCTCTTGTAACTGTATGATGAATAGGTGCAATTGGGTAACGGTAGAGAAGCGGTTGTTAGTAATCACTTCTTGGGGAACGAAGTTTTAAAGGTACCTAATATTGTATGATTGAGACCTACTTTACTTCTGCCGCATGTATGAAGCATTTAGGTCTACTTCAATGGATTACAGGAGAGAGAAGTGTTAGTAGCGTATGGCAGACAATGAATGTGATTTATTTTCTGGACGCTAGTTATTATTCAGATTTCAAAGCCTGGAAAAACTTTCCTCGATCAGTTGTATATTTAAGTGTCAATTAAAGAGCAAATACTCCACTGGCACTTAAAGAGCTTTAAACTAAATTTCTAATCCAGAAATTTACCCTTGAGTGTTATGTAATGTTCCTTCTCCCGTGTATGAGCCAGTTCTAGAGGTTTTACGTTAGTAACTACGACGCTTCTCTGAATATTGGCCTATTATAAGACGCCGGATAACTGGTTTTTGAAACTTGAAACGCTGAAAGCTCGAAAATTAATTGCCATTCGGGAACAGGTATTGATTTTGCTCCTGTGTAGACAAACTCGCCTAATTTCGACAAGTCATATACACTACTATCACAAGTCAGTCATTAAGGTTTTTATACTAATTATTAATACACTGTCCTACTAATTGAGCAACCGTCCGTCAGTTTATGTCTTTACTCCACAGGATCCTGGAATCTTGACTGAAACGTTGTACTTGATATTACATTATATCGAAGTACATCGATCGCCGCAACCGAGTTGGGATATTCCGGGACGAACTTCTCTCTTTTGCATGCACATGCGCTAAAATAATTGAGATGAATTGCGTTATTTGATGTAAGTAGGGTCTAGAGGTAGCGAACCTGCCTCTTACACGGGGGCTCCGGGTTTGATTCTCTTCCAGGTGAGATATTTTTACCTATATCTAATGACTGGTTCGATGTTCACCTAGTCTACGTGAGAGCAGTTGAGGAACTACCGTATCTGGCGCTGAAATGACGATTTCGCTCTAGAGAGCCAAGAATAACGACCGAGAAAATTTGTCTCGCTAACCACGAGTCTCCTTGTAATCTGCAGACCTTCGGGCTGAACAGTACTCGCTGGGTAGGCCAAGGCCATTTAAGGAATGACTGTAGCGCCATAGAGTTTGGTTTGATTTGGTGGTGTCGTAGCGTTTCGTCCGAGTGCTACCTTCCCGATAGTGTTTAATGAAGCTTTAACATCTATTGCCCATTGTTTAGTTTACGGTACGGTAAGTTCCATTGTTAGTGCCAGCCACGACTGCACGCCGTCTTTAATTGGCACCTCTGTAAAAACGGAGATGGGTCTGCCGTGTAACGAAATGTCAGTCTATAGCGTGATTCAGACGCCTCTTTCCGTGTAGTTTTATGCAACCCACAATAGACATTCCGTCCTGAAAACATCTGCTCTGCCGGTATGCTCAGACAACACAACCGGATATCTTGGTATTTACCGTCTGACCATGATAGGACGCCGTTATGTTATACTCGTATTAAACACTGGAAGACATGCGTGTGCCTTCTAGATCACATGAAACTGACACGCCGGTGAAACACTAAATTGATACGGTGACAGCAGTAAACTTAATACTTGCCATAAGCTGTTCAGTGTGCCGTACGGAACCGAGTGTAGTTGGAAAAGGCGTGGCGGAGCGGGCTTGCATTTCAGGTGGGAGCAGTAAACTTAATACTTGCTATAAGCTGTTCAGTGTGCCGTACGGAACCGAGTGTAGTTGGAAAAGGCGTGGCGGAGCGGGCTTGCATTTCAGGTGGGAGGTTCTAGTCTGGGGCGAAGATTACAAATTTTTGAAATATTTGTTTAATATGTACAGCACTCAATGTAAGATCCATATCCGCTTTCATGCAAATTGTATGTGAATGACTGTGCTTGTGGCCGAAAGAAGAGCCGATTAGTTAGCAGGCCGGACGTACACAGACCGGAAATAAAAGGAACACAATTGTCCTTACAATGTTTTATCGCATCAAATCCTAGATGTGATGACCGTTTTCATTTATGCACATTCGGGCCCGGTGTCCAATAGATCGTCTTGCGCGCTGAAGCATTCCAGATGTAATTGCTCGCCAGCCGTTCGTGAGAGTTGGCGCAGCTGGTCAGGGTTTTCCGGCGCTTGAGTGTAAACGTCGTTCTTCAATTGTCCCTACAAGAAGAAGTCTAATGGCGTTAAATCCGGTGATCTGGTGGGCCAAGAAACAGGGCCTTCTCGTCCTATCCATTTCCCTGGCAGTTCCTCGTTCAAATGGTTACGAACGGGCAAAGTCGAATGTGGTAGAGCTCCATCCTGTTGCAACCACATCGTCAAACATTCGTGCAAAGGCATCTCCAGCAGCAGTGGGAGTTTCTGACTCAGAAAGTGCAGGTAGCGTTGGCCCGTCGAATGGCCCTCAAAGAAATAAGGTACAATCAGGCCATCCTACAAAATTCCACACCAAGCATCCACTCCCGATCGTACTTGATGGGCCGCCTGTCGCACCCAGAGAGGATTGTCCGGACTCGAATAGTGCAAGTTCTGGCGATTGACGTTCCCATTATTGTGGAAGCGCGATTCGTCCGAGAACAAGATATGCGATACGAATGCTGCATCTTTGTCCAGCCTGCCTAATAGCCACCGACAGAACTCCATTCGAACTTCGAAATCCCGCCCGTGGAACTCTTGGTGTAGCTCAAGGTGGTATGGGTGAGATTTATGTTCATGCAGTATTCGCTAGACGGACGGCTGGCTGGTGTTCACCTGTCGAGCAATCGCCCTTGTACTGATGTGTGGATTATTACGAGCTACCTCCAGAACGGCCTCTTCTATTTCACCCGATGTAACGGGCCTATCGCGGACTGGTGGCTGGTTGGAAATCACGCCTGTTGTCCTTAAGCGTCTTTCAACACGACGAAACGTCGTAGCAGCGGCGTGTCGCCTGTCGGGATACCGTTCCCGGTACAGACGTAGTGCATCGCACGCGTTTTGTCGTGCTTCCCCATAAATGAGGAGCATGTCAACATATTCCTCTGTGGAAAACATGTCGAATGACAGCAGAGATTACAGTACATTCAGGCCCTAACCAGCGGAGTATGCGCAGGGCACAAGTTGAATAACAGCGTCATTCTGCTGTTCGAATGTGGCAAACGTGAGCCTGTGTTTACGTATTCAAACATCATACATATGCAAAGATATATGATCGATGCAGGATTGGAACCGCTGCTGGCACATTCCCTCGAATGCTGTGCGAACGACTAACCACATCCGCTACGGTACACTGCTGGAAACCTGCTGGTAGTACGACGAGAGCAGAGTACACACGCCATCCGGTTCGGTGTTTAAGACGTTAATTACTGCACTGTTACCTAGTTTTATGCGTTGATTCTCCTCTTCCTTACACCCGGTCACGAGGCACGACACATTAACATAGTTACATGGTAAAAGGACCTTGCTTCATGACTTCAAGGCGTCATGTTTTGAGAACAGATGATATGTGGAGGAAGCAACTCAGAAGTGATGCTAAAAAAATAGAATACCATATCAGTTACCTCGTGATTGTCCACAAAGAAAAAGATCAATCTATTCCATAGTTCGGTTTTAAAAATCCTTAATAATTTTCCATTAGATTAGATTATGCAATTCTTTATTCATATATAAGCTTAAAAGTGGTTAATATTACATCCTTAGTATTCAGTGCAAAAATTGTTTGAATTTAATGTATTTGTTACACGTTGACATTGCATATTATTCTGATTATGTCTATGTAGAATTGCTCAAAGAAAGAATGAGCGCATTGTATTGCATAATTTCCTCGCAGGTACACTTTTCTCAGAAACGGTTGAACTTAAATATGTAATATTTGTTTTGATTATAAGAGTTTGTGTCTACTTGGGAGGTGAATTATATTTTGGTAATAATTAAGAGTAAGTCCGAACAAATATTGAATGTGAGAACATACAATACCATACTTTCATTCATTTTTTGAGTGACTTTACATTTATGGTTTTATTATCTTTGATAATGTCTATTGTATGTAACATAAATCTGAGTAGGTGCTTGTGCATTTAAGGTTTTATTTTATTTGACAATGTCTATTGTATGGAACATAATGACTGAATAAACTCTATGCTATTCTTATTGATATTGAATGGGTTAACAAACTATGGACCTTGGCGAAATAGTCTTCTATTGAACAGCTCTAACAAACTGAGAAACAATAGGGTCTGTTTGGTTATAATTCTGAAAATACTGGTACATGTATTATATTTGACAAATAATGCAATGAAACGTGTATAATCCATACTACAGCTTTCTTTTGTTCAGAGGTCGCTGTTTTCAGGGAGCTGGTTTCGACTTAGTTTGTGTCAGTGGTCCTCTGATTCACAGCGCTATGGCTTAGTAGCCAGCCCACGCTAACTCAGAAAGTGCCATCTTCACGCATTTCCGTTACGCTCAGGTTAATTGGACAGAAATTATGCATGACAATTCTTTATCATTTTAACATATCTAATTCCAGAACATAGTCTTACATGTCATATCAATTAATTTGACAAATATAAGATGTAGCTTTTATCTACTTATCCGGGATTTCTTGCGAGTCTTCGTCGCTTTTAACACATCTCCTATTACCAGTAACTATTAATTTCCTATCATTTTGAAATAAAGAGTGCATTAGAAATGGCTTAGCCTCAGGTGATAATCACGCATTGTCAACATCCTACTAGTACCACTCGAGAAGAAATATTTTACCTTAAACTGAAATGAAAATGAAAACCTACAACCTGTTTTCCAGTCATTGACCGGATCAGGGATGTAATGAATGAAACATATATAGGCTGTTATTACAATGGGGTCGCCACTCCCAAGGTGATTTTATTAATGAGTGATAAATGCTATGAAATGATACTGGAGAGATTTCCTGGAATGAAAGATGACAGGGAAAACCGGAATACCCGGAGAAAAACCTGTCCCGCCTCCACTTTGTCCAGCACAAATGTCACATGGAGTGAAGGGGATTTGAACCACGGTATCCAGCGGTGAGAGGCCGTCGCGCTGCCGTCTGAGCCACGGAGGCTTTACCTGAAACTATGGTACCTAATTTGCTTTACTTGTTTACGTTCCATCAGAACGACTGAACTATTCCTCACTGCCTCCTACTGCGAGGGAATTTTGAGAGGCTAAATAGCAGGATAAGAAATAAACTTAAAGATTCCACGAGTGACGAGGAAACGTCCGCCGTCTGAAAATTTGAAATACTGTACTTGACCTAAAGTACTTACAGTTCTCTTATACATACAGAAATTTTCAATTGTACCAGACCTCAATTTTAATATACTCCAGAAAGTTTTCATCGGGGGATATTTCGTAGTTCTTGAATGGCGCTATACTCTACCTGAACTGAACACCTGATTCTACGAAAGGAAAGAGGGACTTAATTAATATGTTGTGTTATTTCACTATGAACTCTAGACGACTTGCCTACCGAGCTCTCCAAGGTGTTTGCCAAATTCTGTTCCCGTGCCCTGTTATTGTGCGCACTGAAAAACACTTGTAAAATATTATTATTATCGTCATATATCTGTTCAAAAAGCTATAGGCCTATATTACTTTCGTTTAGCAATTAAATTGGTACAATTCACCCAATACATTTTTCGGCTCTTTGGCTGAATGGTCGACCTACTGGTCTTCGGTTCAGAAGGCCCCGGGTTCGATTTCCAGGCGGACTCTAGAATGTAATCTATTTGATTAATTATTCCTGCTCGAGGGCTGAGTGTTTGTGTTCATCTCTATATGCATCACACTATAAGCCACTACAAAACACGAAATGGTAAATACACCCCTCCACATAGGGTTGGCGTCGGGAAAGGTATCCGGCTGTAAAACTGAGCTTAATCCAGATAGTGCCTGCCCCATGTAGTTCGAAAAATATAGGGAAGAAGAGGAAGAAAATACGTCTAATATTTTTGTATCAGCTCCATTAAGAATTGTAATAGTTCTTGAACAGAATCCAATAGAGAACCAATTGTACCACGGTGTCTTACACTGCCCAAGAGTTTTGAAATTTATTCTTGGTTTCTGGATAAAATTCAGTGATTCTAACGGAATATTGAATACTGAATCCAGATATACCTTCAGTATTTTTTATATCACGTATCACATATAGAAATTGGCTAGTTTATCTTCTTTCTTTCTTTCTTTCTTTCTTTCTTTCTTTCTTTCTTTCTTTCTTTTTTTCATTCTGTCTTTCTTCATCTGTTTACCGTCCAGGGTTTGTTTTTCCCTCGGATTCAGCGACGGATCTCACCTCTACCGCCTCAAGGGCAGTGTTCTGGAGGTAGGCGAAAAACTGGGGAGGAGGACCACTACCTCGCCCAGGTGGCCTCACCTGCTATGCTGAACAGGGGCCTTGTGGGGGATGGGAAGTTTGGAAGGGATAGACAAGAAAGAGGGAAGAAAGTGGCCGTGGCCTTAAGTTAGGTACCATCCCGGCATTTACCTGGACGAGAAGTGGGAAACCACGGAAAACCACTTCGAGGATGGCTGAGGTGGTAATCGAACCCACCTCTACTCAGTTGACCACCCGAGGCTAAGTGGACCCCGTTCCGTGGCTGAGCCGGGAATCGAACCCGGGCCTCCGGGGTTGGCAGCTAATCATGCTAACCACTACACCACAGAGGCGGACGGCTAGTTTATCACTTATCAAATTTGGTAAATCGCGGTAAAACTGAAGTAATTATCTCGGTATACTTGCCTTACTGCATGAACTTCTTGGCTTTCTTCTGTTTGTTTGATATTGCTGGTGTTTCCCTCACTGCTTACCAACAGTAATCTGCAGATATGACTGGGTCCATCTTCCCTAGAAACGCTTTTCACTTGTCAAAATATCCTGATGGATATCTCCATGTTCGTAACTGAAGGTAAGATAAGAGTGTATTCTGCCCGAAGGCAGGTCCGAACCTCCGCACAGGTGTGCCTGAGCCGGGGTTTACGTACGGTAGATTGGCCAGTTCCTTTCCGCTCCTCCATTCCCTTACCCCCTCCAACAGCGCGTGGCAACCCATCCAAATCTTGACCACGCCCAATGCTGCTTAACTTCGGAGGTCTCACGGGTTCGTAACTGCAGTGGCCTAAATTGTCCGGAAAAATTCCAAATGGGGGAGAAAAATGAAGCTGCAAAGACATGTTGCACTCCATCTCCCAGTAGGTCACCAACATCCACATCTCCACATAATCTCTGAAGTCTTCGGATTTCCTGTTCCCTAAGAAGTATTTTGTGAAATCTTTAAAGCATGTTCAGGCATTTTTTCCTTCCCCTCTAATACTGCATCGAATTCAGTATCTCTCATCAAATCCCCAAATTTGTGGACCAACAATATAAGCCTACCCTCTTTGATCTTTGCCTCACTAACGTTTTTGAACTTGTCTTTTATTAAATGAACTTCTGTAGTTCCTATCCATACCCTTGACGTAGTGTTTCATTAGCGGTGGCTTGAAGTGCAAGGGTGGACGGTAAATATTGCTGGATTCAACAAGATTTTTAATGAAGAGTCGCCTTTAATCCGTAGTACGACTTACTCAAAGGGATTGCATTAAACGGCCTAGGGCCTACATCATTGCTATATGTGAGATATTCATTGGTTGAAAAGTATTGAATGTACTTATCTTCAGGATGTTGAAATACGCTAACACTTGTCTCCTTGACCAGTACATTCCATTGCTGTAATCGTGTTCCCAGCAGCTCAGCTTGACTTTTGGTCTCTAACCAGGTCGTTTAGCTCCTCTTGAGAGATAACATGGGGTTCATCGGCGTTACAGGGATGGAAATCATTACTATATCTAGAGATTGGAACAAGGCGCAAGTGTCGGATATAGTACGCGCACCATTTAGCGATAGATTTTTGTCCGGGTTGAGGAGTTAGGAGGGAGCTCTGTCGGTTCCGGTTATACTGCCAACTGAATGGAAATGAAATCTGAATTGAATCGATAATATTACCGATATTAATATTATCTTAAGCCAGCAACAGTGTCACACACACATACAACATTTCTCGATGCGAATCTTCTTCCTAACATGAATTCTATAGTTTGGCTTTGCTGTGTAAACAACAACAGTACTAGTACGTAAAGTGTACCCCAGATGTCCCACAGCGATACATAAACGATTCATAGTTTGTGTTTCAAAGGTTGCCAATACTTATCTCGAAGATAAGAAAGGTCGACCGATTCAGCACAAGGGTGTCCGTCTATCAATAAAAGGTGCGTGTACTATACCCGCTTGACGGTCCTGCATGAGATTTTCGTAATTATTAGCTTTATGAACTATCAGAACCCCTAACATTTATGCAACTCCCCGGCATACTGTAGAGCGGCTAGTTTAGACTAGCGCCTTGCTAAAATACGTTTACATTCTCCTATAATTCCCATCTCTAATGATATTCGTCTTCACAAAGTTCTTCTTCTTCGTCATGTTCTAAATTATATGATTCAGGGGAAACAGGAATAGGAAGACCTTTACTATGTCGATGGCCTAGATTGAATACCTCGTATCTCAAAAAGTTCTTCCTATCCATTATTTCCCTTAAGACTGGTCACGCCTCCCAGCCACACATGAATATGCAGTCCATCAGAACAATGTTCATTGGGTTTATTTTCTTATGCTGATGCTTAAAGGAAAATGAACCTTATAAAATTTTACTGTAGGAGTCAGTAAATACATCACGCAGACATACTTTCCTATAGTACGGTACGATAAGGTTCATTTTCCTTCACATGACGGCATAGGAATAAAGAACACAACGAACATTGTTCTGATGGACTGCGTATTCATGTGTGGCTGGGAGGCGTAACCAGTCTTAAGGGAAGTAATGGATAGGAAGAACTTTGTGAGATACGAGGTTTTCATTCTAGGCCATCGATGTGCAACAGGTCGCATAGCAAGAGGTAAATTGGGATAAACTATTAATGTCTTGCTGTTTGCAGAGAAACCTACAATACTATTTTGGTAACACAGACATAACAATAGTTTAAATCATCGTGCTGTTTCTTCCGAATCAATGGTACAGCAAAAGGCATAGATGAAGGAGAACCCCTAAGCCATTGGCGAAACCTGTTTGCACATGAAACAAAGCTCATTTCTTGCCTTGATCACAAACACCGCAACCAAAATACAGGTGATAAGTTGTTTTTATACGGGAGCTAATGACCCTTCTTTGATGCTTCGCAGTGAACACGCCATTTGTACATGTCTAGGTTATGTGGTCATTCATTGATTTATTATACATGCACCACAGAGTAGAACTCAGTTTGAATGTTCCTTATACATCCACCATAGAGTAGAAATCAGTTTGAACGTTCACTATGAACACAAATGAACGACAATCACCGAAATACGCATAATACACAATTCACATTACTGCAAGAAAGCCGACATTGAGTCAGGACTGTTAACGTAGTTGCTTTCAACTGCTAACATTAATTTGTTAAATAATACACTGCTGACAACTTGATGGGGTAAAACTAGAGTTTCACTGGACAGGGTGACAAATTATGAACATACTGGGGAACCTGTCCCTACTCACAAAGCATGTAAAATGTAATATCGATTTTTAATAATATCTATCGATCTGTACGTGGTAGCGAAATACGAACATTTCCGAATTCAGCGTTAAAAATGCTTCTAAGCCAGCTATTTGCTTTTGAGAAATAAAATCATTGTTGACCATTAACGTATGATTATGATAACAATTTTTCTTTCGGTCAAGACAATGTTCTTAGCTTAGCAAACAAATAATTTAATACAAGATAATTCAGAAATGACTCAAGGAGACCGAAGCCATGGACAATTATTTGCTGTCAATACACTCCCCAACTTTAGTCCCTTAATTAACTAATTGTAATGTTCATTTATTTCTGCGAACTTTTATGCGTATTAAATAAATAATAAACAAGACTTTTCAATTTGGTTGATGCCTACATACCGAGAGTTTGAAAAATGGGACATCCTTTTCGGGACACATTTTTCGAGAATACATATGTCTGAATCTAAAATTATACCTTTTGCATGTACTCTGTTATAGACTTACGAGCCTTCAGATGTGATTTGAAACGGGATGAAAATAAATAAATAAATAAATAAATAAATAAATAAATAAATAAATAAATAAATAAATAAATAAATAAATAAATAAATAAATAAATAAAATAAATGCAATGAAATGCAATCTAACACAGTTAGGGGAAGCCGGATATATCCGATTAGGAAATGAAGTCTTTAAGGAAGAGGATGAATATTGTTACTTAGGTAGTAGAACTCAGTGATGTCATAAGTTAGACAGACATAAAATGTAGACTAGTCCAAATAAAGAAGACCCTTCTTGAGAAAAGCACTTTTCTCAACTCAGGAATAGATATGAGTATTAGAAAAATGTTGGTTCACCAATGAGGGCATCCTGGAGCAAGCGAGCAGGCGATATTGCGTCGTTTGTATACAGTTGTTTGCCATCTCTCATTTGTGAGTTTTGTTTAAGAAATTACGTATGAGTTCATCTCAGTAACCAACGGTAAGCTACATCAGAGGATTATTTTATCCTTCTTTGGTAATAATCCAAATATTTCAGTTATATAAATCGAATAAAATCTATCCACATAAGCACGGTAATACTTGAAATAATAATGAATAACTATTGGCATGAAAGGGCCGTCTGTCACCACCTTTGATCCATCAGAACCAATTCAATCCTGGCTCATAAATGAGGTCACGATGCTCAGCAGTGAGCTTAACGACTGATGATGAAGATACACATACACGTAACAGGAACATAATGTATGATTAATGTAAGTAATATTTAGTTTTTAATGTCGTTAACAACCCGCGACACATACATTCCATTTCGACTGAGGACTTCCACCTCGTTCCGGCACTCAGTCCAGAATTAAAATCGATCTCGGTGACTCGGCCTAAAAAATTAAATGGCCGGGAGTGTCCGAGGACAAGTTCGGCTAGCCAGATGCAGGTCTTTTGATTTGACTCCCGTAGGCGCCCTGCGCGTCATGATGAGGATGACGACACATACACCCAGCTCCCGTGCCAGCGAAATTAACCAATTACGGTTAAAATTCCCGACCCTGCCGGGAATAGAACCCGGGACCCCTGTGACCAAAGGCCAGCACGCTAACCATTTAATCATTGAGGGTGACTCGGCCTAAGTGGCAGGGACACTACATTTGCACCGCGTCCTATTAATGTTGTTAGTTGGTGTGAGTTTCAATCACTGTTGCGATATGCATATGAAGAGTTTTGGATGTATCTGTAGTACACCTCATACGAATATCTGCACACAAAAAGCTCGCCACAGCATGCCTACGTATTTCAACCGAATATGTTGGCATAAATCTCATTTTCCTCTGTATGTACAGTAGATGTCAAATTTAACACGAATAAAAATGCGTATGGCTGATCGAATCGTAAATCGTTTGTTTTGTAGATAAATGTAGTTCTATATTTATTCTTTATGCATTTTCCGTACGTCAGCGTTATAAATCACCTTTCTTGACTCTCTTTTTTTGTTAAATAGCACGAAGTTCTTGCTCCTCCCCTGCGTAACTTCGGTTCCTCACCAAGGACGTGCGCAGTACAGTTACTATAGAGTATGACTGGCTTATACACTACTGGATACTGTGTATATAAATAATATATAAACAACTATACGGGGTGGTTCACCAGCTCCTTATTTTTTCGGAGAAAGGCAACCCAAATAACGCGTGTAACCTAGAGATCCTTATAATTTAGTTTTACGACGCCTTTGTGGTGTAGTGGTTAGTGTGATTAACTGCCACCCGGCGGAGGCACGGGTCCGATTCCCGGTTCTGCCACGAAATTTGAATAGAGGTACGGGGGCTGGAACGGGGTCCACTCAGCCTCGGGAGGTCAAATGAGTAGAGGAGGGTTCGATTCCCACTTCAGCCATCCTGGAAGTGGTTTTCCGTGGTTTCCCACTTCTTCAGGCAAATGTCGGGATGGTACCTAACTTAAGGCCACGGCCGCTTCCTTCCCTCTTCCTTGTCTATCCCTTCCAATCTTCCCATCCCCCAACAAGGCTCTTGTTCAGCATGGCAAGTGAGGCCGCCTGGGCGAGGTACTGGTCATCCTCTCCAGTTGTATCCCCCGACCCAGTGTCTCACGCTCCAGGACACTGCCCTTGAGGCGGTAGAGAAGGGATTCCTCGCTGAGTCCGAGGGAAGAATCGACCCTGGAGTGTAAACAGTTTAAGAAGAAGATGATGAACACCAAATAACTTGAATTTCTCCTTATGGTCTATAAGGCTCTCCCTTACCTGTGTGTCATCACTGTAAATTGATCCATCGACTTAGCAAAAGAGAAACTACTATGTACAGTTCTGCGCCAAATACTAAGAACCATTCTGCAAGAATGTGATTCATTGCGCCTTGAAATAACACAGGTAGCCGTAATACGATCGAATTAATAGGTTATGCCACGTGTTATGTAATGTAAGGAAGTAAAATGAACACTGCCTTTTTCTTATTCCTCTTCTCCTTCTTCTTCTTCTTTGTCTTCTTCATCATCTTCATCGGTTTAGGTTCAGAGGGTCCCGGGTTCGATTTCCGGCCGTGTTGGGGATTTTAATCGCTTCTGATTAATTCTTCTCGCTCGGGACCTGGGTGTATGTGTCAGTCCCAACACTCTCCTCATAATATTCAGACAACACACCACACTACAAACCACCACAGAAACACGCAATAGTGATTGCATCCCTCCACATAGTGTTGGTGTCAGGAAAGGCATCCGACCGTAAAAATGGCCATATCCACATGTGTGACGCATTTCGCACCCGCGTCCCCACATGTGTGGGAAAGAAGCGGTAGCAAAAGAAGAAAGAAGAAGAAGAAGTATTCCTATGAAAGTACGTTGAATTTTTGCTAATTTATGAAGAAAGGATGGTCGAGTCCGCCTCTGTGGCGTAGTGATTAGTGTGATTAGCTGCCACCCTTGGAGGCCCAGTTTCGATTCCCGGCTCTGCCACAAAATTTGAAAAATAGCACGATGACTGGAATGGTCCACTCAGCCTCGGGAGGTCAACTGAGTAGAGGTGGTTCGATGCCCACCTCAACCATCCTCGAAGTGGTGTTCCGTGGTTTCCCACTTCTCCTATTAGGCAAATGCCGGGATGTTACTTCACTTAAGGCCGCGGCCGTTTCCTTCCCTTTTCCTTGCTTATCCCTTCCAATCTTCACGTCCTCCAACAAGGGCCCTGTTCTGCACAGCAGGTGAGGTCGCATGGGCGACGTTCTGGTCATTCTCCCCGGTTGTATCCCCTACCCAAGGACTCGTGCTCCTGGAATCTGCCCTTGAGGCAGTAGAGGTGGGATCCCTCGCTGACTCCGAGGGAAAACCCGATCCTGGAAGGTAAACAGATAAAGTATAAGAAGAAGAAGAAGTAGTGATCGATTTCCGCGTTCATTTTAGTTTAAGTTAATGATTTCTACCATATTCACGAGCATTATATAAACGGTATGGTTATACTAAAGCGATAAAGAACCAGGTACTAATGTTTTTCGGATGACTATTATATACACGTTAGTTGGGTTACCTACCTCCGAAAAAAATTAAGGGGCTGGTAAACCACCCGGTATAGACACATTGAAGAGTTGCTCATTTTTCTGTAATAGTTTAAGTTACCGGTACCTTTATTTTTTAAATCGCCGTATTTGCCGAAGTGACTTTAAATATGTATCATTTATTATTGTGATTATTAACGACTGAGTTGGCCGTGCGGTTAGGGTCGCGTAGCTGTGAGCTTGCATTCGGGAGATGGTGAGTTCGATTCCACCGTCGGCAGCCCTAAGGATGGTTTTCCGTGGTTGCCTTTTTTAAATCAAATACTGGGGCTGCACTTTAATTAAGGCCACGGTATCTAAATTCCCAGTCCTAGCCCTTTCCCATCCTTCCTTTGCCGGAAACCGTCGATGTGTTATTGCGACATTAGACCACTAGCTGCCATTATACTTATAATAATAATAATAATAATAATAATAATAATAATAATTGACCACGATGTTCCAAGCCCGTCACATAAAGTAACGAGGCTAACTAAATCATTACAAGGCTCGAACATTATCTTTTAAACGTTTTTTACCTAGGTTAGGATTTTCACCTTCGTATGTGAATCATCTGCACAAATACCTACGTCAAGTTGTTCGAAGCACGTGCCCTCTATCATATTTTCAGGGGTATTTTCATATGGTTTTTAACTGTCGGGTGAAGGCACTACTTTTTACTCCACTGCCTGGTATTACGTGAATACGAGATGGTAAATGTGGCCCTTATATTATATTCGGAAGCCTGCGTCGAGTTTGCCTGTTACTGATGGAAATTCATGCAATATACAGTGCTTTTATACCCACAGAGTTTTAACACGTATACAAGCTGTGCTCAAGAAATCCTGTCAGTAGGAGTTATGAAGGTTCTTAAACGTTTTATGTCAGTATGCACACAAATGGGCGATGCGAAAACAGTGCCACAGGAAATATTGAGTTCGTCTCCTTTGTTTTGTGGCTTGTCATTACAAGACTTGGATCAGAAACTGGCGGGTTAAGACATAGTTAAGTAACTTAACTGTCGTTGTTAAAACTACTAGAAGTAAATATTGGCTGGGCTCTCATTTCTTAGGGACATGTAGCGTTCGTCAACTAACGTCCAAGCTGATCTGTACAGCGATCTAGATTGAAAACCTTCTCTTCCAAGAAAGACCAAACCCTGGTCGTCGTTTTCGCTGCATCTATCTATCTATCTATCTATCTATCTATCTATCTATCTATCTATCTATCTATCTATCTATCTATCTATCTATCTATGTTATCATTCCCCACCCAATCGGGCGAGTTGGCCGTGCGGTTAGGGGCGCATAGCCGTGAGCTTGTATCCGGGATATAGTGGGTTCGAACCCCACTGTCGGCAACCCTGAAGATGGTTTTCCGTGCTTTCAATATTCACACCAGGCAAACGCTGGGGCTGTACCCTTAAGGCCACGGCCGCTTCCTTCCTACTCCTAGCTCTTTCCTATACCATCGTCGCCATGAGACCTATATGTGTCGGTGCGACGTAAAACAGATTCTAAAAATAAATAAAAATCCCCCAACCTGAAGGGGTGTGGCGGGCCACCTAGAGAGTTACGCCCTCTCTCTGGCTAATTTCCACTGCATGTAAAGTCTTCCTGATAGTATGTAGTAGTGAAGGTATTTATAGTCGTGTATGTAACTGGTTGAGAAAGGACTGGGAAGGAAGCAGTTGTGATCCACGGGGCGAATAAAATGTAATCCGACAAAGGCTAGGAGGGTGCTCGGGACACCTAGGCAATCACTTTTTTGCGAATGTCATATAAACCTGTGCAGCACTGTTTGTAGGTGGACAACCGATCCCAATGTAACACGCCTTACAGTCCTGCATGGTGTGTGTTATTCTCGGCGCCTTGAAACACATACCACTCGCATTCTCACCAAGATTACCGTTACCCTACGAGTCTTACAAAACAGAACACACCTTTGCACGCCACAATCACGGCAAACGGGGTTCGACAATACCTCCGTTGACCTATACACAAAGGGTGATCCGGCGGGACATGGAATTGTAGAAGACCGCATCACAGACACGCACATACGATATTTGGCAAAACATTGGGTGTCCCGAACACGCCCCTCCCTCATTGATGTTATTCGCCACCCCAGCGATCACCTGGAGATGAAGTCCTGTGGAAAAAAAAGAAAAAATTCTCGTGGAAGGATCAGCTGCCCTCTGCTCTTCTCAATTGTGTACCCGTAGCTGGATTGTGGGATTCGCAATAACATTACGTTAGAAATTAGTGAAAGTTTCAGATTATACTCCTAATATAAAAATAAGACTGAAAAGTTGAAAACTAGATTCCAACTCTGAATCCGATAGGCAAGGAAGAGGGAGGAGAAAATTTTCGATGTGATGAGTCCGTATAATCTGGCTGTGAATTCACACGTCTGCATCACGCATTCTATGATACTCGGACCGCCCTTTTCTATTAAAATCAAATGGCCTCTTGGACCAATCTGGTGTTCAATCCTCTACCGACAACTATAGCGGTGGAAATGGTTTGTACAACACAGTAACATTTCGTAGAAATGATTAGAGCGTTGGACTCCGCTCCACATAAATGGGTACAGTGCTTTTGAGATGGGCCTCACTGTCTATAGTAAGGCTTTTGCGTTGTGCGGGGAAGCCTATATCGGACTAATTGAACATAACATTGCTGTAAGATGTTGCTTAATATACGACCGACTAACAGACATGTAATTACTAGCAGGTTCTAGAAAAATAGGGGCAGTTTTCAAACACGGTATATCAACAGGTTTCTCTGTTCTCAAGAATATATGAAAGTACAAGTACATTTTTAAAATTAAGAAAAATATGGATTTTATGTTGAAATATAAAGTAAAATCGAAATTTAAAACAGGATATAAAAAGCATATTAATAATTTTCGAAGTAAAGTTAGTCTTTTAATCTGCGCAAAAACTGGTTTTGTTGGTTCACGAAGTAAATTACTAATAAATAACGAGTAATTTAAACACATAACAAGTAAATTACTTTGCCAACCCTGACCCTCAGACTGAGTGCAGAAATTAGTGCCAAGTTCCCAAGCCCTGGGCAACCGGTTGGGAAACTACTATGTTAACTTTCAGACGACGGTGACATCGATGTGTCCACTTTTTTTAAGGTATAACTTATAGGCTTGTCAGTATTTTGCAGATATATTATAGATGTTCTAAGCGTTCTTGTTTCGACAGACTGAAAAAGCTTATCAGTTCTATTAACTATGTCAACACTGAAAAAGAGATTAGCTCCATCTTAACAAAAACAAACTAAAACGCTTTGAAGAACGGAATTGAATGCAGCTGTTCATTAATGACATAATTCTTTGTTGTTCCTGTGGTAATAATAATCTTTTTTTTTTGGCTTTTCACACTCCTATTGGTCCTTGACTTGGGACACCATCTGGATCACAGACGTGGGTCACTGCTTATCTTCCTTGTCTTGTGGCACACTGTTGGCCACCTTCCTCTGGGCGTCCCCTTAGACTTGAGTCTTGTGCCCGTGGTCATGATCTCTCTGTTAGCGTATTCACGTGTATGTCCGAACCACTTGAGAAAAATCATTTTAATAAGGTCCGAAAATTAGGGGTCGGTATATATTGTAGCTTATTGGTACCAGAGGAACGTGTATCTGCCATAGCGGCAGATCCTCTTCCTCCAAGAGGCTTTTCATGGCCAGGATTTACCATAGTACATACAGCCAACTGAGGGCTTTGACCTGCCAACACGACTATCATATGGCCTAAATATATTGAGTGACGCGTTATCAGCGTGACGGCACATTCAGGCGTATTGCTTGGATTTCAGCTCCTGGGTCCACTGCTTCTCATATTAGAGAGCTCCTTAATGGACCTCATGAGGCTTAGATCGCAAAGATAGACATCCTTCGATGGTAGTTTCCATGCAAGCAACCTTGTAGTTTGACGTGACTGCTCATCTCGTGATCATAGGCTTGATACCTCCAGTTTTACGTGAAATTCGAACCATGACTTATCTTTTTTTACAAATCCCTCATACACTGGCTGGAATTCTAATAACAGCCGCCTTAATCAAAAGGCTGTGACGATGTCTTGGGATATCATGCTCCTATGGTTTCCACATTCTTCACTCTGTTTTAATAGATTAGATAGTTAAAATGTATTGATTTGAAACAGAGAAATCTGGCTAGAGTGTACTGAAGATACCTGATAAAATCTTCTGGATGGAGAAATTTGAGAAGGACCGAGTCATGTAATATATTTAGTCGCTGAGGACTGCTGTCGTTTAATTTTTTTTTCTTTTGCATCGAATCTCTCTTTGATAGAGTATTTCCATAATGATGGTGGAATGTTACTTCCTATACAAATCGGCTTATACCCTAACCTTTAGCGTTATTTTGAACATATTTTTTTTTTACAATTGACTTAACCATGCACCGACACAGATGGATCTTATGGTGACGATGGGACAAGAAAGGCCTAGGAGTGGGAAGGAAGAGGCCGTGGCCCTAATTAAGGTGCAGCCTGGTGTGAAAACGGGAAACCACGGAAAACAGAATTTTTGGTACATCCTGAAAGTGTATTCGTTTTACTGCTTTATAAATTTTATTTGATTTATACCTCGCCATAAACTTAAATTATTTAGGGATGCCATGTGTTCTTAGTATAGTAGTAGGCTTACGTAACGGCTGTAAAATTAACTAATTGTGATAAAGCGGAAATTCACGTCCTGCTCGCTTTTGATGAATATACCCGTCGGCTTGGTCATGCCATCATGTTTTGTTCAGCCTCAGTGCAAAAATACAAAGCCCCTATATAGGGAGAAGTCCACAAGCCTGATCCTGTGTTTTGTGTTGCTTTACGCTATTGGAGATGTTCTTTGATATGCTTCTAAATTCACTGATAAAAGAGATCTGTGCCCACGACGTTAATGACAGTCAGATTTGTCAACTTAATCGATTGTCACAAAGAACTGTTCCTTCGGTCAGTAACCCCACGTGACGGCGAATATGATGTAATTGTCTTAAGGTATTGTCCATTTGAAGAACTGTCAAGACCTAGCGTTTTCCTTGTCCCAAACCAGTGATCCAAAAAGTTGCGACCTCAGCATTCACATCGAACTGTGGTTACTATTAGAAAGGTTGACTTTACTGTGACTAATATTCGTTAAATTCCTTTAAAATGTAATTTCTTAGTGTGATATTTTCGTAGTACCTGATTTCTTTCGTCTGTATCCCATTACCTCTGTTTCGCATGTGTTTATTTCGATCTTTCTCTCTTTCTCTTACCCAAGGCTTTCATTGAGTTCTTCAGTCTCACTTTAAATTATATCACTGGCAAATCTTAAGAGTTTGCATTACATTTCTTCTCAAATTTTATTCCTTATGTCTCTTGCTGCCTTTTATATGCGCCCTTTAATAAGAATTGAAGATAACATAACCCGCACTTACTTTTTTTACAAACGGCTTTTTACGTCGCACAGATAGGTCTTATGGCGACGATGGGACAGGAAAGGCCTAGGAGTAGGAAGGAAGCGAGCGTGGCCTGAATTAAGGCACAGCCTGGTGTGAAAATGGGAAACCACGAAAAGCCATTTTCAGGGCTGGCGACAGTGGTGTTCGAACCCACTATCCCCCGGATGCAAGCTCAAAGCTGCGCGCCCCACTTACTTCTAGATAATAGTTTCTCTTTCTTCTCTCTCGGTTTACATCGCTTCAGTTTCATCAAAAAGATGTAAAGAGCAAATTATAGATAAGTATTATTTTCCCTATCATTTTTGGAGTTTGTTCCAGTCTGCGCTACCAAGCACTTTTCCCGTATCTGCAAGTAATATATGGAAGGGATTGCGTTTCTTTATTCGATCTTCTTCGATTATATTTAGGGTTAATACTGTTTCCACTGTCCCTACTATACTTTGTAAACCTATCTGTTCCGTACTTCAGGGGAGATAGGATCGTTTCACGAAGGGATTGTGTTTGATGGATTACTCACACGAATATTATTCTCGAGATAGTAAATCACACTGCCTAATATTGTGCGTACAGTCCCAGGTTTTACGAGGTGAGAGCATTTGTTGATTTACTAGCACGAATGTTATTCTCGAGATATTAGGCCTAAATTACGTGGCCTAATATTAAGTGTAGAGTCCCAGAATTCGCGAGAGGATGGTATTTGATGGTTTACTCTGTGTTGATACATATCACACGCCCACATTGGATTTATTACATCATATTATTGTTAATATTATTTCATTGGTATTAATGTAAGAATATTTGAATCTGGAAGGTCTCCATGTTAGATATTAGTACAGTGGAACCTTGGATTGCGAGCATAATTCGTTCCGGCAACATGCTCGTAATCCAAATCGCTCGTATATCAAAGCAAATTTTCCCATAAGAAACTATTGAAACTCGGTTGATTCGTCCATAACACAAAAACATTTATTCGCATAACATTTCTAAAACAAAATATAACGTAAAACAATTAAACTGCACATTACCTTACACATACAATCATTGTTGGTGTTGTAACTATTTGATGATAATAATAAATATAATCAATAAAATATCATAAAATATATCATAAATGAAAATATTAAAAAACATCATAAAATACTTGAAATGAATTAATAAAAATATTTAATCGAAATGTCCGTAGTATGGGCACCAGTGTTCACCAGAATGGATCCCTCGAATTTAAATAGAGCATGATACGCTTTATATCTCAGGGCGTGTACATAATGCTGCGTACTGGTTCATCTGCTGCAGACCTTACCTAACCTCCTGAAAACGACTAAATAGGTAGGAACTGCACCTAGGTTCATCAATAACTCCACTGATTCTAAAATAGCTAACTATATTCTTAACAAAATCCGTGCATGAGCACCTCATCAACACACAAAATTATACATATAATACACACATAAAATATTGCTAGAAGACTCCATATTTCCAACAACAATGAAAACAGTGGGAAAACGAAAGCGAGAACTCAACTACCATTTGTAGATGGTCCGATGAACAATGTACATACATGTAGATAAATACCCTTCACTGTCTCTGTATCAATACTACTTGCCAATTCTTATAATCAGCACTTCTAACATCACACAGATACTGTACCTCGTAATACTGTGTTCACAGACTTTAACACTTGTAAAGATATATACATTTAAGTAACAGACGCTTGTCAACCCTGAACATAAATTATGGAAAGTCTGAGATAGCTTTCACCAACATACAATGCCAGGCCGCCACAAGTGCTATAATACTTAATGCGTAAGCACTCCACGATCCGTCGATCAGTCACTTTCCACGAACATAACATGACTACGCTCCACAAACGTTTGAAGTCCAGTCCATTGCAGCCGTGTCACTCCAGTACCGTGTATCAGCACCACTTCCTTCCGTACAGTGTGTCAGTTGTGGGTCACTCATACAGTGATGTCGAAGTTTATATAAACATCCGCTTCTCCGTTCCTCTCAGATGAAACATCTGGATTGGTCCTTGCCAGCCAATCACGAGCGATGCTCTCGTCAAGACCATGCCCAGAACTCAAACTTGGTCCCAAGAAATAAACAAACGCTCGGGTGTTCCACATGAGTCATAGAACTTTCCTACTACCACAACAAGCTCATCTCATCAGACACTGGGATGCCCGCATGAGTCATCCAAATTACCAGAGTCCAATATAGCAATGTTTTCCCACTCGTGCAAATCAAATTACTCATACCTACATATGTGGATATCTCCCAGCTTACAAATATAAATGACAAAATATTCAAATGAAATACAGATAATAATAATAATAATAACAATAATAATAATTCGAATACTGACAATAATATCTCTAACTTCTACATATAATTCGGGGGTGTGATATATGTACTATCACACAGTGAGGGAGACGAGAGATGACATGAGAAGAGTTACTGTGTAGCACGAATTTCACTAACGGAATCACTGGTATAGGTTGGCTCATTGGAAGTGTTTTCTTTTCGTGCAACTTTAACGAGGAACCTGTCCAATGACTGTTGCTTTTGCCTCTTTTTGAGGATTTCACGAAAATGTGACATTGCATTGTCATTGAACAGATTCATCCACTGTAATCATCTCCTTCTTCCGACCGAATTCCTTTTTAACCTTCTTTTCGTTCACAGGGCCCATCGTTGCAGAACAGTTATATCACAGATGACAGAAACAAAACATGTACACTCGTACGGTGTTGACTATGCGAGCGAGGCACGCCAACTGAAGTCCAGCGCGGGAAATTATTACACACTCTTTCCCAGGAAAGAGAGTGGCAGGGGGAGGGGAAAACAAAGGCACAGGGGAGGTGAAAACGTACGTAATCGTGACGCTCGTATTGCGAAACCTCACTCGTTTATCAAGTCACAATTTATTTAAAATATTAGCTCGTCTTGCAAAACACTCGTAGACCAAGTTACTCGCAATCCAAGGTTCCACTGTAATTTATTTTGTACAGGCAGTCGGGAAACACACAGCTATTCCAAGTTTGGAAAAACATCCAGGGAAAGTTTGGTGAATCGTACGGAAAGTCCAAGTCATGAGACATGGTTATCTTGAAATCTTAGTTTCGGGCGTGGTGGGGAAATAGTAAATAGTGTTTCCATACCGCGGGAAATCTCCCGCTCATTGGACAGACACGCCTGAGTGGGTTTGGGCAATCACATTTGCGATATGCATATGAAGTTCTTTGGCTGTACCTGTAGTGCACCTCACAGCAATATCTGCACATAAAAAGCTCGCCTCAGCATGCGTACGTATTTCAACCGAAGATGCTAGCATAACGCTCATCTTGTCAAATTTACAGGAATAAAAATATTTATTGCTTATCGAATCGCGAATCGTTTGTTTTTTAGATAAATGTATTTTTATATTTGTTATTCATGCATTTTCCCGTATGCCAGCGTTATAGTTATAGATTTTTCGGCGAGTTAAGAGAATCTTTCCGCCAGTTATTTGAACGGCAGATACATGCTCTGCCACTAACCGGCGTTTCATAATCCGCGCATCCTGCTTAGCACAGACAGTGTCACCCGTCAGGCTGTAACACAGAATCGTCTTCGAACGCAGGATCTTTTGACTCCATATTACTCATGTTTAGGTAAGCGAATATAGAAAATGCCTACTAGCATTAAATCTCATCATAATGGAATCGTATAGTACAATCACTCGAACTGAAATTTGAAGTCATAGAAATGAATAGAAATGATATAAGAATGAAAAGTAGCCTAGGCGTTCTGGTTTTTTCACTGATACAGTATCAGCTTTAGAGGTCTATGGTGGGGCTATTACTTTGAACAGACAGAAATTAATGGTACAACATCACTTGACACTTCAGGTTCAGCCCTTCACTTATGATTACACCAATAATAATAATAATAATAATAATAATAATAATAATAATAATAATAATAATAATAATAATAATAATAATAATAATTGTACCGGGTGGTACACCTCCGCGCCGCTAATTCAAACATTGCGGCTGTTAGAACTCCTCTACTGGAGGAAGCCTGAACTTTAACAACCATGTTAATTCTAAAGTTTCTCAGAAGATGTCTCTACTGTAAATTTTGAAGTGTTCTGAACTATGTCAATTTCGATTCGTGTTTGTCTGCTCCATAGCAAAAACTTTGAACATTCTCTAACAGATGTCTCTATCAAAACTGAGAACGCTCTCTGGTGTAAAGGAATGAACAATCCGGAAGAAATT
The DNA here is from genome assembly GCF_040414725.1 of Anabrus simplex. Lineage (NCBI taxonomy): Eukaryota > Metazoa > Arthropoda > Insecta > Orthoptera > Tettigoniidae > Anabrus > Anabrus simplex. The sequence goes on from NC_090266.1 coordinate 421,197,613, forward strand.
TAACATTCATAAGTTTTGTTTTTGCTAAATTTTGTTCTGTGGGTTGAGAGTTGGCAATATAGTCATTTCTTTCCGCCTGTTTTGTATGTAGCCAATCAGGAATTTCTGTAATTAATTTTCCACCAATAAGGTGTTTCTTCTTCGTCTGGTGTATTAGTTTTTGCTGTTATCCAATAAAATTTTGTGGGCGGGTTGTAATCATTCATGAAACGTCTCGAATCTTCCGCGAGGGTATATAAACTGCTGATTTTCTGGTCTCCTCGCCACTTCAGTAACATCTTTCTTTGTGTGATTATGTAGCAGGGGGCGGGAAGCGCCTCTTTCTTCGGGCAGCAGTTCAACCATCAGGTAATGGCCGTTTTATAACTTATTTTCTTGCTAGCTCAGCAGTTTAACCCTCGGGGCGGGTTCGAAACTTTCCTCATGTAACCTATATTTAAAATGTAAAAGACACTTGGTATAAATTCTGTTTCCTTAACTACAAATTGGGATAGAGAGTGCCTAACCCTCTAGAGCTCCCAATCATTTTGTTTTGAGGTGACTACATTTTTTATAACAGTTTCCCTTCTACTCGTAATGTCATAACATTTTTCAATCGTGTCACCTCCGTAGTATGGGATTAGCCCTTGCATAAGTGGCCTAGTGCCAAATAGGTTTTAAAGAAGTGTATTAGGAGTGCAGTTACGCCTCCTCTCAAGTTGGTATTTTGGGAGCCATGTAATTGTCCTGTTTCTTTATTGAATAGGCCTCAGTAAGTTGGGTATTTTTACCCCTGTTTTCATGTGCTTGGAGGACAGCTTGAAGGCGGAGTTTGGTGTGGCCTTTGATAGGCTTGAACTTTGAGAGCGGGTTGCTCTTTCTTAAATTTGGTTTCTGTGTGCCTCGAGCGGGCTTTACTGAGTAATAGGGAGCGAGTGCTCCTGGGCATGATTGGGGTTTTCTGCCCCTTTGTTAGACCTTGTGTATAAGTAAAGTTGGGCTCATTGCTCAGGGATTGTGTTTCTGGAACTCGAAGCCCAATATATATTAATAAACTGTAATTGTACATTCTTATTTTGTTGCTATATAACTAAGTTCCTGTTGTACTTGTTATTTCTTGATCTCGAAAAGGAAATATAACCTTGTTGAATTTTAAATTTACTTTAATTTCGTAAGTTGAGACCTGTTCATCCCAGCACCTTCTTTCACCTCTAACTACCACGGATAACTCCGTAACAATAATAATAATAATAATAATAATAATAATAATAATAATAATAATAATAATAATAATAATAATTTGAAAACGGTATCTGTTAGCTCTCTAATGACACTGGTAGTGAAGGTGATGATGATGGGATTTGCAGGGACTTTCTCATTCTTCTTTATACATTTTTTCCCTGCAAAATTCTACCAAGTGCAGCTTTTGATAATACTGTAGCTTTCGCGGTTCGATCGCAAACTCTACTAACAGATTTTTAACGATCTGCCACGCCTTGCGTCATCAAACTCATTTTCAAAACACTCAAGTACGTTACGGACTAGCTCCTTCGTATCTGAACGTATTGATTTACCCGTCTCGCCAAGCAAACACACACGTAGAGTAAGACAAAATAACCAATGATGCCATTAACACATCCATCTCTAACTAAACTTTTGATTTTGCTGCTTCTGTTGTGTTCTCCGATGTATAACAGTATTTTGAACAATAGCAGTGATACAGGGATTACTATCGCAACTCTTGCACATTATTTCGTCAATTATGGCTAGTTTTCCTGACTTCAGAGCGCATGAACTTTCTACTCTTCTTGCTGTGCGTTCAAAGACCGTTCATTCCTCCTCACCCCTCTCTGAACCTGTTTCAATTAATTTTTACTTACTTGACATTCAATCCTCTTAATTCTATTCCCATCTGACATCACTATAGTCTTGAACATTATGAAATCCATATCATACACAATGTATTCCCTTTTAAACTCCAATATATTACATTTCAAGCGTTCGTCACACTCTGTCATTAAGACGAAATCAAAGGCTCAGTCCGCTAGTCCCACGGTATAGCGGTAACGTTACCGACTCTTACCTAGAGGCTTCTAGTTCGATTCCCGGCCAGTCCAAGGATTTTAATTCTTAAATGAAACGGGGATCACTTAGCTTTGAGAAACCAACTAAAGAGGTGGTAATACGGGAGGCAGCGGGCCCGGGTGTGAAAGCCAAGCAATATACAGTAGGTTAAGGATGTCGTTACGCTGACCGAGTGACTCTCCAATATTTACTGGTCATATGACTGGACGGCAGTTTTTTGGGAGCTCAAGGCCATTAATAGACGGTTGAGAGAGAGGCGGGAGAGAAGAAGATAGGCTTACCACATTGCCATGTACATCTCTATTTACATGTCTTTTGCAAGCCCAGATAAATTGTATCATGAAACGGACCTGCATTATTATTATTATTATTATTATTATTATTATTATTATTATTATTATTATTATTATTATTATTATTATTATTATTATTATTATTATCTTACAATTTGCTTTACGTCGCACTTACACAGATAGGTCTTATGGCGACGATGGGATAGGAAAGGGCTAGGAATGGGAAGGAAGCGGCCGTGAGCTGCTGACAGTAAGCTTCGAACCCTGTATTTTCCGGATACAAGCTCACAGCTGCGCGCCTCTAACCGCACGGCCAACTCACCCGGTTTATTATTATTATTATTATTATTATTATTATTATTATTATTATTATTATTACTATTACTATTATTTCACGTTTTTAGTTTCTTGTGATATTGTCAGCCTTGTGCAGTCCTTGTACTGTAAGGCAGACTCTCCGACGAGGGTAGGCATTCTATGGCATTATTGACCATGAGTATTGGTGGAGAATTTTCCAAAAACGTAACCAGCTTGGTAGCCAACTACCTGACGTTTACTTTTCTGACGATGTTTTTGTATAAAACGATACGTTACGTAGTGTGTACACAAGGTTAGCATTACGTTGGACAATAAAAAGCTCCCGTCTCTGCCATGTAAGCCCTATAATCTTTAATGCACTGAGTTCACACAGTGAAGTCATTTTACGGTGACTGCCCGAGATACAAGCGCACAATAGTAGCAGACATTAAAAGCAGTACATGAAGTAAGTTATCAGAGCGATATTGAGCAGTCCTTCAGTAAGTAGAGAATATTAAAAAGTCGGCAAGCTCTATATATTTAATGCCCCGCGTCCAGAAGTGGAATCTTGTTGGTTTTCATTACATTATCAAAGATCGAATAAAATATCAGAAGTTTTGCATTTTAAAAAATCTTAGGATCATAAACCACGGGTCCAACAGGTTTACGTGGAATAAAACATTAAGAATCTGACTTTTAAGTTACAAAATTCTACATGTCGTTACGGGCGGCATGTGTCCATCATCGTGATCTGAGGAATGGCGTAGAAGTTACCATGCGGTACTGCTGGGTTGGATCCCTTTGTACCACAACGTATTTAACCAATGTTTTGAAAATTGCAACGGGGAGAACTCAGCCTTGGATGATACACAATAGGAAATTAGTATAATCCAAATTCTGGCTATCCTATAGATGGTCTACTGTAATGTTCCTCGTGAACTCCAGGTGATTGTGGGGATGGTGTCCTAACATACTGAATAAGCTACGAGCGCTGCCTTCCCATCCCTATTTATTCACTGATATCACCAGGGGATATCAAACTATACTACAAAATGCGGCCCTATCAGATGTTCTGCTGATCTGAAATGCCACTTGGCCAGCCTGGTCCAATACTCCGTCACATTTCTTGCCATCTTGACCAGCTCAACTGCCTCTCAAATCAGAGAGTTTATGTCATGAGGCTGAGTGAACTCCGCTCTAACACTCGGTCTAGAATTAAAATCCCCGGACGAGCCTTCCCTACGTGGGTTCGCATCTCCGTCAGGAAGTCGTAAAATTTAAGAAATGAGATTTCCACTTCCGGAGGTGCACATGACCCTGAGGTTCACTCAGGCTACACCAAAAATGAGTACCAGGTTAATTCCTGGGGGCAAAGGCGGCCGGGCGTAGAGCTGACCACTCTACCCCATCAAGTGCCGAAGTTATGGATAGGGAAAGCCTTTACGTTCCACCCCTCCAAGGGCCTTCATGGCCTGTACGGAGTGACTTTGCTTTACTTTTGGACGAGCCTTCCCATATGAAAGACACTGAGGCTACATTTGTAGAGTTGAAAGATAAGTACGTTGTGATATCATTTAGTGTCGCTACGTACTGTATGTAGTCGAAGGTTTTGATTATATCTCACAATCTCTTCCTCCATAAGCGTAGCCTCGCTCAGTTACAAGTACACAGCAATACAAACATAACAAATAAGTCACCAGATGGATCTCACACCCGGTGGGCGCTGTAGCTGAATGCTTTATTAAAACTTGACCCCAGATATTTCCATTTACAAACTAGAAACACCACAACGGTACATATTATCACAAAGATTCTACACGTACCAGTGCCTAAGACTAATAATTTCATATGTATTTACAGTTTTGCTTTACGTCACATTCACACAGATAGGTCTTATGGCGACGATGGGATAGGAAAGGGCTGAGAGTGAGAAGAAAGCATTTTTTGCTATTTGGTTTACGTTGCACTGACACAGATAGGTCTTATAGCGACGAAATGATAGGAAAGGCCTACGAATGGGAAGGAAGCGACCGGGCCCCAGCATTTTCCTGGTGTGCATATGGGAAACCACGAAAACCATCTTCAGGTCTGCCGTCAGTGGGGTTCGAACCCACTATCTCCCGGACGCAAGCTCACAGCTGCGCGCCCCCAACCGCACGGCCAACTCGCCCGATTGAGAAGGAAGCGACCGTGGCCTCAATTAAGGTTCAGCCCCAGCATTTGACTGGTATGAAACCACGGAAAACAAACTTCAGGTCTGCTGACAGTGCAGTTCGAACCCACTATCTCCCGAATGCAAGCTGATAGCTACGTAACCCAATCCGCAGTGCCACTGGCTCACTTAGTAGTTATAATCAATAGCTGTCGTAAGCCCCTAATATGTATCAACTACAATAATATCTGTAATTTGTGGATGGGCCGATGACTTAGATTAGGCTGAAGTCTAAAGTGGAGTATTTTTTCCTATGATATTTATTAAAAATATGTTGAATATTTAAGTGTCCAAAACTATGAATAATAAATAAGAAAAACAACGGTGCCCTCAGGTTTGAGGAAACGAACCTTGGCGCAATCAGTTGGCATTACAGCCTATATATGCTTCATTCATTACATTCCTGACCCGGTCAATGACTGGAAAACAGGTTGTAGGTTTTCATTGTCAGTAGGTACTTGAAAGATTTTTTTAACACATTGCGTTTTCATTCTTGATTAAATGTGAATAGTTATGGAAGTTTGAATGGACTGCTTAGGCGCGGCGGGAAAGTTGTTTAATCCACTTCTTGGGATGCGAGTTCAATTTCCCATGTGAAAGTCGAGAAATTCAGAAAAGGGGTTTGCACTTCACGTTGGAATACGCAAACCACTAAGTCCAACTCGCTGCCGAAATTACGAGACTTTACCTGTCGCTCCGGTCGGGGCTTTCATCTCTCCTGTATGTGTGCTTTTGTTTTTTGTACGTTATTATTATTATTATTATTATTATTATTATTATTATTATTATTATTATTATTATTATTATTATTATTATTACGTGGACTCCGTGACTGAGTTGTCAGCGTATTGGCCTTGTGGCATTAGAGCCCCGGTTCGATTCCCGGATAGCTCGTGGGATTTTAATCGTAAATGGTCGATTCCCTTGACTCGGAGACTAGCTGTTTGAGCTGACCTCAACATTCCTGCAACTCCCATATCGCACAAAGCAGTATTCTCTAGCACAATAACACTCAGTTTACTATTTACGTCAGACACTGCCCTCCATCATCAGAGGGTGTACCTTATAACACTGCATCTAGCTATACTAACCATACGATATTATTACTAATAATAATAAATACAATTGCAATGCCAATTGGCATTTAAAATGAGCCATGATACTTACAGATCCAAATCTGTCTCCTACCACGTTATACTGAGGCACTACTGCGTAGTACTCTGCAGTAACACTAGCAAAAATGGAAGATATGTTGATTGAGAAAAAGGCAAGGAAGTTCCTCAGAAAGATTATGGGTCCTAAGAATGTGTCCGGTGGTTTTGTCTTCCACCTGAGGTCAAACAAAGAAATGTATGCGAAAGTCGAAAAGATCATCACGGTTATGAAGAAACGAAGGTTAACCTTTTATAGTCACCTGAAGAAAATGAACCCGGAGTGATAGGCACACAAGTTGCTCATTTTACAAGAAAAATGGAAATATCATCCTCTCTGGCTGAAGGAGGTGCATAAAGACATGCGGGTAAATGATATAACACCAGAGGATATAATGGAGAGGACCATCTTTAGGTAGAAATTTGCGGGGTTGAGCGATGATCCAGGGGGAGAGCCTGCTAAACTGCGGAACATCTCGGTGGAAGATCGGCTAAAAAGGAACGTTAAGTTGAAAAACAGTTGGTTATTATGTAGACGAAAAGGTGTAAGCCTAAGAAAGAGGGGCAGGAAATTTGTGTAACCGTAGTCCATAACTGGCTGTATCGATGTACTGTAAATAAATAAATAAATAAATAAATAAATAAATAAATAAATAAATAAATAAATAAATAAATAAATAAATAAATAAATAAATAAATAAATAAATAAATAATAAACTGTGCCACCCACCGGGGCTGCAGTCTCAGAATGTTTGGATGCAACGTGTTTAGGGTATCAACTCGCAGAAGTTTTAATCCACTACTATCTATTTTCCCAGGATTCTCTATTTCTAGTGTTGCAGGGTTATTTTAGAGGAATTGTTCGGCTAACAAGTGAGAGAATAGAGACGGTCTTAATGTAGGTGGTTGCTGCATTGTGAAGTCCCATCACTCGTTCTTCCTGTCGCAACAAAGGGTCACTCTGGCTCCTTCCGGCGCTCTTCGTCCCCTCCATTAGTCCTCGTCTGTATCTGTCCAGCTCCTGGTCTCCATCTGTTGAAATTACAGCGTCATTGAACTTATTCCTTTTGCACTCAAGATGTTTAGATGAACCACTTAAGAGGAGAAACTCATAGGAGATGGATGCGTCTTCGATCTGGTATTCCTCTATTATAAGGCCAGTTTGGTGAGAAATAGTATCCTCTCTCTTTCAGGTCTTGTGGTTAGGAGAGAGGTTTCTTTTCCGGTTGAGTCGCGTTTGATTTCCGGCTATACCAAAAGGGTTTAGCCTCTAGTGTGAATGTTGGAGAAAATCTCACTCTGAACCTTCCGAAAATTGTTTCTGCGTGGTTTACCACTTCAACTCCACGTGAATACCAGACTAGGGCCTCTTCATTCCCTACCCTGCCTCTTGTCATTTACGGGTTACAGTGTCCATGATAAATCATTTTAGTGCAAGTACTACAAATATACAAAATCCTTTAAAATAATTTACTTGTGGACCAAAGGGACGTGGTTGTTGACTAAAATGTCCCAGATTCGCAAATTGAAACAGTAACTTCAACAACAACATCAACAACAACAACAACAACAACAACAACGTTCCAGCCACGTATCACTTGCTATGTCCTCAGAAGCGTCCATTTCTCTGATAACATACTGTAAAAGTCCTTTTGATGCCCAGTCTCTTTAAAAAATATTGTTTTTCTCTTGCCACAAGAGATAAGAATGCTGTGTGAATCTGAACAGAAGCAGATTATGGATTTACACATTTCCGTATTCTCGTGAAATAGAACGGCGCAACCTTAACCCACGGTGATGAATTTCAAATGTCATTCCCCTGATTTTAACCAATGTTGTTACTCTGTTTTTCCACTGACAGGTCAAGCTAGACGCCGTCATTAATGATCATTAAACAAACATTGTCGACCACCATGCTGTCCATGAAAAATGAGCATTCTCAATGAGGTATACATGTGACACCTCTGAAAATGAATATCTTCACAGGTTCAAAAATTTAACCGAGTATACCATTTTCCCATCACCCACCATCATGCCCCGTTTGAAATCAGATAACTCACTTTACCTTGCCATGGGTAGCAGCCGGCGCTCAACCTGCACGATATGATCAATTCGTCACAACTGAAACAGGTTTTTACCCTTAACGTTAAGTTATATATTACTATCCCATGACGTATTTCATCACCTCTACTGTACACGCTCGGCCGGAAGATGTTAGTTAAATTTTCCATCAGTTTTTAATTTCTGCTCAAAGAGGAAAAAGATACGTTTCTTGCAGTTTCCGGAATTTCTGTTAGTTCCTTTAATTTCTGTAGAAGAATATTGTACGGTGTTGATGTAAAATGCAGGAAAGTCTATGTCAATTTGTTTGATGATTTACGACTGTCCAGGCCTGAAAACGGTGGCACTGGCGATGATGCGGAATTATTTGATAAGATAATCAGCTGTGTCGAGAAAATGCGATAGAAAGGAGGGCTGTAAAGGTGGGACTACTAAGCAGTACCATATGTTTGAAAGAGAGGCAAAGGCGATTTTAAAGGTAATTATGATCAGTGGAAAATGGTAAATAATGATGTAAACAGCCTATGGGTTGGGTTTGGGGCAACTGATGAAGAGTGTGGCACCTTTAAACGTGGTAATAAGGAATAGCAAAGACCTACTATGTTATCACAGAGCAATAAAAAAAATTAAGAAGGCGTTGCAGTTTAGAAAGAAATAGAGTTAGGAATGGCTGTCAAGTAAGGAGAGATTGGAGGAATTTAGCAACAAAAAGGAGAGAGAAGTCAGGTAAGAATAATATGATGGCAGTCATATGTACTTCAGAGAAAAAAAGGCAGAAAAGGGTCCAGGGGGGACATTTCAGGGATTATTAATGAACAAGGAGTGTGGATACTGTATGTGACAGAAATATTCCGTAGCAGTATGTTAATGATACTTGGATATAAGGAAAATATCCAGGTAGACGAGGTTACAAGTATAACGAAGTACCGAAATTTACCTATGATGATAAAAGCATTTACAAAAAAAAATTGAAAGCTATAAAAGCAGCTGGAATTAATAAGATTTTCGGGGATTTAGTGCAATGTCTGAAGTATTTATTCGATTACTGTTTGGATGAAGAGGCTATTCCAAATGAATGGAGAGTTGCTGTAGTAGCCCCAGCTTATAAAGGGAAGGATGATAAACATAAAGCGCATAATTACAGACCTAGCCAGCTTGGAATGTTCCTTTTATGCTCTGGGGAAGAATTCTTTCTTGATTATAAGTGACGCGTTTGCGAAATTACTAGGTGGTTTGATAGAAGTGAGTTCGAGTTTATGAAAGGTTACTTTAGTGAAGCTCAACTTGTAGGATTCCAACAAGATATAGCAGACATTTCAGCTCCAGGTGGTATAGAGCTGTATTGCTATTGACCTATCAAAGGTTTTTGAGAGGGTAGATCATGGAAGACTACTGACAAAAGTGAGGGCTATTGGACTAGACAAAAGAGTGACTAAATGGGTGGTTAATTTCTAGAACATGTATCTCAGAGGATTACAGTAGGTGAAGCTTTATCTGATGCTGTAACGATAAAGAGGGTGATTCTGCATGGCAGTATTATTGGACCTTTAGGTTTCCTTACGTTTCCTTAATGTTTCCATACCGGTATAGTATATATATTATTTAAACTAGCCGAATGTCCGTTCTTCGCATGGGATGTTGCGTTTTCTTTTTAATTTTTTTTTGTTTTCTGGACGAAAGTGATGAATTTTTGTTTGAAGCCTAACAGCATGGTTCTTAGTGGTACTCAAGAAACGTCACAAGGATGTGACTGCGTATCGTTTCTCTTGGGAATTTTTATTTTCGAAATGTTCCCTTTCCTAGTGCCTGCAGAGTTTTATTCTTGGCAGGCCCTCTTGCCTACTGCTGGACGAATTCATGAGACCTGGGATAGTTGCATCTCAAAAAAATTAAGTTATAATTTAGAAGAACGATGTTGAACGGGGTTCGTTTCGTCTTAGTAAACAGCGTTGGATGTTCTTCCACACGGTGCTAACATTACGAGGATAGACTGGCTTGAGAAAGGGCGTCACCCCTCCAGAAGGCACGCCATACCCCATCAGGGTACGGAATGAGAGCTTTAGAAAATAAACGACGTTAGATGGTTTGTTAACCCTCGAACAGGCTACATGAAACGACGCTTAGCTATGCTATGTGATAAACCACTTTCGATACTGGCTTTTTTCAGCGATTGTCCCTGTAATTTGTTTATAATCATGGGGAAGCAAACCTTAACTGGGAACTGGAAATGTTTAAATTGAAATGGATAATCTGAAGGAATAAGTGGAATTCTTAACATAAAAACGGTCTCATCCACAGCAGTCCCTGATAAAATTGTGGCCCCAATGACGTTCCGTTGTAAAGACTTTACCAGAAGCCATGCTCCCTTGCAAAGCTTTGGTGGATTTAGGTTTCTGATAAGCATCACCGGACCACCGGCACTGTGGGCATTTTATGAATCAATTTTACAAAACATAGGAGTGAATCATTTTTACATTCCTTAACTATTTTATATGGAACACCTGCGTCAAATTTCAGCCCACTAGTCCTGTGGAAAGCGTGAGATGAGAAGCATTTGTTGATTAGTGCTGTTACACTTATTTCACTACCTAAATCACAGAATATCGGAATGAAATATGTTCGGTTTTCAAATTAGCTTACAAGGAACTCCTTTGCCAAATTGCAGTCCTCTACCATCTTGGAAAGCTTGGGAATTAGTGATAGCGTTAGGCTAGTGCACATCGGTTTCACCCCTTTAATAAAAGAGATTACAATAAAATATTTTTACTTATTGTAATCAACTTATAAGGACCACATGTGCCGAATTTCATTAGTATAGATTTGTGGGAAGTGAGAGTGATAAAGTGATTAGGGTAGATACCCCGATATCACCACTTTAGTCACAAAATCCTCAGAATCAAGCATTGTTACTTTTTATAAATACGAGGTGTGTTCGAAAAGAAATCGAACATTTGAAACACCACCCCAAGCGGTAGAGGGAGTGTGCTACGGTTACCAAGAGCACGCAGCGGCAGGTTTAGACAACAAACTGCCATTTGCCGCGTTTCGCTCGGACCGTTAGTTGGTGAGCTACAGCCGCTGAAGTGAACACGTCCACAAGCAGTTCGTCGGATTAGTGCCAAAGTGACAATGAAAGAGCTTGAAGAGCAACGTGTGTGTGTGTGTGTGTGTGTGTGTGTGTGTGTGTGTGTGTGTGTGTGTGTGTGTGTGTGTGTGTGTGTGTGTGAAATTTTGCCATAAACATGGAAAAAACTTTCACGGAAACATATCGGTCAAATTTTGAGTGACAAACTTGAGATGCGTCGTGTCAGTGCAGTATTAATAATAATAATAATAATAATAATAATAATAATAATACACTTAAGAAAATGGAAATTGCAACACTATGAAGGCATTGATCGTTTGTGTTGATTTTTAAGATATGGAACGATGCCATGTAGGTATGTAAACGGTCAATATCTTTTTTTTTTCTATTTGCTTTACGTCGCACCGATATGTCTTATGGCGACGATGGGACAGGAAAGACCTAGGAATTGGAAGGAAGCAGCCGTGGCCTTAATTAAGGTACAGCCCCGGCATTTACCTGGTGTGAAAATGGGAAACCAGGGAAAACCATCTTCAGGGCTGCCGACAGTGGGGCTCGAACGGTCAAAATTTCAGACCCATTGGATTGTTGCTACAGGTCTCACCACGTGATTGGTCGCAGAGGAATCAACTCCAGTATACGGGCTCTGGTGTAGCGTAGTTGACTTGAAGTCTGTGCAGTGAAGTGTTCCCCGTCAAACATGCCTCGACGACAGAGAAGAGCACGCTATCAACAACTGTCGCCGTTTGAGGGGGCTCGGATAATTGGGCTGTGTGAGGCTGGATTATCGCTAAGGACTGTCGCTGCACGTGTTGGCCGACGGGCATCTACGGTACGTGTATGGTAGCAGTGGTCAAATGAAGGTACCCACACTCGTAGACCTGGCACAAGCCCAGCGCGACAGACAACTGTGAGAGAGGATCGCCGTATCATTCGGATGGCCCAGATGGAACACCATGCAACAGCAGCGCAAATTCGAGCAGCTTTAGTACCCCACGTTACACAACAAACAGTTGGTAATCGCCTGCGTGCAGCTGGCTTACGAGCCCGTGTCCCTGCAGAAGGTGTTCCATTGACCCCACAACAGCGACGTGTAAGGCTGGCCTGGTGTCGAGAAAGATCGACGTGGGTTGACGAATGGCATAGGGTCGTCTTTAGCGATGAATCGCACTTCTGTCTTGCCCACAGTGATCGCCGGAATCGTGTGCGCCGACGTACCGGGGAGAGGGGCCGCCCAGATCTTATTGTCGAGAGGCACACAGGGCCAACACCAAGCATTATGGTCTGGGGAGCTATTGGCTTTAATGTGAAATCATAATTAGTTCTTGTTGAGGGCACTATGACTGGTCGACAGTACGTTGATAAGGTACTCAATCCAGTGGTTGTCCCTATAATGGCGAACATTGCTAATGGGATGTTTCAGCAGGACAATGCCCGGGTTCACACTGCACGCATCTCCAGGGAAGCTCTCTACGACATCACAACCTTAGAATAGCCCGCCAGATCCCCGGACCTCAGTTCTATTGAGCATGTGTGGGACATGATGGGTCGACAACTGGCCCACCGTCCTCAGCCACCCACAAGTCTGGAACAACTGACCCGTGCAGTGCAGCAAGCATGGGCCACAATTCCTCAGGAAGCGATCCAGGGCCTTATTGACTCCATGCCTCGACGAATTAATCAATGTATTGCAGTTCGTGGTGGGCACATCCTGATTTGGTTGTTGTCCAAACTTGCGTTCAGAGGGACCTGAAAGTGTAATCATCGAATCACAACCGAACACTTGTCCTGCATGTTCAATTGCAGCAATGTAGCACCACTCCTTCTGGGTGTTGCAATTTCCATTTTCTTCAGTGTAATAGTAAGGTGCCGGAATTTTGTCCCGCAGGATTTATTTTACGTGGCATTAAATCTACCGACAGGAGGTTGACGTATTTGAGCACCTTCAAATACCACCGGACTGAGCCAGGATCGAAACTGCCATGTAGGGGCCAGAAGGACAGCGCCTCAACCGTCTGAGCCACTCAGCCCGGTAGTGCAAAATTCGTGCCGCGTTTGCTGACTGACGAACCGAAACAGACCCGTGTTGAAATCCGCCAGGAAGTGCTTGCCACTGCCAATGACAGTGAAAAAATTCCTTAAGAACATCATAAGAGGCGATGAAATATTACATTGAAACAAAAGGTGCCGTCGTCACATTGGGTGGGCAAATGGTATCCTCGTCCAAGAAAGAAAGCACGGTCAAATATCATGGTGATGATGGTTGTTCTTTGTCTGCAAAGCAGATCAGATTTCATCAGGAATTTGTACCACGTGGTCAGATGATAAACAAGTTTGGCGCGCTATTTCTAAAGATCGGTTTCTTTCTGAACACACCTTGTACCTCTTAAGAAACATCTGTGCCAAATTGCAGCCTTTTAGCTTCATGGGAAGAGTATGAATTGGTGATATTATGGATTAGGGTACTTACATCAATTCAATCCCTTTAATCATAAAACGTCGTAATGAAACGTTTTCAGTTTTCTTCACTAGCTTCTGAGAAACATGCGTGCCAAATTGTAGCTCTCTAGTTTCATGGGAAGTGTAATAATTAAATATTGTAAATTGGGTAGTTCCTCCCATTTCACCCTCTTAATCATAAAATATCGGGATAAATCTCTTATGTTCTTTTGATGCTATTTGCTTTACATCGCACCAACACAGATAGGTCTTATGGCGGCGATGGGACAGGAAAGGCCTAGGAGTGGGAAGGAAGCGGCCATGGCCTTAATAGTGGTACAGCCCCAGCAATTGCCTGGTGTCAAAATGGGTAACCACGGGAAACCATCTTCAGGGCTGCCGACAGTGGGGTTCGAACCCACTACCTCCCGGATTCAAGCTCACAGCTGCGCGACTCTAACCGCACGGCCAACTCGCCCGGTCCTTAGGTTTCTTAATTAGCTTATAGAAAAACATTTGTGCTAACTTTCAGCCTTCTGCTTTTGTGGGAAATTTGCGATTTTTGGATAGTACTTTTAGGGTATTTGCTGCAATGTCACCATGTTTACGTCCGGCTCCATGGCTGAATGGTTAGCGTACTGCTCTTTGGTCCAGAGGGTCCGGGGTTCGATTCTCAGCCGGGTCGGAGATTTTAACCTTAAATGGTTAAATTCCCTTGTCTCGGGCGCTGGGTGTTTGGGGGTGTTTGTGCTCTCCCCAACATCCCTGCACCTCACACACCACACATAACACTATTCTGCACCACAATAACACGCTGTAACCTGCGCACGGCAGTTGCCGCGCTTCCTCATCGAATGGTCTGCCTTACAATGCACCCGGCTAGAAATAGCCACACGAAATTAATTACCATGTTTATCATAAAACATTGCAATAAAGCATCTTTACTTTTCCTTACTAGCTTATGGGAAACATCTCTGCGAATTCGCTGCTCTCGAAATTCATGGGAAGTGTGAGAATTAAATATTGTAATTTGGGGAGTTAACCCTATTTCACCCCAGAATCACAAAATGTCAGAATAAAACATCCTTACCTTCCTTAATTAGCTGATAAGAAACACTTGTGTCTAATTTCAGCCCTCTATCTTTATGAGAATTTATATTTTGTTTAGGGTACTTATACCAATTTTACCTCGTATAACACAAAATATCGGAATAAAAAATCTTTAATTTATTTAATTAGCTTTTAAAGAACACCTGTGCCCAATTATATCCTTCTAGCTTTCTGGGAAGTATGTAGTTCAGTGATATTGTTTCTAGGGTAGCTACTCCAATTTCACCCAGTTATCACATCAAGAATTGGTAAACAAAATCGAATTCACGAGAACAATGATAAAGTATTATAGTTTTAAATTGGAATACGGAATAAGTCGCTGTGCTATAACTATAGGCTTAACAACAACAGATCAGCCGTAAATCATGTGTGACACGGTTCACACCCGCGTTCTAACAAGGTTTGGGAAGAATGGTAGAAGAAGAAGAATGGTGGTTAATGAAACGTAAAATTTGGTGTAGATAAAGTTAATATTATCGTGAAAATAGTACGATTCCTGACTGAATGAGGTTCTAAATCCAGTAGTAATGATTAATTGTTTGTTAAATACAATGCAATTAATTGACCTTGAATGATCTGTAGACCTATAATTACTAAATAAAATGAAAATAAATTTAATCACAAGTATCTTCGGAAGCAAATTCATGTTACATGTAATAAATCTTCTCCATCTTGATTTTCCTTTTTATTTAAATTACGCACGTTCTCTTCATTCGGAGAAGTATTAACTACCGTTCTTCTCAAGATCGGAAAGCAAGGAAGAAATTACAATTTCTTCAACCAAACTTCTAATATTTAAAGTAGTTTTCTGTCACCGGAGCATCTGCACTTTTCTAGAGCACCCTTGCCTGGTTTTGGATAACAATGTATGGTTTATCCCCATAGCATAATAACTGAATTTATGAATTATACTTATTTTGAATTACAGCGGTTTCTCTACTTTTCTATCGATGAATTACCCCGTTGAAGCGTTTTCAATCATTTGGGGAACAGCAGACATCAGCATGAAATTAATAATACATTCTGCGTCCAAATGTAAAATGATACTCATATAAGTTTAATTAGTGATCACTGATGCACGTAATTTATTTTATTAGCCTACAGTGTATCGTGCCAAGGAACCATTCATGCGACTCTTATGTTGAAAGTGGAAAAGTAACTAATCAGTTTCTTCTAATGTAGTAATCGGCCACATTTCAACGAACGTTCAAATAATTGTTTAATCCCGAGTGAAACGTAAAATAAGGTATACACATCCAACGATCATTCTTCCCCACCTCGAGTTGCGTTGTATATGAAGTTGTCCGGCCGAATATTCTACTGTGCACATCCTTAATAGTTTTTTTTTGCTATGTCTTATGGAGACGATGGGATGGGAAGGGCCTATAAATGGGAAGGAAGCGGCCGTGGCCTTAATTAAGGCACAGCCCCGGGATTTGCCTAGTGTGAAAATGGGAAACCACGGAAAACCATCTTCAGGGCTGACGACAGTAAGGTTCGAACCCACTATCATCCGATTACTGGATACTGGCCGCACTTAAGCGACTGCAGCTATCGAGCTCGGTCCTTAATAGTTTATCTAAGTAATTTGATTCCAGCAAAATGCCCGCTGAAGAAGTAATATCTAAAACACGAGAAGATGCTGTTTGCGAATTCCCCCACATGCCGTTTGTACTGGGTCATTAAATGAAGTGTATTTTGAAAATCGGAAAGGGACTAATTTAAGATTCCCAAACCGCGCCAGGTTTCCTATCTCATACTTGAATTAGATCAAAATATACTGATGATACGTGATCTACTCTTAACTTAATTTTCCACGCGCAGAATGCACCAGAAAGCCGAACGTTTCTCTCACTCTTTCCCATCCCCTCCACCCCCACCCAAACAAGAACTGGACTTCCATGGAAATTTACGACTTTCCTAAGAATTTGAGGTGAAGAATACCAATGTAACTTGTTTTCCATCAGCTTCATATTTCGCGCAAGAAAACTAACGTGCGTGAAATTTTGAAACATAATTCGACATAAGTGCTTCGTGACAATTGTATAGTAATATATGCACTTTAACTTGAAATGATCTATATGTGTGATAATCTGTTCACCTAGTACATCATAGAACTCCTAGAATATAATATCTAAACTGCTGATCTTATTTCTTAGATATTTTCTGATTTCCAAAATGCTTATGCTAGTGGTAGGTGCGGGCTCCCGGTGTTCACCTTGCATTCCTCTGCGCGGTATGTTAATGGGAAGCGTTCCTCGAGCCGAGGGTTAATTAATCGTTTGCCCGCCCCTCAGTGTGTCCTCCCCACAGTGTCACGTTGGCCGGACGACAATCA
The DNA here is from genome assembly GCF_040414725.1 of Anabrus simplex. Taxonomy (NCBI): domain Eukaryota; kingdom Metazoa; phylum Arthropoda; class Insecta; order Orthoptera; family Tettigoniidae; genus Anabrus; species Anabrus simplex. Next base: position 421,214,663 of record NC_090266.1, read on the forward strand.
ATTAAACTTCTCCGTAGACTGGAACTTGGACAGCAAGTTTTAAATCGTTCATCGCGGTCGGCAAGAACTGTAACTTGGTAGCGTCCACAGAGGCCTCCCTCCCATCAGCAAGATGACAAACAGGACTGCAGAATAGCCGCCTAAGGGCAACTAATTATTTCTAGACAACGTTACCGAGTTTTAATTTGCCAAGATATGCTTCGCAGAATTGAAGAAATGACAATCAGTGTACTGAGAAACTTTTGGGGCGGTGACATGTGACATAACTACTAAATAACCACATGTCGCTTTCTTGTTTAGTAAGAATTATCAGAGCTATCATCAGCTGCTGAACTGTAAACTTGTGCACTTTATCATGGTTAGAATCAGAAGGTTCAAACATAAGCATAATGACTGGTTGCGTAGCATAATTACTTTGTTTTGCTACTTGTTCTGTTTTGCTATTTGTTCTACGTCTGTCCGAGAGACAGGTCTTACGGCGACAGTGGGATAGGAGAGGACGAGGACTGGAAAAGAAGTAACCGTGGCCGTGGTTTAGGTACAACCCCAGCACATGACCGGTGTCTAAATGCGAAACCACGGAAAACCTTCTTCAGGGATGCTGACAGTGGGGTTCGAACCAACCATTTCCCGAATGCAAGATCACAGCTACATGACCAAAACTGAGTAACCAATTCACTGGGTAGTATGGTTACTTACGCGCTCAACATTCTAGGTTTATGATTATGGGTTCGATTCCCAGTATAGTATTTTATTTACAGTGCTAAAATACGAGCTAGATTTACTGATACGCTAGGAAACCCACTTTTCCAGGCAGTATAACTATATCCCGTTCTCTCTTAAAATCTATAGCAGTTGAAGGATCATCAAACATATAAAGTAAAGCCATCTCCGTACAGGCCACGATGACCTATGGAGGTATTAATTAATGGCGTATGGCCTCCGGAGTGGCCTGGTGCAGGTCTTTTTCTAGTAGACGGCCTATTAGGCGACATGCATGTCTGTGAAGATGAAAGCCCTACCTAGCATGATTTCTAATGTTCTAATAAAATTACGTCTTTTTGTCTTTTTTTATATTTTGCCTCTTCAGTTAAGCGATAGTTTATTAGATTCCTATTATTTCAGGTCCGCATTGAACTGGGAACGTTGTACTTGTTAACATCTTAAAGGACCGATTGCTCGTTTCCACCTCACTAGGATTGCTCCATTAAAGCGACTCTGAAGATTTTATTGAATTATTTTAATACGATTCTACGTCACGTTTTAAGAAGTGTGTTAAATTAAGCTAATGTTTCTTCAAGACTATTTTATTTTATTTTTAAGTTGTTGTTCGTTTAAATCCACGTTAGTTTATTAGTGAGCAAACCGGTTTACATATGTTTTCATCAATTTAAGGTTTAAGACTCGCAAGTCTCGGACTTGTAGAAAATATGGACTTTGAAACAGTTTAATTGTAATACAGTTTTAGGTTGTTAATATGGTTTTAAATTGTGTTCAATTTGACGTAGATAAACTTATGTGATTGCTAATTTTTCCAAGAATCTATATCAGCTGATGATGACGCAAAAAGGGCGTCGAAACTAGTTCTGATTGAAATATATGTTGTAATTTCATCTAAACAACAGTTCTTATGTATTGAATGAGGTGGATCCAAATTATAATAAAAGTTGACGAGGAGAAGCCAGCACGGCGAGGTTATTTCATTTAGTGTGTAAGATGTACAGTATAAAAACTAAAACCAAACCCATGGCGCAAGAGCCCCGTAGGACCATGGCCTAACAAGCGACCTCTGCTCAGCCCAATGGCCTGCAGATTATGAGGTGTCGTGTGGTCAGCACGACGAATCCTCTCGACCGTTATTCTTGGATTCCTAGACCGTGGCCGCCATCTCACCGTCATATACCTGCTGAATTGTAATCATGTAGGCTGAGTGGACCTCGAACCAGCCCTCAGATCCAGGTAAAAATCCCTCACCTGGCCGAGAATCGAACCCGGGTTCTCCGGGTAAGAGGAAGGCAGGCTACCCCTACACCACGGGGCCGGCAAGATGTACAGTATGTTACTGAAAAAGTGCCATCAGATTTTAGACAGAATGTTGTTATATTTATTCCCAAGAAAGCAGGTGCTGACAAGTATGAAAACTAACGTACCATTAGATTAGTATTGTAGCTCACGCTTGCTAAATTTTAACTCGTAGTATTTACAGAAGGATGGAAAGACAAGTTGAAGCTTAGTTGGGAGAAGATCAATTTGGCTTCAGAATAAATGTCAGAACACGTGAAGCAATCCTGACTTTACATTTGAAATTTGAGGGTTGAATTAAGGAAAACACGCCCACGTGCATGGCATTCGTAGATCTAGAAAAGGCATTCGATAATGTTGATTCGACCAACCTATTTGAGATTCTGAAGGTGATCCGGATCAGATACCTAGAAGGAATAATTGTATACAATTTGTACAAAATCATTTTACAGTGATAAGAATCGAGGCCTTTGAAAGAGAAGCAGCAATCCGAAAAAGAAGATGTGAGGCAAGGCTGCAGTTTGTCTTCACTCCTTTTCATTGCTACATTGTTACAAAGAGAGAATCTCAGTGAAGCAGCATCATGGATAGAAGGACTCATCCTAAAGCCCACTCACACAATAAACAACACAAAATGCAGAGCTAAACCATGGTTCAACAAGGAATGTCGCGAAGCCAGAGGGAAAACCATCAATGTCATGCATAAAGCCAGAATAACTTTATCAGTGGATGACTTGGACCGCTACGATAAGCTGAGGAGAGAGTACAAAATCAAGATTATGGAAGCGCGAAAGAACATTCTGGGAGGAAGAGGAAACACTTTTAATAGAAACAGCAAGGCAGAGACCCTACAAGGCTCTTCAGCCGAAGCAACCGAAATTCCCAGGGAACCTCCCAAGGGACGTTTGGGAAAGACATCTAAGCTCAACCCTTCGGGCTAACGACACACGCCCGCCGGCAGCAAGCCCCAAGGTGACTCAACCCCCTACACAGGAGATCGAATTTTTCACATGAGATGAAATAATCCACACATTTATGAGTACAAAGAACAATAAAGCATGTGGACCAGACAACATTTACAACGATCACCTGAAGACTACGCTTCCTGCATTAGTTACTCCACTCACAGCATTCCTCAATGAATGCCTGAAACTAGGAACTATATCAGATAAGTGGAAACACTCAAAGGTGATAATGCTGTACGCTGACCGAAATGCGTATATGGGCATTGCGCTGGAGAACACCCTACTCAAGATCCTCACAACACTGTTATGTAAGCGTCTTCGAGATTGTATCGATGACAAACTCCCCGATTCGCAGTTTGGTTTCAGATGTGGAAGATCAACTAGACAAGCTATACACTGTCTCCAAGCTGATATAGAAATTGCCTTAGCAAACCGTCGGGGAAAGCTTTATTAAATCTTCATAGATTACACCAAGGCGTTCGACACTACCAATAGATCCATTCTAATGCAGAATCTGGAAACCGCTTTCGGCTCAAGACATTACCTGCTGCCAATCATCAGAAATCTTCTCACTAATAACTGTGCGGAAATGCATGATGGCATAGATAAATCGAGCCTGATACAACAAACTGTTGGGGTACTGCAGGGGAACCCACTCCTCATCGTAGCTACAACAGACATGGTCGAGACAATAAAACACGACATTATAAACCTTCTAATGTATGCGGACGACATGGCATTGACCTCAACCTCAGAGGGTGACTTGCAGAAAACCTTCATCCAGTTGGTGGACTGGGCACAAGAAAACGACCTGGCATTGAATGAAGGGAAGACAGTCTCCATGACCTTCAGAAGAGGGCGAAGGCCCGGCACTTTCTACACTGGCGAGTAGTGATGGGACATTCGATTCATTTTACTGAATCGATTCATTTTATTCCGTTCACGTTACTGAATCGATACAGTGATCCGATTCATGGCACATTAGTCACCGCTCCTACTGCATCTGTGTAAGTATGTACTGGTAAGACAGCAGCAACAGCATTCAGTGCTCACAGCTGCCATCTGGTCTTCACACTACGAATTCCTTTCTTAGAAAAAAAATGATAGTCACTCTAATATATCGAAGGTTTCTGGCGACGCAGGATAGGAAAGGTCTAGGATTAGGAAGGTACCAGCCATAGCCTTAATTAAGGTACAGTCCCAGAATTTCCTGGTGTGAAAATGGGGAAACTACGGAAAACCATCTTAACGGCTGCCGACGGTGGGATTCGAACCCTTCATCCCCCGAATGCAAGTGCATAGCTACGCGATACTAACCGCACGTCCAACTCGTTCAGTCATTTTTGAAAATATGGGTTTTTCTATCAGCTGAGGATTTTTTAAATCGTCATATTTTGTATAGGCTACCCGAGATGTACAATTGCCCGCTGGTTTTCTGATTCAACATATTGTTGGTTAAGTTATTGCGTCAGTCGGCTCACTTACTGTCCACATATTATTGAAGTCTTGTGCAACGATGTGACATACGAACTGAGAGAATACAGAGCCGTTCTTCCCAATATAAAACAGGTACTTTTGAGTGGTCATGAGCATGACTCATAGTCATAGGGCAGGCTAGAGTCGAGTTTAATTGTCAAATGTCAACTAAGTTATAATACTAAGATTCATTAAACTAATAAATAGTATAACATAATAGCCTACCTACTTAATAGCTGCTTCAGAATTACGTTTTGACTACCTTTTTAACACTGCAAATAAATCCATGTATTATTTAAACCTCCCTGTAAGAAGAGGACAGTGAATGCAAGTGGGTTTTATTTTCAAATGAGCTGAGCTCGAGAGTCCATTATAACATACACTTCTTTCAGTGTACCATGGCTCACTGTGTGTCTCGCTGCAGCGGAAACTCGGCTCTCCGCCAGTGTCCAGTGTGCCGATAAGGAGCCGTGTGTATCGTGTGTCTCACTGAGCCGTGCTCGTCCACGATTCTTTCGGTGTCCCATGGCTCACTGTATGTCTCGCTGCAGCGGAAGCTCGGCTCTCCGCCAGTGTCCAGTGTGACGATAAGGAGCCGTGTGTATCTTGTGTCTCACTGAGCCGTGCTCGTTCACGATTCTTTCGATGTGCCATGATTAACTGTCTGGCTGCAGCGGAAGCTCGGCTCCCCGTCAACGTCCAGTGAGTGCGCCACTCAGCACTGTCCGCTGGGAGTAAGCTGAACCGTGTGCCGTGAGCTCGCCATTCCTGCGAATCGATTCACTCGGACACTTAAATGAATCAATACACTGCTTCGAATCATGCATTCAGTAGCCAACACTACTGGCGAGACACCGCTATATTCAGTCACCAACTTCTCATACCTGGGAGTTACCGTATTCACAGGTCACATAAACGACAGAGTTAGCCCTACGACTGTTCGAAGTCAAAGTTGAACCTGTCGTTTAACATACGGACTGGAAAACATATGGACACATCTGAAGAAGATAAACCTCGAAATGATAGAGAAGCTGAAGGTAACATACTTGAAAAGGGTGCTCTGTCTCCCCAAATACACACCCTCTTGTCTCGTGTATGAATAGACCAGAGAGCCCTTCTTTATAGGTAACATATTACAGATTTGAAAACTGGTAGTGAGAGTTTCCTAACTCGCTGACTAAATTTACAAACATATTATAAATCTGCATTTAACTTGAAAAATCTGAATATCTGCATTTAAAATGGAAATTATGAAAATTAACATTCATTAAATAAAATACACACTCGTCGAACCTTGTACTCACACTTACTTGTTACCTGCTTACTTACACATACGTTATTTGAAGGGCGCCAGCTACCACTCAGTGCAGCAATAATAGAATGAGAATCTTGACTATCTCTAGGGTGTGGGGTAATAAGCTTACTTTTGACAACATACAATATACGTTCTGGGAAAATGAGATTGGCGTTCGGTTTCCCCATTCATTTTGAGGTTAAGATATTTTACTGTCATTGAAATAAAACTATGAATTCGATTGATAGAACAAAATATATTCTTTAAATAATATAAAAAATAGTGAGTCTTGTTGCGATAAACAGATGAGAATATGAAATTATGACATCGCAACTGAAAGAAACTAGGCATGAATTTGAATTCTTCTTGACCAGACATTTAACAATTTATACGAAATATTTCCCTCACTGATTCACTTGACTGTACCTTCAACACTTTGAGTGTAAATACGACGTATTCCTTTGATCTGGTGTTTACTGTAGATGTGTCACGCCTAACTTGGTGATACATCCTTGTGACTGCTTCTTCTCCATATCATCTGACTTCTTTGTAAGTCAATATGGTATTACCTCATGGCAGGTCCAGGGTTGCCCTCTCTGACTCCATGGTAAGCCCTTGCGTCCGTGTCTTCAACTAAGTGGCCAACTAACTTTGGCCTCACTCTCTCAATGACCAATGATTAATGGCTCACTGAGTCTTTTCCATCTCTCTTTCACACTCGTTGACTGACCGACTGAGGCCTCTTCATCTAGTAGACTTCTTCACTGTTCAGCTTCCGTTTAACTAATGACTGTTCACTTATCCATTTTGACTTCTTCACTGTACTGCTTCCGTTTAAATAATGACTGACGCTACAATATGCATCCACCTTTTATAGACGTTGGTTGACACAGCTACATAACCTCCAGAAATAACAATGACATACTCCCACAACGCCTCAAACTGTTGCATGTACTGGTGAAATCCCCTGGGGCGGCCGACTCTCTGAACGAATTTCTAAAAGCTCACGATGACGTAGCCATGACGTAGCAATGACTTGGCAGAATCGCCAGTAATATTGCACAATGTAAGGATGTCACATCCAACATCTGATATATAACAATTCTCACTGTACATGTATTGAGTGTTATTTTACACACACGTATATATGCATACATCTAAGTACAATCCTGCAAGCGACAAGCATTGTAAAATTGAATTGAATAAGAATTATAACAAAATAATAGTAATCTCACAGATAAAATAATAATAATACGGACATAATAATAATAATAATAATAATAATAATAATACAGATAAAATCATAAAATAATAAAAATACAGATATCATCTTGTAACGGAATTTGAACCGTTACAGTAGGCCTATTTGGAATTTCCTGTAAAAGTAAAGAACATCAATTTTTTTCGGAAAATCCACTTATGGGGAACTGAAAAAGGGGGTGAATTTTTAAAATTAGCATGTCTATAGTATATCTCAAAAACTTAACATGATGTAGGCGTGAAAAATTTGGTGAATTCTTTGTATGACGAAACTTATATCTCAAAAACTAAAGATGTTAAAGACGCGAACATTGGTATTTGGAATCACCTTAAAAAGTGAAGAAACGCACACTTTTAGGGACGGGGGAATCAGCTTAACGGTTAGGAAGGGTGGGGGTTGAAAAGGAGTTGAATTACGTTTACGTTTATTACGTTTATGAGGATACTTATATCTCAAAAAATGAAGATGTTACAGACGTGAAAGTTGGTATTTTGAATTTCCTTTCCTTTGTTTTCGGGAAGTCCATTTAAGGCGGAAGAGGGGTGGAAAGAACGCAAGAACAAGAAGAAGAAGATGCAGAAGAAGAAGAAGTTGAATTATTCTTATGAGTATACATTTATCTCCAAAAATGAAGGGGTTACAGACGTACAGACATTAAAACTGGTACTTGGAATCTCCTTTAAAAATAATGAAACACATATTTATTGTTTTCGGGAAATCCAGTTAAGGGGCTGAAAAGAATAGGGAAAACGGGTGATTTTTTTAATGAGTACCGGTATATCTACATTACATGTCAAAAACTTAACATGTTAGAGACAAGAAACTTGGTATTTGGAAAGTCCTTTAAAAATACAGGAACATGTATCTTTTTGTTTTCGGAAAATTCCATTAAAAGGGGGGGGGGGGGTGAAAACAGTCCAAAATGGGTTGAATGCCTTTTATTAGAATACTTATAACACAAAATCTGAAGATGTTACAGACATGAAAATTGGTATTTGAACCCCTTTTCGTAGAAGGCACTTAACGGGGGTGAAAAGAAGCGAAAAATAATTGAAATATTTTTATGAAGATACTTATACCTTAAAAACTGAAGATGTTACAGACGTGAAAATTGGTATTTGGAATCTTCTTTAAAAATAAAGAAACCTGCATTTTTGTTTTCGGAAAACACACTTAAGTGGGGGTGGGGGAAGGACTGATCAAGGGGTTGAATTCTTTTTATGGGGATACTTATGTACATGTCCAAAAATGAAGATGTTACAAATGTGGGAATAGGTATTTGGAATCTCTGTTAAAAATAAAGAAACATGTATTTATTTTTTCGACTTGAGAGAAAGACTGATTCTCACATGTACAGTTCAATGTCTCATGGTCGTCTTAACCCCAAAAGGTAATACCACAAACATGTTTACAAAGAATTTCTGGGGTAAATGAAACTCCGTTTAGGGTGAGTTTTATACTTTAGGAATTTTCAGATAATGTATTTTAGTACAATGCCGAGGAACGATAACTTTGATCATATTACGAAATCCACGCGAGCGAGCCAATATAAAATAACATGTACTGACTGACTGACTGACTGACTGACTGACTGACTGACTGATTCATCATCACCGAACCAAAGCTACTGGACGTAAAGAAATGACATTTTCAGGTTTGTTTTATATTGCAGTGTAATTACTCACCAAGGGAGGGTTTTTGGATATTCCGTCGCTATGGAGGTGAAAGTGGTGATGCTTTGTTTAAATGAGTATATCTATATCTCAAAAAATTTAAAGGTTTACAGATGCAAGAATTGATATTTGAAATCTCCTTTAAAAATAAAGGAACATGTATCTTTTTGTTTTCGGAAAATTCCATTAAGGGGGGGGGGGCTGAAAAGAGTCCAAAATGGGTTGAATGCCTTTTATTAGAATACTTATAACACAAAATCTGAAGATGTTACAGACATGAAAATTGGTATTTGAACCCCTTCAAAAATAAAGAAACGCGTATTTTTTTGTTTTCAGAAAATCCACATAAGGGGCTGAAAAGAAATGAACAAGCAGGTGAATTTTTAAAATGAGTACCGTTATATCTACAGTATATCTCAAAAACCTAACATGTTACAAGCAAGGAACTTGGTATTTGGAAAGTCCTTTAAAAATACGGGAACGTATGTTTTTTTGCTTTTGTTTGTTTTCGGAACAGGGACTTAACGGGAGTGAAAAGGAGTGAAAAAAACAGTTGAATTGCTTTCCTATGAGGATACTTACACTTCAAAATCTGATGATTTTTTAGACGTGAAAATTGGTATTTGGAATCTCCTTTAAAAATAAAGGAACATGTATGTTTTTTCGGGAAATCCTCTTAAGGAGGTGGGGTAAAGATTGATATAAGGGTTGAATTCTGTTTATGGGGATGCTTCTATCTCTAAAACAACAGATGTTACAGACGTGGGAATAGTTGTTTGGAATCTCCTTAAGAAAAGAAAATTATTTTTTTTCGACTGAGAGAAGACTGTTCCTCACATGTACAGTTCTATGTCGCATGGTCATGTTAGCCCCAAAAGGCAATACTACAAACGTGGTTCACAGAGAGTTTATATTTTTTGGTGAGTTTTTACACTTTAGGGATTTTTAAGATCATGTGTTATTAGTATTACTGTGCTGAGGCAGAATTACTTTTAATAAATTACGAAATCCACGCGGGTAACTTTTAGTAAATGAATATGTGCATTAAGACGAACGGAAACATCGAATCGGGACTCTTTGAAACGAAGTCAACTCCGCTGACTATTTAGTCAAGGCGTCGAACTATTATTATTATTATTATTATTATTATTATTATTATTATTATTATTATTATTATTATTATTATTATTATTATTATTATTATTATGCTGTGTGCTTCCAGGGTATGGAATGTCAACGGCTTCCAACTCAATGTAGCCCCGTGTTGAGGGCAGTCAATTTGCCATCCAGTTCATTATTAGGCTGACAAAATATGTCAATACTACATTAATTTATATCCTCTGAAGTATCACTCAGATGGCTGTTTCTGTTTCCGTAACTAAGAACGTGTTTACATGTGCGCTCGAGAACACTGTAGTGGAAGTACAGCCCAATTACTTCCCTAATTACCCACGAGGCTCTAGTAGTTGGCCCATGCACCGTGCTACCACCATAATGCAACAAAGAATATTACAATTCAAGAATATTCATATGGATTGACTAGTTCCCTTTCCACGTCTTTAGAAAGCATAATATTTCTGATTGTTGATTGTTGTTTATTGTGTACTGTTGGGTATGGGATTAACAGAGCATAATATGTGATAATATAATGAGAAATAGATGAGCAAAATAGAAAAAAGGAATGTAATTTATATTAAAAGTTAGCAGACCGGGCGAGTTGGCCGTGCGGTTAGGGGTGCAGCTGTGAGCTTGCATCCAGTAAATGGTGGGTTCAAGCCCCACTGTCTGCAGTCCTGAAGATGGTTTCCCATTTTCACACAAGGCAAATGCTGGGGCTGTACCTTAATTGAAGCTACGGCCGCTTCCTTCCAACTTCTAGGCCTTTCCTATCCCATCGTCGCCGTAAGACCTATCTGTGTCGGTGCGACGTAAAGCCACTAGAAAAAAGAAAATATAGCAATCAAAATGTTTGTGTTTATAAGTAATTTTTGTTTGATTAAAACACTTAGACCATCGTAATTAAAAATTACTTACGCATTAAATTTATCTGTAATGATAAAAATGTGAAAGTCAAGCCTCAATGCTTACATATTTACACAATATTTTGCGTAAACCTGGAATATCCTATAGACGAAGGAATGGAAACTATGGATTTGGAAAATTCGTTATGATCACTTCTGTTGAGAGAAGTGAGTTGTGGACATTCACCGATTCATAATGATTGAAGTTGTGACTTTTTAGCATTCATATGTGGCGTGTTGTCATTTTCGCTAAATCTCAATAGGGGCTTGCAGCATCTCCAGACATTAGTATCCTGTACTCTCTGCAGTAAATGAGTGATTAGATACTTTATTTTGAAGGTGGCGTATGTGTAATTATATTATTTGGACCTAAGTTGGGGATATGTGATCCACTTCCTAAAATACTATACTATCCCAGTTTTTACCTAGAGTGAATGTGGAATAATCCATATTGAAGTTAGCATTGGGATTCAAATTTCGGATATTCGAATGATGCTGCGGCCAAACTTATTCTGGAACATGAAATTGTTTTTGATTTTGCTTCGTGTAAGGGGCTTGGGATATCTCTTATATCAGTCTCACGTACATTGTGTGCTCATGTTGTGTGTCTGTAGTGACATGTGTATTCGTTTGTTTGTTTGTTTGTTTGTTTGTTTTTGAAGTGACTCTGTGTTTTGAAGTCATTCCCCATGTGGACTTCAGTCTTACATGAAATCGCAGCTACAGGGACGTAACTTTGCTTTTGCCTTTCCCGGACAGACGTTGGTGATGAAATCACTATAATACCAACATATATTTTTGATGACCTCAGTGACACAGTCGGTTAGATATATTTCTGTTCTCAAGATAGCAGGTTTAATCCCTAATGGGGTTGGTTGCAACTTCTTGTTATTGGCTTCTAGTATGTTAAAGAATCCTTTGGAAAACCTTCCCTTAAAAATCAACATCAATCGGAGGAGCATAGTGATAAATAATTAGACTGTATTATAATATTTACAATCCTCTAACTACTGTACTCCTAGGGGCTGCCTAGCCAATGCGGTAAAAATGTGCTCGGTTCACCCGCAAGGACGTGGGTTCGATTCCCCGTCAGGTAGTTGAAAATTTTAAGAAACGAAATTTCCACTTCTGTGGTGGCACACACCCTGAGGTTCACTCAGCCTGCACCAAAAATGAGTATCAGATTAATTCCAGTGAGCAAAGGCTGCCAGGCATAGGGCTAACCACTTTAACACACTAAGTGCCGAGGTTACGCAAGGTAAAAGCCTTTACTTTCCACCCCTCCAAAGGCCTTCATGAACTGTACGGAGATGGTTTTGTTTATTGACAACTACTGTTACATTCATCGGAGACGCTGATGATCTGCAATTTTGTCCCGCAACATTTCTTTTACGTCCTGGAAAATCTATTGACATGAGGGTGGCGTATTTTGGTCACTTTCACAAACCACTGGACTAAACCGGATTCGAACTCACCAACATGGACTCAGATAGCCAGTGCTCTACGTTTGAGCCACTCAGCCTGGCTAAATTATTATTATTATTATTATTATTATTATTATTATTATTATTATTATTATTATTATTAGTAGTAGTAGTAGTAGTAGTAGTAGTAGTAGTAGTATACATTAAATGTCAAGTACAATTCTGATATTCATCTTGACTTTAAGTGGAAAGTATAATAAACTCACCACGAGTATGGGCGCGGTTGGGGCTGTAATACACTTCTCAGATGAGTTACGTAGGGCCAGTACAAAACTACGCTCAACTGTACGCCGTTTGTACTGATATTCGATCCTCGGTGAAAAGTGATTAATTTTTAACTAACTGTGCGTGTAAGCTGCTGAGGTCTGGGTGTTGGTAAGTACTGTAATGAGTAATGACATTCAGTGCAATGCTAGTGCGCCTGGATGTTGTGAAAGGCGTTACTCTGGGGTCAATAGCACTTTCTGGCTCAATGGGAAAGCAGTAGTAAACGACCGGTACTTCACTCCTCTATGGCCACACAAGGACTCACCGGCCCAACATGATGCTCAGCTTAGCCTCCGGGCTGGCGATTTAACATGCCTATGACGAACTGGTGCTAGGAAACTAGGAGTTGTTGTTATCTCAGAATTTATCTTTACCGAATGTTGAATATAGGAGGTAGAGAAGAGGGTACAGCGATGGCTTCCTGAATCCAAGTGGCGGGTTCGATCCCGGCTCACTTCAGTAGTATTTGAAGGTACTTATCCTACATCAGCGTCGTGCCAACATATTTACCGGTTCATAAAAGAATTCCCCAGCGACAACATTCCGGTACCTCAGCGTCTCACAAAACCGTAAAAGTAGTTCGTGAGACGTGAAATCAATTATCAGATAGTAGAGAGAGAAGCCTTCTCAAGACAACTGTTATATACATTGCACTGCTTTTCAGGCCGGTAACCAATACTTCGTGACCTACTGGTGACTTTCTCTCGATTGAGTATGATGATGATGATGATGATGATGATGATAATAATAATAATAATAATAATAATAATAATAATAATAATAATAATAATAATAATAATAATAACGTGTGGCCTGGTGTATGTCTTTCGGGTTGGCGCCGTATAGGCGACCTGCGCGTCTGTGAGGAAGGGGCCCTACCTAAGATGAATTCGAATGCTGAAAACGGCACACACACACACACACACACCTTAACCAATTAAGGTTAAAATCACCGACCCGGCCGGGAATCGAACCCGGGACCCCCTGGACCAAAGGCCAGCACGTTAACTATTCAGCCGGGCGTTGGAGTGTGAGCTAAAGGCCTCCCCTAATTCCTGGGGTTATACTTGGACATTTTTGACACCAAAGTCAATCTGATGCTTGTTGTTTAAAGGAGCCTCTCATCTAGTTCTAGGTCATCGACCCGGAGTCAATCTGGTAGTGCATTTTTGTTTTAGACTATCTCTCCAGAAGTGGAAATCTTGCCTCTGAATTTTTCAACTTCCAGACGGGAATTAGGATACACATCCTTTCAGGCACTGTAATAATAATAATGTCCGCCTCTATGGTGTAGTGGTTAGCATGATTAGCTGCCACCCCCGGAGGCCCGGGTTGAATTCCCGGCTCTGCCACGAAATTTGATAAATGGTACGAGAGCTGGAAAAAGCTCCACTCAGCCTCGGGAGGTCAAATGAGTAGAGGGGTTTCGATCCCCACCTCAGCCATCCTCGAAGTGGTTTTCCGTGATTTCCTTCTTATTCTCCAGGCAAATGCCGAGATGGTAGGCTACCTAACTTAAAGCCACGGCTGCTTCCTTCCCTCTTCCTTTTCTATCCCTTCCAATCTTTCCATCCACCACAAGGCCCCTCTTCAACATAGCAGGTGAGGTCTCCTGGGCGAAGTACTGGTTCTCCTCGACCAAATGTCTCATGCTCCAGGACACTGCCCTTGAGGCGGTAGAGGTGGAATCCCTTGCTGAGTCCGAGGGAAAAACCGACCCTGGTGGGTAAACGGTAAGGTAAGGTAAGGTAAGGTAAGGGTATATTCTGCCCGAAGGCAGGTCCGAACCTCCGCAGAGGCGTGCCGGAGCCGGAGTTTACGTACGGTAGAGTGGCCAGTTCCTTTCCACTCCTCCATTCCCTTACCCCCCACCAACAGCGCGTGGCATCCCATCCAAATCTTGATCACGCCCAATGTTGCTTAACTTCGGAGATCTCACGGGATCCGGTGTGGGTAAACGGATTGATTAAATAAATAATTCATAATTCGTTGCAGACCCAACGTCACTAATGTTTTCCGGATCGCAACATTGCTAACAGGAGGAGAATCCGTAACTACGCTACACGGCCAACCATAACAAGGTGAAGTCCGTGGACAAAGTTATGTCATCATAAAATATTTCATTTAAACTCGTCTAAATTGCCTTAATAGAGAAAACATGTCCATATTACCGCAATTCTGCATCCCTGTAATCAATAGCTGAATAAATAATGTGGAATTACATTTCTCTTGCCTGATTTGCAAGCGTTTCCATTAAAACAACATTAACAGTGCCACTTTGCGCATTAACTAGCTAAAGCCAGCTGGATATAGTCATATTTCAATCTTATACTTAGTTTCCATGTCACAGATATTTGGTGAAACCTATCCAGTTTATTTACTGTGGCTTTGACATATTTCGAATCCTTTACCAGCACTTCCACAAAATCCTGACTCCTTCCAGACTTCATAAGAAAAGCTATAGTTTGCTAAAATTGTACTCGGTGCCTATTTACTAGTCCTCGGATTCTTAGCACAAACTTGTAGATTCTTTTGTTAACAAATTTAGAAACGATTTAGGTTTTTGACATTTAATCAAATGCTTCTTGAAATATAATCCATTCTACAATGTTGCACCTGCTTTCATTCTTGTTTACAGACTTACCGCTCCAAAGGCCCCCTTACAGAACACGACGAAATGTCCATCCTTCCTGGATCAAAGTAACGGCCCTTGCGATTTGAACCTCGTTAAGATGTCTCATGGGATGTGCTGATTTACGTACAACGGGGTTCAGATGACCGCAGTAGTCTGTGTACCTCACAACGACACACGGACGCACCGTTATTCACTTTGTTTTGAGGGGTCACCTGACAATTTAATGCATGGCTGCGCCTACATATGGAGTATAACTTCGATTAACGTTCATATACCAGACGTTACAAGACATGTTCCCCTAATTTTTGACCTGTGTAGTTCTTATGGCAAAAGGATACATTACAGACAGTCACTTTCATTTTACATATCACAAAAGTACTAAATGTATAAAATTAACACTGGTTATTAGGATGTTAAGAAGAGCTGTTATCAACACTTCTGGTGGGTACTATCCGCATATCGCCACCAAAATCTGTTGATACCCCAACTAGCCATTCACTCAGGCGTGTGCGGTCCTAACTCTCTAAGCAAAGTCTAAATTTTACCGCTAATACAAATTTTGGGGAACATATACTTCGACAGACGAACATCGAATAACGGGTGAAGCTATCTGCTAAAATAATGGGCAACGGTTGGCGAAAACAAATTTCTAATTTATTCAGAATATCGAATAACAATAGTAACCAAAAAACCCCATGGCACTACAGCCCTTGAAGGGCCTTGGCCTACCAAGCGACCGCTGCTCAGCCCGAAGGCCTGCAGATTACGAGGTGTCGTGTGGTCAGCACGACGAATCCTCTCGGTCGTTATTCTTGGCTTTCTAGACCGGGGCCACTATCTTACCGTCAGATAGCTTATCAATTCTAATCACGTAGGCTGAGTGGACCTCGAACCAGCCCTCAGGTCGAGGTAAAAATCACTGGCCTGGTCGGGAATCCAACTCGGGGCCTCCGGGTAAGAGGCAGGCACACTACCCCTACACCACGGGGCCGGCTAACAATAATAAGGCAAAGAAATCAATAAAAATGCAATTAAAAATCCTGAATTCAATAACTCTCCATTTCACTGCGTTTGTAAACCTCCAGGGGTCTTTACTGCAATTAACATGAAAGTTACCTCTAAATTCTTGGCTTTAACATACGTGGTGTTGAGTTTTAATCCAGGTGAACTTGTATTTCATTTCTCGTCGAAAACATGAGTAGCTAATTTCATATCCACAAAACATTGTGTTGACATCTTAACCGACTTCTACGTGAATACTTAGGGGATTACTATTACCTAAACTCAAATATTTGGTTAAATTAATCGCATGAAGTTACTTATTATGCACAACACATTACCTTAAAATCACATATAGAATCCCTCACTTGGATTTCAATTCGCCACGGACACAAGTTATTCACAACGCTAATTAAATCATCAAATAATTCATAATGGACTCACAATACCCGAAAAC
Organism: Anabrus simplex; assembly: GCF_040414725.1. Classification (NCBI taxonomy): domain Eukaryota; kingdom Metazoa; phylum Arthropoda; class Insecta; order Orthoptera; family Tettigoniidae; genus Anabrus; species Anabrus simplex. The sequence goes on from NC_090266.1 coordinate 421,231,217, forward strand.
ATAATGTCGCTCTCACATTCAGACCAAAATACACAACATTGACACTCGGCCATCAAAAACTTCTCGCCTGCCATGCATGCTGATGATGATTAACACTGATATGAACCTGGAATATACAGTTCCCGGGTCTCGAACATCGAGAACATTCCCTCGCGCTGCCTATCTTTCGACGGGATCACGTTCGCTACACTCCCTGACTTATAAAGTGACGATGCGGACAATGACTACGCATAGGCCTACAATTATAACATTCCTTGGGATTTTAATTATTACCTCGCCAGACAATATCCTAGTCCTGACGGCATTACGCACTAGGAGATCACACATGCTCCCTAATCTCATTAATATATTTGACGATGTTGCCTTACACATATCAATGACAATGGCAGTCCAAGCCATGTCTCAATTCTCAACATCACTATCATTTTCTCAAGGCCTGTCAATACATTAATTTATTTATATCGAAGATTTCTATGCACTCCGCTACATTCAGTATTACAATCTTATTCCTCACGATTATTGTAGCATTGAATAAAGACTCTATCCACATCAAACTGAACACATTATCTGAGTTAATTTACACACTTTTTGAAATTCTCCTGACGATTCTCCTACCGATTGATATCGAAAACTGACAACATGGGCATAACAACCAATTTCATTCTCTAACATACGGAGGATAAATTTCGCCCATTTCCATGCATATGATCATTCATTTCAAAAGGATGCATATTACTCGATTACACTAGATCTGACATTATATTTGAGGCTTGTCTGCGCGTTTATTAATCAAACTTTCTCTGAATGATACACAATTGTGAACAATACTATTCCCCTTTTTACATTTATTTCAAAATTACGTGCATCTTTACGTTAATTTTCCCCTACGAAGCAAGATGAAATGACATGAAATGGATCCGATTCATTAACCAATTTTATATTTTTGACCCTTATGATACTGGCGATGGCCTCTTAGAAATGAAAATTCAAACAAACTAAGACTACTATTTAAAAAAAAACTCTAAACATCTACGCAGAATACTGCATAATTGAAATGGTATTTGCTACTCAGCCTTCAGGTTAAGCCTCGCGTTAGGTCGAAAGGCCCCATCCTTTTTACTCGACCATGGTCACTAACGTTGGATATCCAGGAATCAGGCCCATCTTCAATCTGGTCCAGTTGCTGCTGTTCATCGCTGTGTTCTCGTACTAGATCTGATGATTCTGCGGCTGGGACAGCTGGTCCACTCGTACCCCAACGGTACCTCGGTGGTAGCCTGGTAACACGTTGTAACTGTTGTTACCTACTGAGCTATCTACAGTTTAGCTACTACGTATATGGCTGCTATAGCATCCTGAAATATTTATTGGCATTATTCTAGGTGCTATCATAGTCTGTCTCCGTCTGCTCACAGTTTATGGGTTTAACGGTTGATTCGCGCCGCGATCGCCCGACAGAACCTTTCCCGCACTACTTATAGACACTGTTCTGTACTCTCGGAATACGATCTCTGCATCTCGACGTTGGCCAAACACCCACATACTGTCACGCCGCTAGGCGAATTGCAAATTTCCACTGATTAACATGTTCCACACGACTCATCGCGAAATGAGTCCTTTAGTTGTGATTGACTGTCGATCCGAATAGTATTCTATTTCGAATCTAACTCGTCATGACGCTCAGAGTGAATACATTCAGCGATACAGTCAAACCTGACGTATTTGATGAGTTCAAGTGTAGAAGTGTCCACACCAACCACAAATGTTCAAGACAGAACTGCTTCATAAGTACAAGTTCAAACAAGTGTGTTCATACGCATTTACAGTTAAAAGTGCCTGCGCAGCTCAATAACATGAAGTAAAAGAGTAAAGAATATCTAAGTGCAAGTAAAATGTAAGAATGTCAAAATCTTAAACTAATGTCAGAATATCTCAGACTAATGTCGGAATGTCCCTCCGTGCTCCGTGCGACTAAATTTTATCATTTCGGTCACTTCCTTCCTGAGTATTCGTCAATTCGGTTTCTCTCGGTCTTCTCCAATCATCAAGTAGTAATTAATATGCCGCTTCCTCTCATTGTTAGGCTGGTTGTGCGTCCTCTCCTGAGGCTCTTGGATTCGATTCCTCCCTTGCTCACGTAGGCCAGGGTTAGAAATTTTCTACCCTTTTGTTCGAGTTTCGCATTTTCCCTGACCTAAAATCTATCTGTCCCCTCCACGTTGGTTCATTTTAGTTGTGATTTTATAACTGGGAACAGTTGCGTTCCTTTACAAATTTTATATAACGTTTTCGTCACACTTTCTGGCCCTCGTGGGCCTGGATATCGAATGCATTGTTTCCCCTAGTCTTTTGTCTTGCCGTGCGCCAACCCATTCGCGCCCGTTCCTTAAGAAAATTTTTGACTGGGATGTAATTTTTACCACTCCGCAAGACACACCGCGTGTCCTGTCTCAAACCGCTGGTTGGCCAACCCTCGGTTTTCTCTTACTTTGCTATACAAATTGTATTTAATTGTCCAACTTTATGGAATAAATAATTGATACCAAGATACACTTTCAATGAGCTCGTATTGATACGGGGTCAGGTACTACTCAGAGGAGTAGCGACAACGACAGCTGGATGTCCAGAGATGTCAACCAGCTGTTGGTTTCTTCGGTGCCTGAATTTAGGTCAGGAATGTTTCCCTCAGACCTCTTTGAGGTGAATCACCACAGTCACAGGAAGGTCTCTCTGTCATTCCCCATTTATGCTGCCGGAACCTGCATATTCCGTAATTCGTTCGCACTCGTTTCAATGATGTAGACATTGTTGGTGGTCGGTTGAAACTAGGGACTATTTACAATCGTCAGATATTAACCCTACATAGTCAGGGTTCGATGTGGTCCGTTCTTCACGCCAGGCTTGATCCATGCTGAACTGCGATTCAAGTTGCCTCTCGCCTACCTTCCATGAGAGATTTCTAGATTTAAATCTCCCTTGATTTTGTTCCCTGCAGTCTTGGTGTGTCGGAAGACACAGATTTTCGCAGCATTTTTGCCATTCATTTTTCAGGACTGTTTGCCATCGAAGATCACGAAGATGGATGTTGGACTCCTGAAGGAGTGGGAGTAAAGGCTTCCACTATTTGTAACCTCGGCGCTAAGTGGGATTAAATTGTTAGCCCTATACTCAGCCGCATTTATCCCCAGGAATTAACTCTTCCTCTATTTTGCTGAAGGAGGAGTGAACCTCAGGGCCTTATTAATTATCGTCTCTAAACTTTTCGACTTCTTGAAGGGGAAACGAATCCACATCCTTCCGGGTGAACCGACCACGCCTGTAGAGCTTCAGTTAGGCAGCCGGGCAGCAACAGTAGTAGTAGTAGTAGTAGTAGTAGTAGTAGTAGTAGTAGTAGGTGGTAATGCCACCGATCGCGTTGGCCGTGCGGTTAGGGGCGCAGATCTGTGAGCTTGCATTCGGGAGGTAGTGAGTTCGAACCCCACTGTCGGCAGCCATGAAGGTAGCTTTCCGTGATTTCCCATTTTCACACAAGCCAAATGCTGGCTCCACCTTAATTAAGGCCACGGCCGTTTCCTCAGTATTGCAAGCCCTTTCTTATCCCCTTGTCGCCATAAGATCCACTGTATCTGTGTCGGTGCGACGTAAAGCTACCTATAAACATATATAAACATCGTTTCAGTTAGTATATTCAAGAAACATTAGGAAATCGAAATTTTGTCCCACAGGAGTTCTTTAACACACCGAAATGCCATCAAGGCAGCCGCGGCGGAACCCGCTATATTGAAAAGAGAAGGGCTGCGACTAAACAACCCCGCCACTGACAGCAGTAGAAGATTCTAGTTGCTATTAGTAGATTCTGATAATGTTGATGGACTTTAAATACCAACAAAAAACCTACAATTTTTAAAGGGACTATAATTAAATGAAATGGAGTACGGCTTTTAGTGCCGAGAGTGTCCGAGGACAAGTTCGGCTCGCCTAATGCAGGTCTTTTGATTTGACACCCGTAGGAGACCTGCGCGTCTTGATGAGGTTGAAATGATGATGAAGATGACACATACACCCAGCCCCCGTGCCAGCGAAATTAACCAATTAAGGTTAAAAATCCCGACCCTGCCGGGAATCGAACCCAGGACCCCTGTGACCAAAGGGCAGCACGCTAACCATTTAGCCATGGAGCCGGACAGGGACTATAATATTCTTGCCACATTCATGACAATACCATTTGCTCCCATGACCTCGTCCTGCCCCGCAGCGCTCAAGATCAATATCTATTACAGTCTTTATTCTTTGTCAATCGACTGATTCTCGATGATTAACTCAGTTAGCATTTCATTGAATTCGTTTAATTAATTTCTTCATTCAAAAGAATACATTGTATTCATTGAGAACGTATTAAAAGTTTCGTTAGTCTTCTTTGGAGACGATCTTAATGTAATTGAATGAAGCCCAGCAGCAGACTGAAAAAGCGCCAGACGCAACTATTCTGGGGAATACAACGCTAACGACTACGAATTACTAATACTCGGCTTGACTCTTCTGTCGAAGTTTATGTACCCATGATGTGGAATTGAAACCTCTGATATTTTGAGTGAAGGGAATCTTTTTTTTTTCGGTTTTACACTTTTCTGTATGACAGGATGATAAAGGAAATAAATGGAAATGTGGACTAAATACAGCAAGTTCTTAGTTACATACATACATACATACATACATACATACATACATACATACATACATACATACATACATACATACATACTACACCTTATTATCGGTTAGGGTGTTTGTTCCCGCCAGCTCCTCAGGGTAAAATATTAACTTCGTCCTTAAAATAAGATAATATTATCGTAGGTTCAGTTGAAGAGTAAGACTGTGCATAAAACCATTATTTAACCCCCAAATTCTACCAAAGCATTTCATCTTTCGTCATATCATCTCAATAATCCTAGTCATTAATAGTTATATACACTTTACAGCTACATATCATTACCTATATTCCTTAATAAAACTCTGAAATACTCCTTACACTAGTTTATTAGCATGCTAATTTCATATGAAAGAAAATAAAAATGAAATCTATGTTGTTGAGAAAAGAAAATGTAAATACAATAATTAACGATCTTATATAGATTGATTCTTCTTGTCAACATAGTTGGAATTGGGTCTTTTGCATTCGAACATTCATCACTTTGCCATTAATGCTTCGCTGAACTATCTGAATCCATTATTTGGCATAAGTAAAGTTCATAGGGTAATTTTCCTACAAGGTCATATTCTTTATTCATGGTTGGATGTTAAGGATTTTTCATATTTGATATTCGATATTTAATATACTCGGTATTTGATACTTGATATTTGGGTTTTCACGTTCATTCTGCAAGTTACGAGATAATTAAGAAGTTTCCTCATTGTGGCTTTAAACTGACACCACAGTTTAAAATACTATTATAATTAGAAATACTACTAGGCAATGTCATATCAATTCGTTTATGTTATTGGAAATCATATATGTAATTAATAAGTGCCTCTAATGAAATAGCTTATCATTATTAACTCTGAAATTGTGCCACTCACTTATATATGTGCTACTATTAAAGATGTCTATTCTTATTTTATCTACCGCTGTGCCAATACTTCGACGTAATATAATTCCTCAATCTACATTTTATTCTGGGAGACATTTTCGTTCTGTAAGGCGATAATTATTACTGTCCCTACATATACACCAATAAGTATCCTAAAACTCAATAACCATGCATAATATTTCACGTTATATCACCAATCGACATCAAATCAGCCTATGCTGTAACTCAATATACACATCAACATGACTTAACCTCGTATCTCTCATTTTATTTAACATGGATTATTATTATCTGCCACACGAATCCCTCACAACAACTTCCTTCCTATAACCTTACGACGAAAATAAACGTTATACCACAATACTCTCATTACTACACATGTCTCATCTACCTCATCTTACTCCCTCGACGACATATTCTTATAAAACGCAGATTCCTAATATAATCCATCTCTTCGTATAATAAAATCATTACAGACATGTCCGTCGATTTGGTTTACTCAAAGATTAGGTTATACTCAGCAATTCATGACCACTCTTTTCAATCTTCCCTCATTTCATAGTAAAATAAACCTTCCGTGTAGATTGGAATGTTAAGATCGACATACACACTTCACGTATGTTGACAGTAACCTATAATTGCATGCAGGTTATATCTGCTACTTAAATTGGCACTCACGCGCGGTTAACAGTTTAAAATCTAATACTGACATTCACAATTTGGCACATATTATTCGTCTATAAGTAACACTAGGTTACTTTTAATTTATTCCAACAACTACTATTAATTTTATATATATATATATATATATATCGGAAACTTATCTCGACTCGAGTTGGTCAGCTGCTGGCTCCTGGTTGTATGCTATGCCATATCTCCTGGTTGTATGCTATGCCATATCTGAGATAAATTCCATCTCCGGTCACGTCACAGCTGGTTACTGGGCATCGTAATATTGGTCCCCGTCATAGCAGCCTGGGCAGTCCTCCTCCATCAGCTTAAGCGGTTCTCATCATGTTAAAGGTGTCCATGCAAGAAGAAAACAATATTATACTAGCAGAATAATTATCTAATTCATTCATTTTAAACATTAGCAAATGTGAATACATTTCTCCTATATTTTGGAATTGCGCTCTTATATGAATTTAAATGCGGCTTATTCTCATCAAATAGGACTTTTTCTTCATGTTGGCTAGTGCTTCTACATATTATTTCCTTTATTTCTGATTAAATTCAGCCACTTATAGTGCTAGAATTTGCCCTTTCTCTTCGGTCTTGCACCGGTCCGTATATTCCTTTTCTTCCAATATGTGAAATTGAAACCTATACGTTTCCCCTCGTCTTGACTAACTCTTTAGCTGTGAATAATCGAATTCTTCACCAATATTTATATTTTTTAAAACGCACTTCTCTTCCTTTTTGTTGATCAGCCTTTTCTTAGCTTCAAGTAGATTACTTTTTCAAATGCGATCTTCTTCCTCTCAAAGTAGTAAGAATTAATTGAATTCAATTATTTCTCAAGACAATAGTTATTCCAATATGAAGCTCTTTTCTGATGGTCTTTCATAAGTCTCCGCCTTCTAAACTGCGATCAACTTGCCTCTTGGTGATAGTTCACATGTGTCCGCGTTGCGTGAAGCCGGCGCACGCCATTTTGTCCGCTACATCTCTGCGAGTAGGATCGCCTCCACTGTAACGTAATGGTACAATACATACATACATACATACATACATACATACATACATACATACATACATACATACATACATACATACATACATACATACATACGTACATACATACATACATACATACACAGTCGGGCTGAGTGGCTCAGACAGTAGAACGCATGTAATCTGACTTCGTATTTGCGGATTCGATCCCGACTCAGTTGTGTAGTATTTGAAGGTGCTCGAATACGCCAGCATCTTGACCGTGGATTTACCGACACGTCAATGAATTCCTGCAGGAGAAAATTCCGGCACCTCGGCGTCTCCGAAAACCGTAATGATTGCAATTAACGGGATGTGAAATTATTATTATTATTATTATTATTATTATTATTATTATTATTATTATTATTATTATTATTATTACGGGGATATCGTGGATCACAGAGGTGTAAGAAGGTGCTGGGGTGAATGGGCAGACGAGGGATTAACTAGAGCATAACTTAACACAACGAAATTCGAAATTATATTTCTTTCCTTTTTTTAATTTAAAATTGGATAAATAGACTATCTGAATGAAAAATAATAACATATAATGAGCTCGTCAGCTCCAATAACAATGACTTAAAATCCAAAACATCAGGAACAAAACTTGAGAGAATTATCAACATGATAATATACAATGGGATGAGCATAATAGGTCATAAGAGCATGTTTGCCCCACTAATTTACATAGCCTAGGAGTCTGAGCTCCATAATTATAACAGTCCAGCCTCTCAGAGCCATGAATTTCTTACAGCGCATATGGTTATACCTGACAATCTTCAAATGAGGTATTTACAGTCACTTCTGCTCAACAGTTTTTCACTTTCTTTTCCAGAAACATAAACAAGGGGCAATGAGTGCCCATACTAAATGGCCTTAATGTAAAAAGAAAAGGTTGATCATGATCGGCCAAAAACAAAACGCAAGGAGGCGAAAAACCTGCACTCCTTCTAGAAAACTCTTAAAACCCTAAGTGGGCTTATGACCCGAAGTTACAGAGGCTAAGCCTATTCTACAGAGGGGTGACTAAACGAGAAATGCTAAATGTCAAAAGTGTTAATTTAGAGGTTCAGAAAATTTTAGTCACCCCATACCAAGCTGAATGGGATCAACAGAGCGTAATCACTCTTTGTTCCCTTCCATTACATATTTCCCATTAAGGAATAAAACAGATTCCTTAGACTGGCCGAAAATTTTACATTTAAACCACCAGGTTTAGAAATTCGCACAAAATAAACAGAGGTTTGAAACTTCCCCCTTACGTTATCTGCCGGAGCTGTCACATGTTAAGAAAATTCTACCATTACCTTGAGTTGCTGGGTCTTCCGAACGTCGACCTGCGGCCCCTACCCCCGAAGAACACAACTCATTCACTAAAGTGGAGCGATGAAGATAACGATACAGCCCTGAAGTGGCCAGCTTTTATAGTATTTCGAGGGGAAGTTTCCAGAACTCTGTACAGATAGGCTGGATGCCTGTACACCCCCCCCCCCCCCATTTAATTGGCTAGAGGAAATATTCAAAAAATATCTGATAGGTTGATAGCTATTGAAGAAGGAAGCAGCAGGAGAGTTAACAGCTTTGATATATATTTTTTTTAAAACAATCCTAAGAAGCAGGTTGAAATTTTTTTAATGGATTTATTGTAGTTTACCCCATAAGATGGAGCAATTAAACCTACAGTAGAGATATCTAACAATTGAAAACAAAACTATTTAGTACATCAGTTCGAGTTAGATTACATATATATGACCTTATAGAAGGCGCGCAGTTTAACTGAACGCAAAATGTACTGAACTGATTGAAATCCATAGCCAATTGACGGAAGTATATGGCGAGTCGTGCATGGATGTCAAAAATGTTCGTAAGTGGCGTAGAGAGTTTGTAGCCGGTCGGACTATAATTCACGACGAACAAAGGAGCGGGAGACCGTCAATTTCCGTCAAGACAGTCGTGAAGGTTGAGCAAATCATGCGTGAAGATTGTCGGATCACCCTGGATGATCTCTGCACTTTTGTTTCTGAGGTTTCCCGAAGCGCCGCTCACAGAATTTTAACGGAAAAGTTTAAATACCGGAAGGTATACGCAAAATGGGTGCCACGCATGCTGATTGAAGACCACATGCGGCAACGAGTTGATTCTTCCCGCACATTTCTTCAACGCTTTGCAGCCAAACAGGACAACGTTTTGGACTCAGTTGTCACGGGATACGAAACCTGGGCGTTCAACTTTACACCTGAGACCAAGCAACAATCACGCCAGTGCCGGCATCCCTCTTCGCCAAAGCAGCGGAAATTCAAGCAAACACAGTCTACCGTTAAACTGTGTTTTGGGATCGAAAAGGGGTATTGTTCGTTGACTTTATGCCCGCTGGGACAACAATTAACGCTGACAGGTACTGTGAGACCCTGAAAATCTCAGACGGGCAATTCAGAACCGGAGAAGAGGAATACTGAGCAAGGGCGTAAACATTCTCTATGACAACACTCGCCCGCATGTCGCCCGGCAAACCGTTGCTCTCCTGCAACAGTTTTAGTGGAACATCATCATCCACCCACCCACCCTATAGTCCCGACTTGGCGCCCAGTGACTATCACTTGTTCCCTAAGTTGAAAGAACATTTGGCTGGAAAGCGATTCAGCACCGACGACGAGGTGAAAGATGAGGTTCACAACTTCCTGAACAGCATGGTGGTGGGCTAGTATGACATGGGTATACAAAAACTGTCACAGCGTCTACAAAATTGCATCGACCGAAATTGTGATTATGTAGAAAAACAGCCAAATATTCAATCTGTAAAGTGTTGTAAACCATCGTAGAAATAAACAGCTCTATGTATTCAAAAATATAGGAGACCTTATTTTTGGGATTTTATCTCACCTCATCCCCGACCCCCGTACAAGGAAAACGGGACTAAGGGCCAGATATAAATATATTATTATCACACATACATATACACAGGCACATGTTTATTGTTGATTGGTAACCGTTAATATACAGAGTGTTTGCGAGTGAAATCTACAACCACCTCTCCACGTTACCTGATTTTACACTCCTGCTCTTGGTTCCTTTATTCCTTGACTTCATGGTAAGGTGTGTAGACGTACAGCTGCGAATAAACGATTTTGGAGATAAGGTCACTCATGACTAGTTCGCAACTGAACGCTGGCAGATATAACAATCTTTGATGAAAAATATTAAATATCATAATTCCAACACTGGTAGGTTTTGGGCGTCGGAGTGTTAAGAAAGGGATAACAGTGAAAAAGAAGCGGCCACCACCTTAGTTATGATTTCGCCACGAACTGATGTAAATATATACAAAGCATATCTAAGGGTGCTGACGATGGAATTCGCACCCATCATATTCCGCCGAATGCAAACTTACCGGTGCACAACATGTACTGTGCTAGATGTATGTAGGCCTACAGTGTGTAGGCTATTATTTTGGGCGCTTGATTTGTTCGGTGGCTTAGCTGCTGGCTTCCCACCCAGAAGGTGAGCTTTGAATAGGGGTCAATCCTGGATTGAGATTTTCATCTCAAAATCCACGTGATGACCGGAAGGGCATCCGCCCTCAAACCGCCGGCCAAACCAAAAAAATGAACCTAGGTATCTCCACCGACCCGGAAATACGAGTACCAGGGATAAGCTGAAGAAAGAGAGAATGTATTATTTTCCATTCAGCACACCAATACGGACTCCTCATCAGTCCAGAGTATCCAGTGGACTTCTTCTTCTTCTTCTTCTTCTTCTTCTTCTTCTTCTTCTTCTTTAGGAGCTTTTCCAACAATCTGGTGGGGTCGAGAGTGCGAGTGCGAGAGTCTGTAGAGCTGGTCACCCTAACGCGAACGGTGTTGGCCATGTGGACTTGGCTCCATTTTACGGTCGGGTTTCCTTCCTGACGTCAATCCTATGTGCCGTGGAGTTTGGTTCCTTTGGTAGTGTGGTGGGTTGCGTGTTTTAATGCAAACAACCAGTCCCGTATGCAGCGGAATTAATCAGACACAGGACAGACTAAAATCGCTGTTTTGGCTAGGAATCGAACTTAGAACCATGTGAACCGAAAGCTGCGACATTGATCAATCAACAGCTGAGCTGGACAGGGTATCAGACAGATGTTCCAACACGGTCTCTTTACCATGATATTCCAAACCTATTTTGTTAAACAAAACAAAAAAGCTACTTAGAACTCACGGCATTTCCTTCGATGACTTCGATATCTTTAACTCGCTATACTACCATTCTGAGATGATACAAAATCAAAGAATACACGTCCAGTATTGTAAATTGTCCTTCTTTCGCCCGAGCGCAATATCAGGCATTCTCCCGATCCCTGAATGAGAAGAATGTGGCCTCGGTAATCACTATCCAGGTGAGTTGTTGATTACGTGGAGTGAATGGCGTGATGACAGTGAACAGGGCTGAAAGGGAATGGTCCCGTATCTCACATTACATCGTTCCATATGTTACTAAGATCCGTATTTTCCATATTACCTAGTCAAGAAATGATGCAGCTTACTTTATCCATTACGGCTGAAGGTTTTTCAAGTGATTAGAATATACACTACTTCAGTACTAGGCCTAGTACTAAAATGTTTTCATTCCCCTCCTGAAGGGGGATGCGAGCCTCTTAGACGGCGACGCTGTCTCTCAGGTCGGGAGATATGTTACGGTGAAGGAGATGCTCGGAGAAGGCGAGGGGTTGGCGGCCGTGGCCTATACTAGGAACTGTCCCGGCATTCGCCTTAGTGTGGGAGAATGGAAAACCACAGAAAACCATTCTCAGGACAGCCGACGGTTGGGGCCAGCCGTGAGGTTCAGCCCTGTCCCGTCTCCCGCATGCAGAGGCGTCGAGCCGCTGTAGAACCGTGGCCACTCCTCATCTGCTCGGTTGGCCGGTCAGAGTGCAGAGCTGTTGGATCACGGACCAGCAGTGGCCACTTATGGGCCGAGACCCACTCTGCATCTACCGACGGATACATAGCTCTCAGAATTGTTAGATGTACCATTAATGCACTTACAACGTGAGATATTGGCCTACTCTGGAAGCTATCGTTTCAATCGTTAATCAAGTATGAGATTCGTTTCTAACGCTAAACGGATGAAGTGAGTTGCTAACGAACCTGGCAGAAGCGTCTTACCAGTACATGCCGGTTAACTGCATGTCGGGGAGCGTCTTTAACACGTCATCATCTTCTGGTCGCGTGCCGAACCCACTTTGTTTTCTTAATGTGACATCGCCAACTACCAGCACATTAAGTGCGGTTACCCAACCAATCCATCTTCCAAATGCATTTAATTGGCCATATTAGAATGCCTTTGTCACCATTAGATCTAAATAATATTCTACCCTTTAGCACAAGTTCACATGTTACTTGTGTCAAGTAGTTCAAACGCTGTGTAATATGATTTTAATGATGCCTCTTTCACGGACCAAGTGCTGTACACTTAGTGATCTATTGGAGATAAAATGTTACGAGTTCACATGACACTATCCTCGACATTTTACCAGCTCGATACAGTAGCTCAGACACAGCTGCAGTCTCAGCTGGTGGTCCTACATACCGACATAACTCGAGGAGTGTTTTATCTCTTCGCTCGTATGCAATTGTTGCTTAAGTAATGACTCTTAAGTGATTTTAGCGTAACCGAACCAGAAATGTAGTTAACTGCCCCACCTTTTAATTTGACTATGCACATTAGAAAGCTTAATGGCATTGTCTGCGATCCTTTGGTAGTGGCAATTTAGCCTAAAGTGGCGTAATCAATCTCAGTCCTTGATTCCTTCCATTCAAAAGTGAATGATATTTATTTTTATGCTCGACGATGGCGAAATATAAACATTATATGCCAGAAAACTGAATCTTAGTGAGGCTCATTATAGTTCAAGTTTCATTATGATACAACTGTTTGACCAATCAAGTAAGGATAGCATCGCACCTGAGCTCAACGCACTAGCTTCGCACTTGTTTCCGAAGTCAAACATGTCGGACACACATATTAACATCAATGCACCTTCTACTTCCAATAATTCACAACCACACGGCACATTCCCGCAAATTCACTTCACCGACTGTACAATAAACAATTTGTATTTGAAATTAAGCTAGGTTATGACAACCGTCTATCAAAGCTTTGAAAACATATGACATTGTCAAGGTCTCTGATCCATTCACGGAAAATCAATAACCCAGCGCATGTGCTCTGCGCTCTGTTCAATAAACACAACTGCCAAGCGACATCTCGAAAGAAATTTATGAATATTTAAGAAATAGTTACAATTATCATCGATCATAAACAGTCGTATGCAACCCGGCTATAATGGTAATGAAGCCACTCGTATGGAAATTATAAAACTCGCTTCGCTCGTTATATAAACATACTCGTGTCTTAATTATTGCCATTATAGGCTTGTTGCATACTGTACTATTATATTGTTACTTAAATCTGTATATTTCTGGAGCTAAATAGTCCTAGGGTCCAGGGTTCACTCAGCCTACATCGAAAATGAAATGGCGTACGGCTTTTAGTGTCGGGATGTGTCCGAGGACTTCGGCTCGCCAGGTCTCGACATGCGTCTTTTGATTTGACTCCCGTAGGCGACCTGCGCGTCGCGATGAGGATGAAATGATGATGATGACAACACATACACCCAGTCCCCGTGCCAGGGCAATTAACCAATTATGATTTAAATTCCCGAACCTGCCTGGAATCGAACCCGGACCCCTGTGGCCAAAGGCCAGCACGCTAAATATTTAGCCATGGAGCCGGACATCGAACGTGATTACCAGGCTAGTTCCCGGGATCAACGGTGGCTGAACGCAGAATTGATAACTCTACCCTACTTAGCGCCGAGGCTCATATAGTGGAAGCTTTTATCTTCCATAGCCTGTATGGAGATGACTGTCATATTTCTAAAACATTAATTACATATTAATTTTTGTAATCTTTCTTCTATCTTTCTTAATCCGTTTACACTCCCGGGTTGGGTTTTCCCTCTGACTCAGCGAGAGATCCCACCTCTAACGCCTTGAGGGCAGTATCCTGGAGCGTGAGACTTTGGGTCGGGGTATACAACTGAAGAAAATGGCCAATACCTCGCCCAGGCGGCCTCATCTGCTGTGCTGAACAAGAGCCTTTTGGGGGATGGGAAGAGTGGAAGGGATAGACAACTAAGGGGGAAGGACGCAGCAGTGGCCTTAAGTTTGGTACCATCCCGGCATTTGCTTGGAAGAGAAGTGGGAAACCACGGAAAACTACTTCGAGGATGGCTGAGGGAGAATCGACACCCCCCCCCTACTCAGTTGACCTTCCGAGGCTGAGTGCACCCGGTTCCAGCACTCGTACCACTTTTCAAATTTCGTGGCAGAGCCGGGAATCGAATCCGGGCCTCCGGGGGTTGAAGGTAATCACACTAACCACTACAGCATAGTGACGGACTTTTATTTATTTATTTATTTATTTATTTATTTATTTATTTATTTATTTATTTATTTATTTATTTATTACGAACATAGCAGGTCATATGTCCCACTTAAAATGTCCAAGACAGTTGTTCCGTATATGAAATATAAACAAACTAATTTATTCCTTAAATAACTTCAGTTTCACACAAAGGTAACTAGCGAGCGCGATAGCTACGCGGTTCGGGACACGTAGCTCTGAGCTTGCATTTGGGAGACAGTGGGTTCGTACCTCACCTTCAGTAGCCTTGAAGATGGTTTTCCGTGGATTCCTGATTTCGCACCAGACAAATGCTGAGCCTGTACCTTAATTAAAGCCACGGCCGCTACCTTCCCAATGTTAGCCCTTTCCAATTCTTGCATCGCCGAAAATATTCCACGTGCCAGTGCGACGTTAATCCATTAGTAATAAAAAGAAAAAGAAATGGTAGTTCTTCTTATAACTTAAGACATTACACAACAAGATGTTATTGTCAGTCTTAATGTATGGCCTATGGACAAGATATTCACTATAACTGTGGTGGAAATAGAATTTTAACGTCTTGTAAAAATGTGTTCATTAAGTATTGATATACTCCATGTAATATTTTGCATTTGGATATTGATATTATAAGTCTACTGTGTCCACGTGAGAGAAATGATGGAAGGAAAATAAAGATAAGCCCCGAAAATGTACATTTTCTTGCTGTCCTCCGTTCGGGATCTCCAAATACGCTGCATTGTATTTTAATTACATTCTTCCAGTTTAAACATTCACTGAATTTTTGTACAGTAATTCTAAAGGGAGTAAACCTTAGTGTTGTTGTAATGTACTGTGATTTCTAACATAATCTATCACACCGAACTCGATATTTTATACGATATTATAAAGGTTTGTTAGCAATAAAGGAACATAGTTGACAGAAACATGTAATTCACTTTGCATGTATGAGTGTTGTGTGCGTCTGTGAAGACTGATTAATAGTACGGATGTGTCGTCTGTGTCCGGCTCCTTGTCCGAATGGACCTGGGTTCGATTATCGGCCGGGTCGGAAATGTTAATCGTGTCTCGTTAAATCTTTTGATTCGGGGACTAGTTGTTTGTGTTTGTCCTAACACATTCCTTTTCATATTCCCACCGCAGAAACACGCACTCCACATAAAACTTGGCCAAATCTATCGCTGGGACACAGTTTGGACCCACGTCCCCCATTAGGATGTGGTGGGAAAAGCGGTAGAAGAAGAAGTGAAGTCTGTACTGGTGTATACATTCGTACAGGCAGTTAACAGGCAGTGTTGCCATCTTAGCGGATTTTCCGCTAAATTTGGCGGAATTGGAGGACTGACGGCGGAGAAATATATCATTTAGCGGACAGCGGATTTTTTGGGCGGAATTCTAGATTTATTATAGCGGAATTTAGTGTTTTATCCATTTTACGTTTTGTAAATGTGTACTCCAGTCTGTCTCCAAGCTATTCCGTGTTTCTTGTCACGAGCTAGCAGTCACATGAGGAAAACATGTTATTTGGATTTGATGTTATGAGATCGTGTTATCATAAATAATTAATGCGTGGGGAAAGGGTACTTATCTCTTAATTGACGAATGACGACAGATAATGAAACTGTGAGAGAGTAGCATTTATATTCATGCTAAGAAGGAAGACCGTTTAATGAACTGGCCTGTTCTGCGTCTGGCCCATGAGGTAGGGGATTCACCTAGTTGGCACCCGGCACTAAAACCCCAACACCGGTCGAGTTGGCCGTGCGCGTAGAGGCACGCGGCTGTGAGCTTGCATCCGGGAGATAGTAGGTTCGAATCCCACTATCGGCAGTCCTGAAGATGGTTTTCCGTGGTTTCCCATTTTCACACCAGGCAAATGCTGGGGCTGTACCTTAATTAAGGCCACGGCCGCTTCCTTCCAACTCCTAAGCCTTTCCTATCCCATCGTCGCCATAAGACCTATCTGTGTCGGTGCGACGTAAAGCCCCTAGCAAAAAAAAAAAAACAAAACCCCTACAAGTTTTAGCTCTTCGGCTCGAAGGCAGGGGGCAATCCCAGTGAAACCTACAGATGAGGTGAGTGGAGACATTTATTATTACTATTTTTTTTTTGCTATTTGCTTTACGTCGCGACGACAGAGATAGGTCTTATGGCAACGATGGGACAGGAAAGGCCTAGGAATGGGAAGGAAGCGGCCGTTGCCTTAATTAATGTAGGGGATTCACCTAGTTTGCATCCGGCACTAAAACGCCTACAAGTTTTAGCTCGTCGGTGTGAAAATAGGAAACCCCGAAAACCATCTTCAGGGCTGCCGACAGTGGGGTGTGAACCCACTATCTCCCAGATGCGAGCTCACAGCTGCGTGCTCCTAAGCGCGCGGCCAAGACGCCCGGTATATGTATTATTATTATGATTATTATTATTACTATTATTATTATTATTATTATTATTATTATTATTATTATTATTATTATTATTATTATTGCTAATTTTTATTACTCATTTTTATTACTCATTATTTGAGATCGGATTTCTTGGCGGAATTTTAGCGGATTTTTAGTAGCATTTAGGGGATCTTGAAAATATAAGTTGGCAACACTGTTAACAGGTGCTACAACTGGGAAGGAAGCGGCCGCGGACGATAGGGTATATTAAGTGTTACTTTGGCATTCGCCAAGTGTTGAATCAGGAAAATTCAGGGACCTCTTATACGATGGCTGAGAGTAGAGTTTTAACGCACTCTTCTATTCAGTTCCCAGCCTCATGGTGTATGGATAGCGCGCCTTGTGTTCCTTTTCCAGCCAGTCCAAGGATTTTGATTCTGGACGAAATTCACTCAGACTCATGAGATCAAATGAGAAGCTGTCTGCTATTGAGAGGCAGTAGACACTGTCGCGAAAGCAAGCAATACAGCTGAGGATTTCGTCATGGTGACCATATTGCAAGCTATCTGGCAGGGCAGCAGTCATCTTAGCAGGCCAAAGCCCTTCATAAGTTGTTACACCACGGGTTTGCTTTTTCTTCTCAGTTATTATACTTGGGACCAATGGTAGTTGAGCCGGAAATTGATCCGGGACAACTGAGCAGGAAGTGAATTTTCTAGCCCCTAGGTCTAGTGGTAAATACGCCGTGAAGGTCTTGTTCGCTCACAAGGACTTTGCCGCCGGCAACTCGAGCCGTTGGTGTACAAAGCATCCACAACGGCTCGAGTTGCCGGCGGCAAAGCATCCACAACAGCTCGAGTTGCCGGCGGCAACGCATCCACTACTCGAGAGGATAGTGCTTGTCCGTGGCTCAAATGTGTCCATTCCAACTATAGTCGATGATGGCACGTGGTGGTCTCTCTTTCCCCTATATTCTCCTCCATGTGTGACTGTAAGTCACAATAGGCGGTGTCAGGAAGTCACCAGAGTTAAGAGTAGAAGTGCAGAGTGTTAGAGGTTACACAGTCCGCAGATTCCCTTATGAATTTCTTAATGTGTTACTTCCGAAGGCAGAATACTTTGTGGTAGCATGCGTTCGAGCCATCCTGTTCTTGGACGAAAATAAGTTTCAGTTTCCTCGCGATTATGGATTCGCTACGATTCTGTAGTCCAAGACGAACACCTTGAAAGACTGCCAGTACAAGAGTTTTCAGCTTATTGAAACGTGTTACCTCAAGAAATTCTTCAGTAATCAACAATCAATCAGTCATCACTGATCTGTATTTAGGACTGTCGCCCAGGTGGCAGATTTACTATCAATTATTCCCCTGTCTGCCGCCGTAGCGTAACGGTTAGCATTAGTAGCTGCTGGGTTCGATTTCCGGTACTGTCAGAGATTTAAGAATGTCAGGAGAGCTAGTATGTGATTAAAATGGCACGTGCCGCTCACCCCCAGGGGAGTGGTACTGAAAGTGCTGCACCACTTCAAGATGAGGCCAGGAGTTCAATTTCCTTAGTAAAAATGTTATTGGCTTTACGTCCCACTAACTACTTTTACAGTTTTTGGAGACGCCGAGGTGCCGGAATTTAGTCCTGCCCGAGTTCTTCTACGTGCCAGTAAATGTACCGACACGAGAATGACGTATTTGAGCACCTTCAAATACCACCGGACTGAGCCAGGATCGAACCTGCCAAGTTGGGGTCAGAAGGCCGGCGCCTCAACCGCCTGAGCCACTCAGCCCAGCAATCTCTTTTTAAGTGATTTCAAAAATATGGTAGTTTATCGAAGATGTACCTTGATAAATTATTTCATTTCGTAATTCCTCTTCCTATAAATGAATATTTGCCCCAATTTGTCCTTTTGAATTCCAAACTTCAGCTTCATAGTAAGATCTTGCCTACCTTTAAAAGCCACAATCAAGCTCATTCGTCTACTATCCTCATTTTTCCAACAGTCAAATATACCTGAATTAGCTTGGCTGAGTGCCTCAGGCGGTAGAGCGCTGGTCTTCTGAGTTTTAAGTGGTGGGTTCGATCGCGGCTACGTCCGATGGTGTTTCAAGGTGTTCAGACACGTCAGCTTCAAGTCGGTAGATATCCTGGCACGTAAAACATATTCTGTGGGACAATATTCCCGCACCTCGGCTTCGTAGAAAACCTTTAAAGTTATTAGTGGGACGTAAGAAACCAATAACATTATAATTGCTCCATAATCAATGCCATGGCTACTACCTTCCCTTTCCCATCCTAACGTCGATGAAAACTTGTGTAATTATGACTTCAAGTAACAACGATATTTTTTAGTATTTCTATATTTCAGGGACTGCCTGGCCGAGGCGGTAAAGGCGTGCTCGGTTCGCTCGATAGGACGTGGTTTCGAATCCCCGTCAGGAAGTCGTAAAATTTTAGAAACGAGATTTCCACTTCCGGAGGTGCATATGGCCCTGAGGTTCACTCAGCCTACACCAAAAATGAGTACCAGATTAATTCCTGGTGGCAAAGGCGGCCAGGCATAGAGCTAACCACTCTACCCCATCACGTGCCGAGGTTAACAATGGTGGAAGCCTTTACCTTCCACTCCTCCAAGAGCCTTCATGGCCTGTACGGAGGTGACTTTGCGTTACTTTTTTATTTCTATATTTCAGTATAATCCTTTGATAGTGAAGTTATGACGGAGCTTGATAGCTGCAGTCGCTTAAGTGTGGCCAGTATCCGGTATTCGGGAGATAGTAGGTTCGAACCCCACTGTCGGCAGCCCTGAAGATGGTTTTCCGTGGTTTCCCACTTTCACACCAGGCAAATGCTGGGGCTGTACCTTAATTAAGGCCACGGCCGCTTCCTTCCCACTCCTAGACCTTTCCTCTCCCATCGTCGCCATAAGGCCTCTCTGCGTCGGTGCCACGTAAAGCAACTAGCAAAAAAAAAAAAAAAAAAAAATGAAGCCATGCACTATATATAGAAGAATATCTTAAAAATTGATCGATTTATGAAACGTCCTGCGATGGAAATGGCCCACAAAATGTAATATTACTGTGTTGAAGCTCGACGTGTTAATCTTGTTATCCGAATATGGTTATTTTCTCTAACATAGTTCAGCCAAATGCTGGGCCAATATCCCACTCTGGGATATTTGTCGGAATGGGGTAGTTCTATTAAAACGCCACACATTGATAGGCAACGTTCCTCATTAACGAACAAACTTACGGGACTCGTGACCGAAGATGTAACCTGTTGCTGCAGCTCGGACAACAACAGTGTCAAACATGGAACTATCCGGATCTGAGGTTGGAATGCCTCCGCTGACCATTGCAGACCTTGAATTTTATTTCCTTCAGTGCTCGTTCCAGAAAGTCACTAGGCCTACTTCAGCCCTCGAGCTCATTGCCCAATTCCAAAGTACTAGTAGATCAATGACACAGGTTTTTGGACGGGTTTCACTGACAGGAGTGCACGGGTAGTACCGAAGTGGTCCGACGGTCAAAATATTCCAAAATATCCCATAACGAAATGTCGTGGTTGAACTGGTCCGACGGGTAGTTGGCAGGTAACGGCACCAATTCCCGAATAGGAACAACAGCCCCATTTCTCTAGACTAGTAGAAGTGTGCAATGTTTTCCATGTTAAGTAAGATGGGCTTTAAGTTAGTCGATTTTGAAGGATTTAAATATTCAAAAGGTGACAATACACAATGGGGTAAAAAAAAATGGCGATCCTAACCTAACCTAACCTAACCTAACCTAACCTAACCGGAAAACCACTACATATACTGCATACTCTACGTTATTTGACAACGCCGCTACATACAGTATGTGTATCTGTTATTTGTACAGGCTTCAATTTCTTATCAAGTCTCGTATATTCACATTAACGACTGAAAAAGTGACATAAAACGTACATTACGGTTAAAAATATTGTTTGTCAATGACGATTCGTTAGTGAAAACCACAGTTATTTACATACAGGCAAGAAGATTTGATATTAATGTGCCGGCATCAACAAACGGGTGTATCAGTTGTATTCGTACACATGGACAGGATGATGCCCACCGTTTGGTTGCGATGCACGGAAAAGTCTCAGTGACGGCATACGACTGACTGGTCAAGTGCGATAGTCTCCTTCCTAGTGTATCTGCGGTGGACATCGGTAGGAGTGCAGATTTAAGTACGGAGCTCAAGAACAGTATACTTAAACTGGCACTTAAAGGACTTTCATTACGAAATATTGAACAGCTGGTCAATAGAAGACATTCTACGGTGCAATATGTGGTTGATACATTCAAATACAAAGGCACTATTAAGAACACGCCAAGGAAACCTAAGAGACAGTGTTTAACTGAAAGGAAAGAACGACTTGTTTTTCGGCTTATAAAGTCAGATTCCAAATTAAGTGCACCAGTATTGAGACAACTCACGTAGGAATGAACTGGAAAGACGATCAGCAACTCCACCATCCGTCGGATTCTGTATCGGCATGGGTACTATGAAAGAATCCCTCGGAAAAGGCCATATGTAAGTAGAAAAATCCGACGGCTTATACTGATATTCGCTAAGGAGCATATAAATAAGGAGAAAGAATTCTGGAATGATGTTATCTTGTCTGATGAGACAAAAATAACCCTTTCTTGGGTCAGATAGCATCCACAGAATATGGAGAAAAAGTGGTATGGACAAAGATGTGGCGAATACATTCCCAGCTGTAAAATACGGTGGTGGGTCTGTAATGCTTTGGGGCTGTATATCAGCCAGAGGTGTGCGTAACATACATTTCATCGACGGAATAATGAACAAGGAGGGCTATAATGCAATCCCGTGGACAAACGTGAAGCAGACTGCCGAAAATATGGGGATGCCACCTGTTTATATATTCCAGCATAATAATGAACCAAAACACACTGCTGATATTAAAAAGACATGGTTGATCTGGAACATTCCTAAGCAGCTTAGAACACCTTCCCAGTCTCCGGATTAAAATCCCATCGAACATATTTGGGCTACGTTGAAGAGGAATCTCCGAAGGCAACGTATGCGTACGAAGGAGGAACTTAAAAATGCGATTCTTCAGGAATGGCAGAAAATCAGCCCCGACGTATGAAAGAAATTAGTGTATTCTATGCGGCGACGATGTCAGGCAATTAAAAAGTCTTGGAGACATTCCACTAGATACTAATATGTTCCAGGAACCCCTATTTGTTTGTTTACTTCAAGTGTTCAGTTTTGCTTGTACGAATAGAAGTGATACAAGATTATGGGCGCGCTTTTCTTCATTAGAAGCTGTATGTTTGGTTAACATGATTGCAGATAGATACAGTAGATATATGTTTTCTGAAGGATTTGTTGAATGTATGTTGAGTGAATAAAATCCTTTTCAGTTTATTATTTTCTGGCAGTGCGTTGAAGAACTAAAGCAAACAGCCCGTACGAATAGAATAGGTACACACTGTATATTTACTATATTGTCCCGTGTCATTTTATTGGGATAGTTAGTATAATATATTAGCGAATGATAAGGCTTCCTCGATCCTTGGTCTTGATATTTTAGCGTCAGACCAGTTCGACCCCACTAATTTGTTGATCTCAAAATTCTTGTAACCATCGGACCAATTCGACAACACCCGGAGTGCACATAGATGTTGACAGAAAAAGGCCCATCCTTTCAAAATGAGTAAACAACATCTATGCTGGTCAAATATATTCAAATACTTTGTTCTTTTATGGTGCGCGCGCGTGTATGTGTGTGTGTGAAGGGGAAGTAGGTAGTGGAGTCGAAGGGGTGCGCCGCAAGGAGACTTCGAGCCAACATCTCACCAACACTACTCCAACAAAATCTGCAGAGTCGTAAAAGACAGACGGGAAATAAATGAACAAAGGGAGAGATCGTGAGATTTCACCATTTGTATCCTCCATTGCGCCAAGATCCGAACGGTTTATTGCTTTACATAAAACTTTACTCGTCAGCATTTCTCCATCGTCTTAAGACACAGACATGCCTGGAAGTCTTGAGATTTGCTGTTATCGCTGCGAGTGAAAAATGGGCGATACGTGAACTGCTAGATATTCAATTGATATTGAGATATTGTAGCATAGTGGTGACCTACCTTAATAGTACGGTGAAAGACGACACGAATATTGATAAGGAAATCAGACATTGAATGCTGCGATTCTAAATCATGACAACACTCCACACAAACATTCTAAGTAGAATTTTCCGCACTCTCTCTCAGAAAATTAATATTGTCAGAGAGCTTCCATACACACACAAATTTACAAAACTACAGACCAAGGATTTACTGAACGTACCATACGAATGAAAAATATAAGAAATAAAGCTACGGGCTAGTCAATCCTATTAATACAAATGCCTATGGGTATATATAATGACAAAACAATAGCCGGGCTGAGTGGCCCATACGGTTGAGGCGTGGGCCTTCTAACCCTAACTTGGCAGGTTCGATAGTGGCTCAGTCCAGTGGTATTTGAAGGTGCTCAAATACGTCAGCCTCGTGTCGGCAGATTTAATGGCACGTAAACGAACTCGTGCGAGACTAAATTATAGCACCTCGGTGACTCCGAAAACCGTAAAAGTAGTTAGTGGGACGTAAAGCCAGTAACATTATTATTACTGTTATACATGTTATATTTGCTTCACATCGTCGACGGGTAGCGAATCTTCCTCTTCCACTGAGGTCGCGGGTTTGATTCCTCGCCAAGTCAAAATTCCTACCTGGATCTTATTGCTGCTTCGAAGTCCACTCCGCCTACGTGAGAACAATTGCGGAGAACTATCTGACGGTGATACAGCGCCGCCTAGAAAGACAAGCATAACGAATGAGAGGATTCGTCGCGGTGACCGTGAGTCACCTGCGGACTTAGCAACGGTCGCTTGGTTGCCCATAGATCATCAGAGTAGGGCTGTTGCGCCGAGGATTACTTGCGGTCGCTTGGTTGCCCACAGTTCATCAGAGTAGGGCTGTTGCGCCGTGGATTACTTTTTATTTTTGTTTCAGTGTGCCTGATGAATCAACGTTCACTTTCTTTATCCCTCGACTGGTATGATACGTCTGTGAGACGGCGGCCATCGCTTCTGCTTCCGGGGTTCTACTTCTTTCTCCGTTTGTGTACTTTTGAGTTGGAGTGTCGGCTCCATGCAGTAAAGGTGGCGTGCTGTTCACTCTTGTTTGACCTTCAGTAAAAGCGCGGTAAGGTCGCCGCTCCGCCTCGCAGACAAATGATACCAGTTACGTGACTGTTATTCGCGAGTCAAGTTAATCACTATTTTGTGTTTGTTATGATTGTTACGGAGATTTTCGCAGAGCAGAGAGGGAAAGATGCCTGAGGGGTGAATGGCTGGATTAAGCATGAACCAAAGTTTAACTTTTGATAACAAAATCTACTGAAACATTTCTTTCTTTCTTTCTTTCTTTTCTTACCAGATAATATTCTAGAAACCACAACAACAACAAAGTGATAACATTACGAAAGAATACAGGGAAGCTTAAATGCTTAGTTAATTAACGATAAGGGGAGAAATGGCTCCCATTTCATACAAGTCAGTCAGTGAATCCCATACTAATAGGTCTTATAAATTTACAATGTTTCGGAGATAGGCTAGCCCTTACCATCAAAGTCCTATTATAGAGAGAAAATAGAAATTTACACAGTCCAAAATGGAGCCGAAGCTTTTAGAATAAGATTATCTCGGAAGGGTATCGAACCCTGAACCACAATTTACACATTACAAACGCCCATTTATGGGTCAGGAAATTACATAAATGTTTAGTGTCAAACACCTCTAATACTTGACGCAGAAGCAGCTATTACACTCCCTACCTTTATACACGAGAGCCACATTCGAAGGAAGGATCGAAAGGTCCAGAAAATTTTACAGGAGCCGAAGCTCATACTCATACCGCAACGCCATCCACCGATAAATAGTTTCTTACCGCGCAGCGTCGTCCTAAGACTGATGTTTTTCCTGGCCACCAATGCGAAATTGTTTGTTTCGTATAAAGTGCGGAAAGGAAGCCTGTAAATTGATTGCTCACTACAGATACCAACTATTGGAAAATAGTTATGAATTACTGACCCCTACTAAAATTGTTGTCAGTTATTGTTATGATAATACTATTGGTTCTGCGTCCCACTAACTTCTTTTACAGTTTTCGGAGACGCCAAAGTACGCGACTTTTGTTCCGTAGGACTTCTATTACGTGCCAGAAAATTACCGATACGAGGCTGTCTTACCTGAGCGCCTTCAAATAGCACCAGACTGAGCCCACGAACAAATACGTCACCTTGGACTCAGGAAGCCAGTGCTCTTCCATAATAGGCACTCATATTATTATTATTATTATTATTATTATTATTATTATTATTATTATTATTAAATTGTTTGGACCTCTCGCAGGTACTGCCACCTTGACGAAGGCAATATGACATTGCCGGGTGTTTTTGGAGGCTTGCGTGCTCAAATGACCCTTAGAGCTATGCCAGCGGGAGCTACGACTTCTGGTAGGGCCACCCATACTGGACTGGTCTAAGGCGATGAGGCAGACTAAGAACAGTACCCTGGTCCTCCACTTTGGGGGTTGGACGTGGGGTCAACAAATTTATCCCGAAAAAAAATCTCTCGTTACGGAACTAAAGGACAAAGGAAACCGGGAGTGGGTGGAGATTGTCCAGGAAGCCAAGGCCCTACAGGGGCTATAACGCCAAGCAGTAAGTAAGTAAGTGAATTGTGTTGGAGTTACGATGCCGAGATCAACAAAAACGTGCACTCACCGCGTTTTGAAAATTATGACTGATGGTCTATGCTATGCTACCTTCGTGTTTGTATTCCCCTGTAAAAACGAGCTTTCAGACAGAATGTAAGTACTCAGTGCTAATGACCTTGCTGATCCAAGATTGTTAATTGAAACGGCAACAATAACAGCAACGTTTGTGTAAGGAACGGACGGGTTGTCCGTTACAGATTTTCGGTGTTGTGCCTGTCCTGTAGCTTGGTGCTTCTACATTACTTGATAATAATGTTAATGAGTTTTGATCCCACTACTTTAACGGTTTTCGGAGACACCATTGTGCCGGAATTTTGTCCCACAGTAGTTACGTTCCAGTGAATCTTCAGGCACGAGGCCGTATTTTATCAGCTGCAAATATCACCGGACTAAGCCGGGATCGAACCACCAACCGCCTGAGCTACTCTGGCCTGCTCTATTTAGTTTACTTATAGTTTTGCTGCTGATGACGTTAAGGAAATTAATAATTTTCTTTGATGTTCTATTTTACTTCAGATGGCATCTCAACCGCATTAGAGTTGATAAGAGTGTTGAACGTACCAATATTAACTATTGAATATTTAGGATGTGAAGTGATACAGGCTACTCGTTATTTATATCTATTACCTTTAAACCACTTCTTATGTGTACGTTTTCTTTTGCAGGCGAAAATGTGGAGGTTCTAAGAGAGTCTATCCAGGCCCTACTTGAAATGTTCCGGTTTCCGTTGGAGACGTTACCATTGATTTATGTCGTTCTCAAAGACACTCGCTCTGACGTGAAAGAAGCATCCAATCGCATCTTGGAGGGTAAGTGTACTGGCCGACTTGTAAAGAGTAGACTGCATTCCAGACTTGAAAGTTTTGGGGAGCATTAGATTAGATTGCAACCTCACCAAGGAAGGACTACAGTGGTTTATGTGATTTATGCTGAATTCCATCAATGATGTATCATGCATTTAAAAAAATAACTTTGTAAAGGTTCAAAAGAATTAAGCTCATACAAAAAGATTCCAAGAAAGGTAGTATTCAGGAGTAAGAAAAATCCTTAGTATTCTCACTGTATTCTTCTTTGGTCGTAACGGCCTACTAAGGACCACGTTATTTCAGCTGTCTCCTGTGGGCTTTGCCTTTGCCCAGTGCTCCTTCATTCGTTGCCTGTGTTGCTCTTTACTTTCCACCGTCCACGTCTTTCCCGTCTTCAACTTTGCCCTTTCTTGAAAATCCTGGTGGTCTTTTAGTTTCCTCCTGAGTGGGTTGCGTTCTTGCATATCTTCGTAAGTGATCCCAGTCTCCTGTAGGTCCCTTTCCACCTCCTTGAACCAAATTAGCTGGGTCTTCTTATCTTTAAAATAGCTAAAGATCTGGTTCGATGATCGTGTTGGTTTCATTCTTAGCAAGCGGTCATAAAATGCAATTCTCCTTCTCCGCATGACATCAGAGATCTTCTTGACATGAGTGTACAGCTCGTGGTTACGCTGATGTCTATATTTACCTTTATCTTTAATTGGGCCAAGAATTTTCCTTAAGTTCTTTCTTTCTTCCTTTCTTTAATTTCCATTTTTTTCTATCAGGCCTTTCTTGTTCATAACAAGGCATTCCCCTGCATACAAAGCCTCTGGTCTTATAACATTGCAGTAATGTCTGAGTTTTGCGTTCAAGGATACGGACGTTTTGTTGTAAACGTCCTTGGTCAGTTTATAAGCCATTTCTCTGTAATTGAACATTTTTGCTCCTCAAGCTGTAAGAAAAAATTTAATACATATTGTTGTACACCTCCAAAACCGCTATGTGAGAATATGTTTGGAGAAATATTGACCCGCAGCACATACGTTATTAAGAGCGAGAATTCCTTGACAATATTCGCCCAATATTAAACCTTATATGACAGAACCTTACAGGCTAATATTCTAACCTAACATATTTCACATAGTGACTTTTGCTGGCGCAAAGACAATATATTTCTTGTTGCATTTAAATGTCAAACTTCCTGTATTCTGGAGCAGTCTTCTCTAATAGTACTTAACCACTTGGCTTAATTATATATATATAATTAAAATATGTGATCAGATTATCACAATAATACAAGTAAGATTAAATTAAACATTTTGAGACTAGGATTAGTTTTACGTTAGTTAAGTTAATGACTTTGTTATATTTTAAATATTTCTGCTTTAATTTATGCAAAATATGTGTGTTGATATATTATCTGCTGTTTTTCTAACTCGTATTCTGTTCTCTTCCCTGTGTAGGAAGGAGAATTACAAAAATCGTGACAAAGTTCACTTATGAAAATGGATGACATGATCTCTCGCTTTATGTTATTATGAAAATGAAGAAAAGTTATACTCATACAATTTTATGGTTAAAATTTTGAGTGATCAACGGAATGTAGGCCAGTACAAAGTCTATAAAGGATATGGTGAAATAGATTAACATAAACTAAATGATGTGCTTATATGTGGTATGCGTCTTGTCGTAAATAGGTATGTGGTGTACAATGCTATGGAATTATTATTATGTTTATATCGTCTGCGTTGCTGCTTTTATGAGCTGGTTGATCCTGGCTTTCCAAGAACTCAGTTAAACTATGTGATTGGTCGTAAAAGTTACAATAATGACAGCACACCTATACCAACGATAAGGCATGTATGAAATGCAGTTCCTTGAGAACTGAAGTTGTTTATTTCCATAACTCGCATGACAGCATGGAGCCACTGCATAATACACGTACACATTGTTACCAGTTATAAATGATCTGTATTAATGATCAGAAAGTGCAAAAGTATGTGGAAAGAAAACAGACAAGTACCGGTGTATACATTTAACAGAATGATAATAGAAATGAAAACATGCAATTCTGTATCAGGGATCTGCAACAGAAAGCGAGCTGTTGAGAAATATACAGAAACTTGATATGCTTGGATGATAAAACATTCTTCGGATATCAGTACCCACATGTATTGTATTATGTTAAAACCATACATTTAAAAGAATGTACAAAGTGGAAAGAATGGTAATAACTTGTGAGTGATTTTTGTGCAGAAGGAATGAAGAAACGAAAAGAAGAACAAAGAAAGGAATGAACATGTGAAAAGAAGTAGTAAAAGGTATTTTCACGCGCGACGCAGAGACTCGATGTTTTTCGTGTGAGATCTATCGTGAGAGCAAAAGGCTCTTTTACTAAATGTTCGTGATGTGAGATCTATCGTTAAAACAACTTACTATCAACCATCAACACAATTGTTTGAAAGTAAGGAGCGGAAGAGTGAAAGAAATAAATACTAAACAAAAACGGAATGAACGAACGAAAGAATGAAGGTCGTACGTACTATATGGCGAAAGAAAAGAAAGAAAAAGAAAAGTTCGGTAAACGAAATAGGAATCGAAATTCAAAGAAATTCGTAGAATATTATGCCACTATTTAAGCACGATGATCTCTTTATACGGTAACTCAATTGATACATTGAAAATCTTCTCCTTTCACAACGGATAACAAAGAAATATTTCTGCAAGTATTTGTATTTAGTGACTATTCAGTATATTGTGTCCAACGTAGTTGAAGAACGTTTCAAGATTTGGCACTTTGTTTTGTAAAGACACGTTCTCAAATTGAACAAAGCACAACCATTTCTCCATGGTACCGGAATTTTTCCTCACAGGAATTATTTTACTTGCCCAAATATCTTCAGAAAACGCTACTGGCATATTTGAGCGCCTGAGGTGAGATTCAACCCATCGACATGAGCACAGAATGTTAGCCTTCTGCCATCTGAGACAACCCCCATTAATAGCAGCTAGGCTACACATACCAGTACAGAATACTCAGTCACTTAATTTATGCACGTAACACACGGAATTGATGACCACGAAGACCCAACCATTGATCATTTTCTACTTGTAATATAGACGGTCGTGGTCTCGTTGCTGAAGACAAAACCACAGTTCTGCGGTTCCATCGCGTTTGCACATTACCTTCCGCCTCAGTCCTCGAGCTACGGAAATGGACTGAAACTCTCTCAAGGCCGAATAGCCAATAAGTAACGACCAGATCGTTCACTGGTTTCATGCAAGGGCCACCTTCATTAGTAAAGTTAATCAGTTACGTTCTTGCAAATATTCTTATTAGGTAAGAGGCGTTAGTTTATTCAGTGTTCAGGGGTAGCGTGCCTGTCTCTTACTCAGACATAGCGGGTTAATTTTCTGGCCAGACCAGGGACTTCCGTTGGCTGGAACCGTGTTCACTCAGCCTCGTGAGACCAGCTGAGTAGTTCTGATTCAAGAGGCAGTGAACCAGGCCTGAAACTGACGTCATACTGACCACGCGACACTCAAATATCTGCAGGCCATCAGCAGTCGTCTTAGCAGGCCAATCGGCTGCTGTGCCACCAGTTCTTTCTGTTACGGGTCATGGGCGGCTTCCATTCCAGCCCTTGAGAAAGTTGTAAAGGAAGCTTAGCTGTTGGAGATGTGTCCTCCCGAACCTACGTTCATCCAAACTTACATGTGAAATGTTAGCAATTCGTTTGCATCAGCTCCGTGCAAGGCTTAACTTCACTACACAGTTATAATTCATTTTGTCATATAAGTATTAGCAACGGTACTTTACTATTTATCAAATTGTGTTGGAAGCGAATGCTATTCCTCCGCGCGTAAGTACGAGTAACATGAAAGATGATGTGTGTCAGAAGACATTTCTGATGATTTTTGCAACTTATATCATAATTTAGCAGTTTGCATCCATCAGACCCGGACTGGCAATATGTTTTCCCTCTCGAAAAATGATGATTGATTATATACTGGCGACTGGCGAGCGCCAATAATCGCGTTCTCTGTAGTTCTCATTGGCTCGCCACCGAAATATATTTGCTTGTTGCTTGTTTAAAGGGGCCTGACATCTAGGTCATCGACCCGAAATTTATTTGCATACAGTCCATTGTTAAACGAAAAACCGTACAATTGTATTTCGTTCGAAATTGTTCATGTAGACATTTCCATAAAACAAATACTACTGACAAAACGGTGAAATAACTGACTTGGCATCTCTTCAAAACCCTTACACTCATTCAGTTCATTGAAATTGATACTGGTTCTATCCGGAAACCCATGTCAGAACTGGCAGATTTTCAGTAAGAAGTGTAAAATGTGTCCAGACAATTTTACATCTAGAACAACAATCCACACAATCCGATTTTTATAATTATCTTTATCGAAAACATTTTAGAAAATAGTTCTTAGAACTAGATTTCGAGCATGTAGACTTTTCCCCTATACCATTGTGAAATGTAACTATTCAAGCACCAGTTCATTGTGTGATATCAAAATTTCGTGTAATTCTCTGACAGATTCGAAATAATGAAGTAAGATTAAAATATTTTCGGGTAGCTTACTCGTTATAAAAGGACAGACAGACACAGACACCAACCATAAGACATTCATGATTTTATTTATTAGATAGCTCTGCTGTGTGTTCATCGTCCCTTTAGCTGTAAATTTTCCTTTTAGGAGAGAGTAAATCTACTTTCATAGTTTACTCACATTGAGCCACATTTAAATACCAACCAACCGTACTCGGATTTGTGCAGGAGAGCATCATCGCTCTTCTACCGCCTGGCGATTCCCTCCAGAATATTTTTATAACATTTTATATAGCCTCAGCAAGAAATAATTTTCCCTTACACAGATATAAATCTTATTTCACAAGCTAAGATTTTTTTCCAGGAGTTGCAGAAATCCCTCATATATACTTTCTCACTTGGCCTCGTTAACTCATACCCGTGCCGTCCTTGCTCTTGAGCGAAACTGGTTGCTGCTTTGTTCTATTTTAGCGAATTTATTCCATAATTTCGACTACTGAAAAGAATCGGTTATGCCAGTGTCCACAACTATGCTGTCCTTTTCAGAGGATCTACATTAATGATTTCCATATGTAGATATAATATGGGACTGAAATCATTGAACCTGTGTCTTCTAGCGCAAACTCATAAATTATAGTCATATTTTGTGTTATAGCTTTGTGCATACACATTCGACTACACTGCAGCTATCTACCCCTGAACTGTCATAACTGCTAAATTTTATTTAACTACTGTGTGGAAATCCAGATATTTCTGTAACAGAATGTTCAGGAGCAGTGTCAGTTAAGAAGAATTCTAAGGAGAATAAACACATTTGTTTAACAGGATATCTAACGCTTCATTCATCTACGGCTGAAGGAAGTGAGGAAGCTTCAGTTCTGTGCCTCCACCGTTGGATGTATTATGCAAAGAACAGACGACCGCGATGCACGGAACCATTGAACAGCGATGCAGTGCTGTGGGTGCAAGAGTACAATGCAACAAACGGAATGAATAATATGAAAAACGTCGGTTGGGGAGTTGTGTGCGTGTGTGGAAGTCAAACGTTGTGAATAATTCTTTCGCGAGACTTGTTGCATTGGATTGTTGTTCGAGTTGGATGTCAACACGAGATTTCAATTAAAACACTGACTCTGCACAGTGCGTTTGTTAGACTAATCCCCAGTGAGGAGACCATTATATATGTGACCCGCACAGCCAAGAAGTAGTTCAGGAGCATAACTACACGAAGAGGAATTTTGGAGTTCCGTTCAGTCCAATTGTTAATGCAACACAAATATAATACTGAAGACGTCATAACGTTCTCTATGTGAATTTACTAGAATATAATTAAAATTAAACGTCATGATCTATATCTTTTAACTAAAAATGATGAGAATACGTGGATTTTCTAGCATCTGTTTTGACAGGAACTACTAACAACTGAAAACAGTTTTTAAGTTGAAAATAATAAACGTAGCTTCATAATTTCAAGGTCAGTTCAAATGAGACTTTTACAGGAGAGTGGTTGATCTTTCAGGAATGCTTCTCTTTAACTATAGTAAACAAACAAGAACTTGTTCCTTGCCTCCCGCAGAGCTGGGGAATTGTTACAATGAAACTGGAGGAATTTTAGTGCCCTTATCAAGAATATATTGCCTTGCGTTTCGCCATATGCCTGAAATTTTGGAGAGAAAAAGTTGTAACAAAAGTATATTCAGTAGTGAAGATTATAATGCTGAATTTTTGCAGGCAACCACTCTGCTCAAGGCGCTTTGGAATTTCAAAAGCTCTGCTACGCGGCGAAGTCGGTCTTCTGATGTACTCTCCCCAAGAAGCGAACCAATTACCATAACCTGCTTCTCAACTTCTTTTTACAGTCTATCGCGTTGTTTTTATTTTATGGTTTGGGATCTCCTGACCCAAATTATTTCACGACTTGGTGATAAGATTATGTAAAATATTATTCCGTTCAAGCGACGACTGATCTTCGATAGATTGTCGTCATAAAACTGTGAAACGAATCAATCCCATTCGAGTCGCACTCTCCATCTAGCAGGTTCAGCTTAAATACTCATGAGAAAGGAAGGCCAAAAATCAGTTCCATATTACTGCCAGTGCAAGATGAAAGGCACAATTTATTCGAAAAGAAAACATTGTCAAGTTCTTTTTCAACAGGATTACTGCCAGTGCATGATGAAAGGCACAATTTACTCGAAAAGTAAACATTGTCAACTTCTGTTTCAACAAATACTTCATCATGAATTGGTTTGAATGGATGGTGAATTCTTGCATGTGTAGCATTGTACGGGTGCTCAGTCGCACGTAATCCTTCATAAAAGTAAATCAAAATGATGTCAGACACTAACATGGGAGCATTTATCTGAAAAATGTGGTGAGTGAATTGCAGTTCCGTTCTCGTCAAATTAACCAACCGAAACAAAATAATTCTTTCCATCCACATTAGTGCAGCTGAAGAATATGTATGCATAAAATAATACATTTGTTTCTGACTTTTTAGCAAGAAGTTGAGCCTATGTAAAACGAAGAATATATTTCTTTTGTCATTTATTTATCTGTAGCTACAGCAGAGTATTTATTCCAATTACAGTAACCGTACATATCACATTAAAACATAGATCAAATGGATCACAGAATGATAAGAAATTACAAATTTATATTGTTATTAACAAAAGTTAAAATAAATGACAAATAATTAGAAGAGATAAAAGGGAGAATATAAAGGGCATACAAATTAAGTAAAAAATTGAGAAGTTAACAATTCACTTCTTGAAAATTGTGATGGAGATTAAACACGAAATCATACTACGGAAATATTTAAAACTATTCACTAGAGTTCTGAACTTTTCTGGTTCAATATTACCGCCATTGCAAGACTAAAGGCACTGTTTATTCCAAAAATGAACATTGTCAAGTTCTGTTTCAACAAATACTTCGGCGTTGAATTTTGGACAGCAAGTTTTGTTTCAAGAAATACTTCTGATTTGAATTTTGGATTGCAAGTCTTTATGTTCAGGAATATCAACAGACGACCGTTCGCTAGCCTAACGATATGTTTTTCTGAATAACAGAATTTATGAATGGTATTTTCCGTGAAGATTGATGTAAGGTGTGTTGTCATAAATCCATAAGAGTTGTTTTCATTGCTAAGTACTGGCCTACATAATATTGGAGGAAAATGTTGATCAATAAATGAAAAAATCTTCAGTGGATCCAGTTCTCACGAACGGTGGCAAAGTTTGGAGAATGTGGCTCAAGAAGCGGCACATATAATAGCACAATAATGAGATATAGAACTACGTGGTGACTTGACAAAAACAAGCGACTTATTCAATAAAGTGTAACATTGGATAATTTTGAAATTTCTATACAAGACGTGGACAGTGACGACGAACTGCTTATTTCGCAATTTTATTGTGACTAATAAAGTCTGTACTCATTAAGGAAGTACATAATGATATGATGATGAATATAGGTTTGAAGATGTTTCAGAGTCGTCGCACCGTTTTGCGAATGTTCTTTCCTTTGAGACAAGCCTTGTTGTGGCTGTTTCATATGCATACATGCCATTACCGAAATGTAAGCCTAAAGCTAATTTTACTGGATGAATGTTAGTTCATGACATAATCTCAATTATTTATGGACCGCAGATCAAAAAATGCTTTGTTTTTGTATTCTGTTGCCAAAATATATTTGGACTACATTATTTCCTGTAAGGTACTCTAGGTAATCATTTATGACATAAGCAGTGTGCTGTCGTCATCTGATGTGTGAACATTTTCGTGCATACTGAGTCATTCATCAAGTATGTTAAACTTGAACTTCACGAAGACAGTGTGAAGTAATGCACATCTGTTGTGTACTTTTAGTTCCTACATCTGAAGGTTTGCTATTCGGAAATTATCCTTGCAGGTCTTTATCATTTAGGTGTAGTACAGAAATAATGTGACGTTTCATCGACGATCTTTCATTACTAAACATCAGCTGTTGTCTTTTAAGAGAAGGAAGTTTTCTTTTTACTGTGATTGTTATACAAGAAATTTACTCTTCCGTGCCTTGCATATATTCAGTCACCATTTATGGAAAGGTACAAGGCTCTCTTCTTATCTCTGCAAACTTACAAGATATGAATGGATTCAATATAATGAAATTTCATTATCTGCAAATGTTTAACAACGATTTTACGTTCATTTCTTAGACTTTCCGCATGTGCTACGATTTATTGCTTAGTTTGTTGTTTGTGTGATAAGTTATGGAATAAAATTAATATCAAGATGAATTTATTCCAAAAGTGTGGAACTAAATGAAAAATCACCGAAGTTTCTGTGAGAAACTTACTGAAAATATTGTTCATTATTGGATATCATAGTCCCCTATTTAACTCGGAAGATAATTGCTTTTATTAAGATGGAATTTTAAACGATTATGACTAATGTAGGTAACATTTACTGTGTTTTAAAACATAAATGCTCCAATATAAAGA
The DNA here is from genome assembly GCF_040414725.1 of Anabrus simplex. Lineage (NCBI taxonomy): Eukaryota > Metazoa > Arthropoda > Insecta > Orthoptera > Tettigoniidae > Anabrus > Anabrus simplex. The sequence goes on from NC_090266.1 coordinate 421,266,999, forward strand.
AGGCTATTGCGTGGTTTTTAATAATTATTGTGTGAGCTATGCAAATTAAAACATTTTCATACTTTGAAATTGAATATATTTTAGATTTATCTATCATTTTTTGTTCTTCCTTCAATACGAAGTCTTTCAGGAAGTTATATCTAGTTTAGCAGCTATTTCTTCTATTGGTATAAACGACAAAATAAAACATGTTTTCACGGCTGAATAATATTTCATCATGTAATTTACCATATCCATATGTATAACGATATACAGCTATGAAGGTTTTCAAAATGCAGTTATACCTGAGAATGAGTCTAATTTAAGTAGGAAATTACAATCACAAACTAGTCTCGTAGTTAACGTGAAATGAACAAGATATATAAACATAAAAAATGATGATGTGAAAAATTTTACAAGGAAAATTAATCACATTGTGAACTACTATTTTGTAACAAATGGATTTGTTACAGTTGAAAACATCGAAGCTAGTTTCTTCTTCTACTTCTACTTGTTCAGGTAAACAAATAACCTGAACAGTGTTGTTGCAGACCCCACACTTTGTGAATGGGATACAAAGGGATAACAGGCACTGAAAGCTTTGTTTGCAATCAGGTGATTAAGCAAGTGTTACCTTTTTACATGACGCACCCAATTGTTTGAAGAAGCTATTTGTGCAGTCATTGTGTTCTCTATGCAGTAAACATGTGCCTGAAGGTCGCACGTGTGTGTGACAGTGAAGTATTTACCCAGTTGCATATAAAAAGCATTGTTTGGCAAACATGTCTTCAAGATCTGTGCCAATAAGGCCTTATCACTGGCATGTGAAAAATCTTGCAGTTCTTTTGGTACACAGTTGCTACGGCAACATACTTTGTTCACACTTAGTGCTAGTATTATATTACGTTGTACAAAACGTACTTAATTCTCGCACAACTATATGATACATTTTAATTTGAGAGTGTATACTTTCAGATCAACGCCAAATACTGTAATGAATGACAAATGTTTTCATAGAGGCCATAACACGACTAATAAGTCAGATTTCATGCCACAGTGAAATGCTTCGTTATTTTAGAATAAGTTTCACTGTACAACCGAATATAAAGTTTCATGAAGATTATGTATGAGGCCATCTTTGAATAAAATATTGGTTAACCAAAGACTCAGTGTGGTCTAAATTAAATTAGTGTTCCAGTGATAACGGAATTAAATAATGCCTCCACAAATGTGACGCCAATGGAACACTTCGGCCAAAAAATAGTAATGAAGTGAAAAATTACGGATTTAAATAGGCTAAGATTATAAATATATGGCTAAGAATTTAGAAATGTGATCGGATATGTCAAGAACTACACAACGAGGAATATAAATCACATTTTAAATAAATACCAATGCAAAAAAGAGCTGATATTAACGGAAGTCGCCTCTTGCTGCAGTATCCTGAATCAAAGATGACTTCCTGATGTCACAGTAAATGGACAGTCACACCATACTTGGTAAGTACGAATATTGAAATTTATCTTAATTCCTGTTTCATGGTGACCAGAGAAAATATTTCATGTTTTGTATTTGTTGGTATTTGTTGTATTTATATATTTCTGTACTGAGTGTGATGTAGGTTGAAAAGGAATCTAATTAAGAATTTACAACGAAGCTTAATTTAATATTACTTTCGAAAGTTATATGTTAGTAGGTTGACAAACCATTTGAAAGTAAAAACTTTCATGAAGGGGAAGGGAATGCGACCTTAATTATCACTTTGGTTTATTACCGTGAGGGTGTCACGAAAAGTAGTTTATCAGACGATTACGAAAAGAGCATTATTACAGATTCTTGCAGAACTGTACAGTATTTTAAACATGGCGTTGATAATTCCTTTTATGATAATATGAGTGCTTAATCTGGAATGGTAAATTGGTAACAGTCGTGAGGTAAGGTACTTACGTTCTTGGGTACTTTGTTCGATTGTTTCAACTAATAAAAATATGTAGGAAGATAACAGTCCGCCTCTGTGGTGTAGTGGTTAGTGTGATTAACTACCACCCCCGGAGGCCCGGGTTCGATTCCCGGCTCTGTCACGAAATTTGAAAAGTGGCACGAGGGCTGGAACGGGGTTCATTCAGCCTCGGGAGGTCAACTGAGTAGAGGTGGGTTCGATTCCCACCTCAGCTATCCTGGAAGTGGTTTTCCGTGGTTTCCCACTTCTCCTCCAGGCAAATGCAGGGATCGTACCTAACTTAAGGCCACGGCCGCTTCCTTCCCTCTTCCTTGTCTATCCCTTTCAATCTTCCTATCCCCCCCACAAGGCCCCTGTTCAGCATAGCAGGTGAGGCCGCCTGGGCGAGGTACTGGTCATCCTTCCCAGTTGTATCCCCCGACCCAGAGTCTGAAGCTCCAGGACACTGCCCTTGAGGCGGTAGAGGTGGGATCCCTCGGTGAATCCGAGGGAAAAACCGATCCTAGAGGGTAAGCAGATTAAGAAAGAAGAAAGGAAGGAAACATCGATTATAATGAAGATAAATAAAGACACACTACATTTGACCAATAATTACCAGTCTCGTAAAACTGTTTATTTGAAAGTGGAACTTCAGTTGCAGGAAGATCATTTGTCCATTAGCATCATTAGCATAAATGTTCGTGTTTGATTTTCAGAAACTACTACTCTCAAAAATACTGAGTAGGCTACTTTAAATAAAATTATCATGAAGGCCTAATATGCATACGTTATTTCTTTCTTTCTTTCTTTCTTTCTTAATCTGTTTACCGTCCAGGGTGCATTTTTCCCTCGGACTTAGCGAGGGGTCTCACCTCTACTACCTCAAGGGGAATGCCATGGAGTGTGTGACTTTGAGTCGGGCATACATACATCTGGGATGGAGGACCAGTACTTCGCCCAGGTGGCCTCACCTACTATCCTGAACAGAAGGGGCCTTGTCTGAGCGGGGGGGTGGGGGTGAGAAATGGGAAGATCGGAAGGGATAGGAAAGGAAGAGGGAAGGAAGCAGCCGTGGCCATAAGTTAGGTACCATCCCGGCATTTGTTTGGAGGAGAAGTGGGAAACCAAGGAAAACCACTTCGAGGATGGCTGAGGTGAGAATTGAATCACCCTCTACTCAGTCGACCTCCCGAGGATGTGTGGAACCCGTTCCAGTCCTTGTACCACTTTTCAAATTTCGTGGCAGAGCCGGGAATGGAATCCGGGCTTCCGGGGGTGGCAGCTGATCATACTAACCACAACAGCATGTTCTTTACCGTTTGACCATATCCTTGTCCTCATTTTCATGAAATTCATTAAACCGGTACCTTATATATATATATATATATATATATATATTATTTCCATGAAAGCCATGCAGGTGATGATGGATTAATAATGATGATGCGGAAGAATAATATATTCTCTGAAGTTTTCAGTGCATCTCCTGTTCAAGTGTGACTGTTGATATCAGTCAGGTATTACTTTCGGAAACCTGATCCACTTTTGTGACCTGTCTCGCCATTTCTTTCAGAGTCAGTGATCTTGGGAACACTGTTACATGCTGGATGAGATGCCATGTAAAATGGGATTTCTAGAGGTCAGATGGTACAATTCTCTCCAAATTAACTTGGTCAATAAATAACGTATAATGATTCCGAATATTGTTTGATCATTGATTTAAATGGCATCATCCGTTTAATTCCGTGTATGCTGCGAAAGATGGAACTTTCAAATGTTCGGAGGAGTATCAATAATACTGTTATTGGTTTCACGTCCCACTGGCCGTCTCCGTACCATAACTAGCTGCCGTCCTTGGAGGCAGAGTAATGCCAGAGATTTAAGAATGGCAGGAGGGCTCATATGTGGGTAAAATGGTACATGCAGCTCACCTGCCTGATAAGCGATGCAACATCTCAGGACAAGGACACGAGTTTACGTCCTTCTGACTACTTTTACGGTTTTCGAAGACGCCGAAGTGCCTTAAATTTCCTCCCACAGCATTTCTTTTACGTGCTGTTAAATCTACCGACGCGAGGCTGGCGTATTTGAGTGCCATCAAATACCATCGGTCTGAGTCCGAATTGGGCTCAGAAAGCCAGTACTCTACCATCTGAGCCAGAGAGGAGGAATTGCTCGGATGTGCTTATTGGTATTGAGAAATAAAGGGGTTACTTTTGTTGTTGAATGAGTTTGAATGTTTTAAAACGAAGATTTGCTTTTCTTGAAAAAGAAGTGGGAATGATAGATTGAATGCTAGTGATTACCATACAGGTATGAGTTACTTCTCAGATGTGTTCATAATATGCATATTATTCAGTTAATCGTTGGTGAAAGCTACGAATCCAATTCAAGGTAAGTTTCAACAAGAAGCACTGAGTTTCAAACCTTCAACTTCGACCAGACCCACATGATACTCCTATTGAGCTACCAATGGTATGCTGAGATGTATCCAAGACATGGGGCCCTTTCTGGTTATACTTTTGGTTAAGCTTGAGCCGGTATGGTGGGCAGGTGGGCTCAAATTCCACTCTCAGGTATGCTTTCAGTGATATTCTGTGTGTTCGCATTTCAATAATTCTAAGCAAACCCTGGAGTGGCCCCTTCATATTTATTTCTAACCTGAATGTATTTGTACGAAAAGTTAATCGCAGTAACAGACATGACGTAAGTAGCTGCTGACCACCATGTTCCTAGTCCGCAATACGAATAAGTAATAGAAAACTCGGAAGATATTGAGCAAGGTGATGAGGTAATTATGTATTCAAATAATAAGCAAGAGAAGCTGCTTGAGTGGACACTTCGTGCATCGAAGAAAAATAAATCTATAGTAGCCAACGTTGCAATAATTCCAGGTGGATTTTACAAAAATCCTTATTTCACCGTTAATGCGCTTCAGAAAGACGTAGACCGAGCTCGATAGCTGCAGTCGCTTAAGTGCGGCCAGTATCCAGTATTCGGGAGATAGTAGGTTCGAACCCCACTGTCGGCAGCCCTGAAAATGGTTTTCCATGGTTTCCCATTTTCACACCAGGCAAATCCTGGGGCTGTACCTTAATTAAGGCCACGGCCGCTTCCTTCCCACTCCTAGCCCTTCTCTGTCCCATCGTCGCCGTAAGACCTATCTGTGTCGGTGCGACGTAAAGCAACTAGCAAAAAAAAAAAAAAAAGAAAGATGTAGCCTCTTTTTACAACACGCTGCAATTTTTCAAGAACAGGAATCTAATTGTTATTTCAAATTAATGTTTCTATTTTCTTCGTTATTTGCTTTACGTCGCACCGACACAAATAGGTCTCATGGCGACGATGGGACTGGAAAAGTCTAGGAATGGGAAGGAAGCGGCCGTGGCCTTAATTAAGGTACAGCCCCAGCATTTGCCTGGTGTGAAAATGGGAAAACACGGGAAACCATCTTCAGGGCTGCCGACAGTGGGTTCGAATCCACTATCTCCCGGATGCGAGTTTACAGCTGCGCGCCCCTAGCTGCACGGCCAACTCGCCCGGTCCATTTTTTAAAACTCTGTATAACTTTATAGTTCTGTTTATATATACATCTTCATTCTAGTCTCTGTTCGGCTCCATGGCTAAGTGGATATCGTGCTGGCCTTTGGTCCGAGGGGTCTCGGGTTCGATTCCAGACAGGGTCGGGTATTTTAACCTTCATTGGTTAATTCCGATAGATCGGAGGCTGGGAGTGTGTGCCGCCTTCATCGTTAGAATATTCACCATAGGTAAGGGCCCCATCATCACAGCCGCGCAGGTCGCCTGTATGGTGTGAACTGGAAAGACCTGCACCAGTCCTCTTAGAAGGCCACACGAAATTATTATTTTAGACTCTTACGCCTTTGAGAGTTCAGTGAATTAGCTATGCTCCTCGACAATCCTATATTTCCAACTAGCTCTGTGGCCTCGTTTTATTTCGCTAACGCTTATATTTAAATGATTGAGTCTAACTATCGTCAACTTGGTCTACCTCTGCTTCTCTTACCATCCATGGCCGAGTCCGTTATTCTCCTAGGTAACACGTGCTCCTCCATTCGCCTCATACGACCCCATCACCGAACACCGAAGCTGGTTTATCTTCATATCATCATCCATCGAGTTCATTCCTAACTTAGGTTCGATCTCCTCGTTCGGAGTACCCTGTTTGTGCCAGCACTCATACTCACTACCTTCAGATCTGTTACTTCGAGTTTATGAATATCCTCCGAGTCCAACCAGCTTTGACTGTTCAATTAAACATAGAATGACATGTTTCTTTCTTAGAAGACATTTTATTTGATAGAATTTGATGATTTTATTTTAACAACGAAACATGTCATTCTGTTTTTAATTCAATTGTATCTTAATCTCTTCTTAATATTTTTCCAGATATTTTTAAAATGTTATTTTCTCCTTAATTAGTTTGGCAGACTGAAGTACCAAACAGTTATAGAACGCAGATTCACACAAATATGTTCATCCAAAACAAGAGTGAAACATTTCACTGCATTTGATAACACACCGAAAAGCCTCTAAGCCCTCTTAAGAGATCGCGCCTTAACCAACTTTTTTTTTTGCTAGTTGTTTTACGTCGCACCGACACAGATAGGTCTTACGGCGACGATGGGACAGGAAAGGGTTCGGAGTGGGAAGGAAGCGGCCGTGGCCTTAATTAAGGTACAGTCACAGCATTTGCCTGGTGTGAAAATGGGAAACCACGGAAAACCATTTTCAGGGCTGCCGACAGTGGGGTTCGAACCTACTATCTCCCGAATACTGGTAACTAAGTATTAACCGGGACAACCAACAGTACGTACATTCTTCCTCTACTACCACTTTTCCCACATCTGTAGGGTCGCGGGTGGGAACTATGTTGCACATACGGATTTGGCGCTGTTTTACGGCCGGATGCCCTTCGTGACTCCAACCCTGTATGCAGGGATGTGATAACTATTGCGTGTTTCTGTGGGGTGTGGTGTGTTGTCTGAATAGGAAGAGGAAAGTGTTGGGACAAACACAAACACTCAGTCCCCGGGTCAGATGGGCCGGGGAACCAACTGTACGTTCAGTATAACAGATACATGCAAAGTATTGTTGACTACCTGCACTGATGAAGCCATTCAACTAAAATCTTCTCCAAATCCTCATGTTTTTCCGCATTTAACTTTACTCCGCTATATCTTCCAACGACAATAGTGTTTGGATGACGATACTATATTACTGTTCTTAATGTTGATGATGGGAATCAGCGAGTTGTTTCTGATGAAGAACGGTTGTTTTCATTAGACTTCTTTAAGATTTATAATTATGCCGATAAAGAAGGTGCTTTTCGTTTAACACTCACTTGAATCACACAGACACTTCAAAGCACTAAGGTCAACATGAAACTGTCCGGCTCCATGGCTAAATGGTTAGTGCCTTTTGCACAGGAGAAATTAGGTTTTATTCCCGACCGCGTCGGGGACCTTAACCTCCACTGGTTAATTCCATTGGCTCGGAGGCTGGGTGTGTATGCCGTCTGCCACATCCTCACAGACTCGCAGGACCCCTATTCGGCGTCAACTCGAAAGACCTGCACCAGACCTCTTCGGAGGCCACACATCAAACTGACAAGCAACATATTCCAGAATTAAAGGAAGTGATCGAGTGGGTTGGCCGTGCGGTTAGGGTCACGCGGCTATGGGCCTGCATTCGGGAGATAGTGGGTTCGAATCCCACCGTCAGCAGCTCTGAATATGGCTTACCGTGGTTTCCCATTTTCATACCAAACAAATGCTGGGGCTGCACCTTAATTAAGTTCACGGTCGCTACCATCTCAACATCCCAGTCCTATCACTTTCCCATCCTTGCGCCGCCGAAAACCTTCGATGATTTAGTGCGATGTTAAACCGCTAGCAGTGAATAATAATAATAATAATAATAATAATAATAATAATAATAATAATAATAACTACAATTGGAAACTTATTCATGAAGGTACGGATTTTATTCCTTCCTGAAAATTCTATATTAACTAATACGCGTTGCTTGTTATTAAGTTAAAGGTCGAACAAGTCATAGGATGTATACATTCTGGTGAAGTGCTTCATTAGGCGAAATTACTTGTAGTAGCTTATTTGATCCCTTAACTGCAGGGTAAATGAAGGAAGAGTAGCGTTGATGTTGTTTAATTGAAAGCTTCATTGGGGAGAGTTCAAACAAAAGTTCATTTGCTTTTGGGGACATCACAGAGCGGGCATCGATCCTGTATTCCCTCATGCAAAGCGCTCTTTTACCACATACGCTATTGCAGCCCGATATGCTGGGTTTGTAGTGAATGTTTCATGCATATTTTCGCAATGTGGAGGAAGACTCCGTTTTCACTATTGATCAGCTACCTTACGTCAGTTCAGAGAATGGATAAACTGTGCTTAAATTGCGATACAGTAACGAAGCTTATGAATAACTTGCTGGAAGGTCTTTTGAAGTACAGTACATTGGTATAACTGAAGCAGACATACCACTCTTAGAGGGGTATTCGTTAGGCCAGTACTAACTCATCAGTCCCAGTTTGAGTGTACAGGGTTTGAACCCCGGAATCTTCTGGTAGGAATTTCAATAGGACCAACGCATCCGACCTTAAACCACCGAAATTGAGTGTCGACCTCATAAACACATAGGGAGGTAAAAATGAAAATCCACAGCCTGTTTCCAGTCATTCGACCGGGTCAGGAATGGAATGAATGAAGCCCCCATCTAACGGCGAGGATAGGAAATGTGCCGTCTGCCGAAGCGTGTCGCACTCCTCTGGGGCAATGATAAATGACTGATAGATGAAACTAAATGTAAATGGAGATATTTTCTGGAATGAAATATGACAGGGAAAACCGGAATACCCGGAGAAAAACCTGTCCTGCCTCCGCTTTGTCCAGCACAAATCTGACATGGATTGACCGCGATTTAAACCATGGTATCCAGCGGTGTGAGGCCGGCGCGTTGCCACCTGTGCCACGGAGGCTTCACGTAGGGAGGTAGCATCGAAAAAATGTTGGCAACACATGATGATGATGATGATGATGATGATGATGATATTTTGTGATAGTGGTTCTTTCCCCAGCCAAGAAAATATGTAAATGGTCAATAAAAATCAACAAGGATTGAATACAATGAAGGGAAAGTTGATGGTGATAATTACTGTTTTAAGAAGTACATCTGCGCAACCATCCTCTATTGATAATAGTCAGAGGGTAAAATTAAAAGGTGTCCGACAATTTGAAAAATGAAGGTATCGACCAAATAAAGACAAGGGCCATGAAGGGCATGAAAGTGAAAGACTCCCTAGGCCTCCGAACCTAATACCGCCGGAGTCGGACAAGAACAAGAATTGGCTGAGCGAAGTCGGTGAGGATAGATGAAAGTAAGAAGCCTGGCATAAGTGAGTGGAAGCAATGCCTGGACTAAGCTAAGGCCCCCATGGTGGCAACCCACGTTCAATCAATCAATCAATCAATCAATCAATCAATCAATCAATCAATCAATCAATCAATCAATCAATCAATCAATCAATCAATCAATCAATCAATCAATCAATCAATCAATCAATCAATCAATCAGCCAGTCAGTCAGTCAAACACTCACTACTGACGTGCATTTAGGGCTGTCGCCCAGGTGGCAGATTGCTTATCAGTTGTTTACCTAGTCTTGCCTGGCCTGGTGAACGAGGACATCACACGTCTAGAGTGGCCAGCTTGCTCCCCGGACTTCAATCCGTTTGAACATGCATGGGACGCTCTAGGCCGAAGGATTGCAGCCCTAACACCGCTACCACGGACCATTGTTGACCTCCAAAGGGCGTTTGTCTAGCAGTGGGATGCTGGTTTTCCTGTGTACCTAGTACCAGTAACACTGTGTCACGAGTCATATTGTCGCCAGGGCACCTTTTAGTGCACACATTATCACCCTGCTCCATGTCCTTCCGTGGATCGCGAAGATGCCTTAACTTATGGACATGCGTGTACATACTAATTACAGTCATTACAAATAGTTGAATATAAATAGGCTTGCAATGAGTAGTCATTGATGACTTAGAATATGTTTTTTTTTTTAAATTAGAACTTCTGGTATTTTGTTGCAGTTGCCCCAGACGAGAATAGAAGTTAATAGCGTGGCGTGTTGTTTAAGGCTATTGCAGTCTGATGGCAAGAAACTGCGATGAGGAACGCAATTCGGTAGAAAGGGGAGTTAAATTCCCACTCTCGGCCATTCTAGACAGGGTTATCTTTGGCTTCCTTCTACAACTCCCAGTGAATGCTAAATTGATACCTAACATACAAAGCACGTGGTTACAACATTCTCAAACCTGACCTCGTACATGAAGAAACGTCTGCCAAAACCAATTTCCAACTTCACGTACTCTGCGTGCACTTGCGAGCAAAGGAGGTTACCCATATGGGAACGGTGATTTATGCTGATAACGAATTGCCTAAAAGCCTCGCCTTAACCACTGTTAACTTCATTTGCCCTTTTGCATACTTCTAGCTACATGATTGCCAAGTTACTTTCGTTCCCCTAGAAGATGAATGAAGGTCCAACTCTCGGCACTTCCTCTAGATGGTGGAGTGAAAAAACACTGAAAACCTACAACCTGTTTTCCAGTCAGTGACCAGGTCAGGGATGGGATGTATGAAGCCCCCATCTTGCGGCGAGGGTAGGAATTGTGCCGGCTGCCGAAGCCTGTCGCTCTCCCCTGGAGTAATGTTTAATGACTGACAGATGAAATGAAATGATATTGAAGACTGTAGCTGGAATGAAAGATGACAGTGAAAACAGGCGTACCCTAAGGGAAACCTGTCCCGCCTCCGCTTTGTCCAGCACAAATCTCACATGGAGTAGCCGGGATTTCAACCACGATATCCAGCGGTGAGAGGCCGGCGCGCTGCCGCCTGAGCCACGGAGGCTCTAGATGGTTTAGTCTAATCGTAATACTTTGGTCTTGCCCACTTCGCCTTGTTTTCTCCAACCATAACAAATTTTATTGAGGAAGGCTATTTCTTTATCGCCTCTTCATTTCACTGGTTGTTCACTGGTTCATATTTGTGTTTTCGAATTTTATTTCAAGCCAATCATTGTTAGATCGATTCGGAAAACGTATGGAAGGAAAATACTATTGAGATCTACGAGTATGGGCCTGATTTTCTGCAGACAGGTGTACTCGGAGTTGTTGACCACATAAATAATAATAATAATAATAATAATAATATAATAATAATAATAATAATAATAATAATAATAATAATAATAATAATAATAATAAAATATCAAGTGTCCACCTGCTTAGTACAGTGGGCTGTTGACTGACAGTGGTGCTCTAAGGCTCTAAATGAAGAAGCAGCAACTATACCAGATTTTTCGGCATACATCTGCTAAGTACATGGCACTTTTGCCCTTGATGTCAAATTACCATAAGTCCATCTGATAAGTGATAATAGATTAATAGAATAATAGATAATAGATGAAGCAACAAAACGACCACTTACAGCGTGGTAAGGGAGGTAGCCACTCCTCTGTTCCTTCGTTCTCAGTGTACCGATGAACTCCCACAGAAGTCTTCTTTTTACACATAGATCATATACAGAAGTTAACCGACAACAACAGAATGTGATGTCTCTGCTTGTTATAAAAACTTCTACATCACAAACTTTGTATTATGTTTACAGTAGAACTTGTTTGTAACCAAGTGAGACCACGTCTAAATACTTCAGATACACCCCCGCCGTAAAGAAACAACACGTATTAAGGTGGTGGTGGTGGTGGTAATTATTGTTTTAAGAGGAAGTACAACTGGGAAACCATCCTCTGTACATCACTAATCAGAGAGGAAAAATGGAAGGGGTCCGACACTTGAAGGTATTGGCCAAGGAAAGACAAGGGCCACGAAGGGCGTCAAAATGAAAGACACCCTAGGCCTCACAAACCTAATACCGTCGGGGTCGGGAAAAAACAAGAGTTGACCAAGGGAGGTCGGATAGAATAGAGGAAAGTGAGGAGCCTGGCACAAGTAAGTGAAAGCAATGCCAGGACTCAGCTAAGGGCCCCGTGGTCGCCATCCCATGCTCCAAAGTTCAGAGTCCCTGGGGCCCCTTTTAGTCGCCTCTTACGACAGGCAGGGGATACCGTGGGTGTTATTCTACCTCCCCCACACACAGGGGGCACGTATTAAGGTTCGTTCAATATTTCAGACAGTCAAGCATATCAAACAAACCAAATAATGCTTTATAGGAACCAGTAATACTGATCACATGATATTCTAATATCTTCTGGCGATCTGGTTGGGCCAGTAGACGTCATATTAATCCCTAGTTTTTTAATGCCGGGCCGAGTGGCTCAGGCGGTTGAGGCGCTGGCCTTCTGACCCCAACTTGGCAGGTTCGATCCTGGCTCAGTCCGGTGGTACTTGATGGTGCTCAAATACGTCAGCCTCGTGTCGGTAGATTTAGTAGCACGTAAAAGAACTTCTGCCGGACTAAATTCCAAATTCCGGCACCTCGTCGTCTCCGAAAACCGTAAAAGTGGTTGAAGGGACGTAAAGACAAAATTATTATTATTATTATTATTATTATTATTATTATTATTATTATTATTATTATTATTATTATTATTCCTTTAATTGGCCATATGGACTACAGCGTTAGTTAAGTTTTTAGTTCTTAGTGTGTTGTTAGACATACCTTTTCTTGGACAATATGTTGTTCCATTTAAAAGCAAAGGTCAAGAAAGATCCTTAAAGGAGAAGAAGGGCAGGGTTCCAGTATCTGTAACCTTGGCAGTACGTGAATTGAGTGGTTAGCTCTATGTCCAACCGCCTTTGTTCCTTGGAAATAATCTGGTACAGGTACACATTTCCGGTGTAGGCCGAGTGTCATGTGCTACTCCAGAAGTGGAAGTCTCAGTATTCTAAACTGTTCGACTTTCTTCTGGGTGTACCGAGCACATCCTCTGCTAGCCAGCTTATTCGCTGAAAGTAACAAATAAGGAGATTAAGACACTGATTGTTGAAGCAATGACAGAACGTGCAGATATTGGAGAAATAATAGTTATATTATGGGTTTTTAATGGTGTGTGGCCTCCAGTGAGGCCTGGCGCAGGTCATTCAAGTTGATGCGTCTCAGGCGACCTGCGCATCTGTAAGGTGAATTCTAATGCTAAAGAAGGCACACACATCCAGCCCCCGAATCATTGGATTTACACAATGAAGGTTCAGTCACCAATCAATTAATTAATTAATTAATTAATCAATCAATCAATCACTACTGATCTGCATTTAGGGCAGTCGCCCAGGTGGTAGATTCCCTATCTGTTGTTTACCTAGCATTTTCTTAAATTATTACAAAGAAATTAGAAATTTATTGAACATCACCCTTGGTAAGTTATTCCAATCCCTAACTCCCCTTCATATAAACGAATATTTGCCCCAATTTGTCCTCTTGAATTCCAACCGTATCTTCATATTGTGATCTTTCCTACTTTTAAAGACACCACTCAAACTTATTCGTCTATTGATGTCATTCCACGCCATCTCTCCACTGACAGCTCGGAACATACCACTTAGTCGAGCAGCTCGTATCCTTTCTCCCAAATCTTCCCAGCCCAAACTTTGCAAAATTTTTGTAACGCGACTCTTTTGTCGGAAATCACCCTGAACATATCGAGCTGCTTTCCTTTTGATTGTTTCCAGTTCTTGAATCAATTAATCCTAGTGAGGGTCCCATACACTGGAACCATGCTCTATTTGGGGTCTTACCAGAAACTGATATGCCCGCTCCTTTACATCGTTACTACAATCCCTAAATACCCTCATAACCATGTACAGAGATCTGTACCCTTTATTTACAATCTCATTTATGTGATTACCCTCATGAAAATCTTTCCTTATATTACCCCTAGGTACTTACAATGATCCCCAAAAGGAACATTCACCCCATCAACGCAGTAATTAAAACTGCGAGGACGATTCCTATTTGTGAAACTCGCAACCTGACTTTTAATCCCGTTTATCATCATACCATTGCCTTATGTCCATCTCACAATATTATCGAGGTCATTTTGCAGTTGCTTACAATCTTGTAACTTATTTATTACTCTGTACAAAATAACATCGTCTGGAAAAAGCCTTATATCTGATTCCACTTCTTTACACATATCACTGATATATATAAAAACATAAATGTCCAATAATACTGCCTTGAGTAATTCCCCTCTTAATTATTACAGGGTCAGATAAAGCTTCGCCTACTCTATTTCTCTGAGATCTATTTTCTAGAGATATAGCCACCCATTCAGTCACTCTTTTGTCAAGTCCAATTTACTCACTTTTGCCAGTAGTCTCCCATCATCTACCCTATCAAATGCCTCAGACAGATCAATCGCGATACAGTCCATTTGACCTCCTGACTCTAGGATATCTGCTATATCTTGCTGGAATCCTACAAGTTGAGCTTCGGTGGAATAACCTTTCCTAAAGCCAAACTGCCTTCTATAAAACAAGTTATTAATTTCGCAAACATGTCTAATAAATTCGCCGACACGGTCGGTAATCGAACCCGGGACCCCTTCCAACGAAGACCAGCACGCTAAGCAGTTAGCTATGGAACCGGGCAAGTTAGGGGTGATCAAGCTGGATGAAACTCTATCGTATTATCGTATTTGTCCCAAGTAGTGTTGCCAGGTAGAGTATTCTTGAGAAGTGATTTTCTCGGGGAATTGGAATCTTACGATTTGCGGTTACGAATTAAATAATTAGATGAAGTTTTACTTCAAATTGTGTATAGCTGAAAGTATAGGCACTTGGTTCGTTCAAGGTGGCTTCCAGAGGGAACGCTGAAAGTTATTATAGGTTATCAGGTAAATGAATGAATGGGCGAATCGGTGGATGAACTCTCCAATGATTGACACGTTCCATTCCTACAGATGAAATGAAATGTCGTATGGCTTTTAGTGCCGGGATATCCCAGGAAGGGTTCGGCTCGCCAGGTGCAGGTCTTTCTATTTGACACCCGTAGGTGACCTGCGCGTCGTGATGAGGATGAAATGATGATGAAGACAACACATACACCCAGCCCCCGTGCCAATGGAATTAACCAATTAAGGTTAAAATCCCCGACCCGGCCGGGAATCGAACCCGGGACCCTCTGAACCGAAGGCCAGTACGCTGACCGTTCAGCCAACGAGTCGGACTTCCTACAGATTTCTTTGCTGTACAATCCGCCTCCGTATCGTAACGGTTATCAGTATTAGCTGCCATCCTCGGTGGCCCGGATTCGATTCCGGGTACTGTCAGAAATTTAGGATTAGCAGGGGGGCTGGTATTTGGTTAAATAGCCACACGCATCTCACCTTCATTGGGGGTGTGCCTGGAAAGATCTGCACCACCTCGAGATGAGGACACGTGTTTACTTGGTGCTGAACATTGAAATTTCGTGACAGCATTTATTTTTGTAGCCAATAGTAGAATATATAGTAGGCCTACTTGTAGCAGCAGTACAAGTAACGTATAGCGCATACCATCTCTATCTTTGAGGGTTTGTACGGGTTTAATTTAACTGTGTTTGGTCAATTGAGGAACGGAGGGGCAACGCACTTTGTCTTGAAAGTTATGCCGTGACACTGTAACATCGGCAGATCATCTAGCAGGACAACAGTCATCTTGTCAACCCACAAAGTCCTTAACGGGCTTATGCACCTCCGATTTAGTTTTTCATTGCCTTTCTTTGAGAAATATAAGCACGTTCTCCGGAATAAGAATATTGTGATTGATTCACCAGCCGGGGAGAATGCACTCTTAAGTGCTTGAAATGGTCCAGCTGGTCCAATTTAGAATTTCTTCGATTCTCTTTCCAACGGACATCGCTTCAGTTTTGGAAATACTGATTTGTATGTCCCTACCGAGCAAGTGATCACGCGGTTTGGGTCACGTAGCTGTGAGGTTGCATTCGGGATATAGTGGGTTCGAACCCAATTGTCGGCAGCCCTGAAGATGGTTTTCGTGGTATCCTATTTGCACACCAGGCAAATGCTGGGGCTGTACCTTAATTAAGGCTACGGCCGATTACTTCCCACTCCTAGCCCTTTCATATCCCATCGACGCCATAATGCCTGTGTGTGTCGGTGCGAAAACAAATAGTTAAAATTGTATGTCCTATTTGCTACCACTCAAGTTCTGAAATGCTACATTATAAGTTTTGGACACAGACTGCGTTGGGATGAAGCTACAGATCGGTTTAAACCGAACTCATTGCTGATCTTATACCCAGCTCACTCCCATCCCACTATTTTATTTATTTCGGGAGTTCGTCTTTTAAATTATGAAGAATAAGTTTGAAACATTTCAAACATGCCTTACCGCTGCAACTTCTTTGAACCAAGAACTCATTCCACCTGCAATAACCTGCTCGTGATCACTGTAAGCACCTTGGTGTTAATATAAGGAAAGATCTTCATTGGGGTAATCACATAAATGGGATTGTAAATAAAGGGTACAGATCTCTGCACATCAAGGTAGTTTAGAGATTGTAGTAAGGATGTAAACGAGAGGGCAAACAAGTCCCTGATAAGACGCCAAGTAGAGTATGGTTCCTGTGTATGGGATCCTCACCAGGATTCATTGATTCATGAACTGGAAAAAATCCAAAGAAAAGCAGCTCGATTTGTTCTGGGTGATTTCTGACAAAAGAGTAGCTTTACAAAAATTTTGCAAAGTTTGGGCTGGGAAGACTTGGGAGAAAGAAGACGAGCTGCTCGACTAAGTGGTATGTTCCGAGCTGTCAGTGGAGAGATGGCGTGGATTGACATTAGTAGACGAATAAGTTTGAGTGGTGTGTTTAAAAGTAGAAAATATCACAATTGGAAGATAGAGTTGGAATTCAAGAGGACAAATTGGGGCAAATATTCGTTTATAGGAATGGGAGTTAGGGATTGGAATAACTTGCCAAGGGAGATGTTCGATAAATTTCCAATTTCTTTGAAATCATTTAAGAAAAGGCGAGGAAAACAACAGATAGGGAATCTGACACCTGGGCGACTGCCCTAAATGCAGATCAATAGTGCCTGATTGATAATCCCTCAAAATGTTAATATATTTTCTCTTTTTACTCTATCATACACATTCTCTAGATCTACAAAGAAAACATAAATGTGTATTCGTCTCTTAGCATTTATGGTCGTAATTAAATGAGTAATAGTATAATTCTGCGCATTTGGTTTCATGGTTGTTTTGATATTAAGTATAATACGCATTTTATGACGGATCTTCCCCTCGTACATAGGTGATGTCTGAGGCGCTGAGTACGGAATACGTGCTTAGCGGCAGTCTTGCAACGTAGCTTGTATACTGATGCTAACATGAACAGACAGTCTATAGATCCTCTCTGACATCACTGCATTCAGACGGATGTGCACTGTAACAAAATGTATCGCTAAATTAGGCATGTACTTAACGGTCCGCCTTGCCAGTTCCCGTTGCAAGGGTGCCCAGGTGGGTTTTCCAAACAATACGATTAGGACTTTATTTCCCCTATGGAGAAAAATGTCATTAAATTGAACTTTCGAAAAGAATTTGATTTCAACTGAATACAATCCTGAGTAAATAGCTTAAACGTTTAACAAACAAGCAAACGTAAAAATGCGATTGAAAAAATTAAAGGAAAATAAAATGATGAAAGCTCAACACTTGCATCATGAAGTCCATCAAATTTCGAAAAAACCTCTTTTCTCATTTTCTAAGATAAATCACATACCTAGTGATATGTATTCTTCACTCCTATCAACACTTCTTACTTTGGCAAGCAAAGAAGAGCGTCTACATGTACTGATTTCCTTTGTAATAGTTTCTTGGATAATTGTTCCACGGATATTTATAAAAACAATTGTACGTTGTAAGAAGTATATTTTGCTTTACTAAGAATTCTTCAAGCACTTGTACTACAACATCAATCTGGAAATGAAGAAGGACATTAAAGTTTTCTTCACGAGCATGTATCTTTCCTGAAGAACCACGACATGTTAAGGTGCTCAGAATAGATTAAGTTTCTTTCTATTACACAGCGAAATATTCTGCTTATGTTTTATTGTTCAGAGATAGTTGGAAACAGAGGATTACGAAGACGATAAGTTCATTCACAGAGATTTGCAGACTGAACGCTAAAATGCATAACAGTCTATTACGAAGAATTGTACTGTATTTAATAACTTCGTTGGAAGTAACTCCTGGCTCTGTCGATTTAAAATTATATTCTTCATATATGCGTGTCTAAGATTTGGTCAGTATAGACCAATATAGAGAAAGTTGGAATCGAAACAAGAAGATTCAGTGACAAAATAGCTGACTTATTTTTTACTTCTCCGATTCCAATAATGTTTTGGAAAAGTAGCGTTCTCAGAATAGAATTATTTGCTATTTTCTTTACGTCACACAAACTCTGAGAGGATTTACGATGACAGTGGGCAGGACAAACTTGCTTTCATTCAGTATAACAATAAATTATCCTCAAAGTTTGAGAAGAAATTTTAAACCGCATAGTACTCAATGGTCGTGTACTTAAATTGTTTAATAATAGGTAAAATGCGCAGGGGTACCACATTTATACAGTTTATGCATTCTTCAAAACCAGTTTATTAGTAAAAGTCTCAAATAGAGCTTTTTTTGCAGTTACATGACACCTACGGAAAGTCACGAAATTCGCTGTCAAAATATATTTTACCACGGATAGCAACGCAATTCATCAAAATTAACTTTTTGATCAGCAATTTAAACATAATTCCGAATTGTTCCTTGTTACTATCAATCCTTTAAAACGATGCTACGTAATTGAAAGTAAATTAGAATATTGATAATACATCAAAATAATTATTAAAACAGATAACCTACTTCATTTGAATCAATATATGACTATGATCGGGATATCAACAGTCACATACAACTACGAACTTGCTTTCATTCAGTATAACAATGAATTATCCTCAAAGTTTGAGAAGAAGTTTTAAACCGCATAGTGCTCAATGGCCGTGTACTTAAATTGCTTAATAATAGGTAAAATACATAGAATGTTGTTTCAACTTGAATTTATATTCAAGATACACGCCGATTTCCTTCAAATTGCGTGTTCAGTTTACCAATCTACATAAAATGTTAATGGAAACACAAACTGTTTCTAACTTCTGAAGACACCCTAAAGTTAGCTTGATATTATTGAATGCGATAGAGGATTTGTTACATTGTCTTTATAAGGGTTTGGAAATGTGTTCACACTCTAAATACTGTCATTACCACCGAGACACAAAGCGCCGATGTATTTATATATATCCGGAGTAAGATTTTCGAGGTCAGCGATATTGCCAGCGGACGAGAAAATTCAGGTTTAGGTACGGGAAGAAACAAATTTTGGAAAAAAAAAAATGGTTAAATTCCCATTCCACAAATTTGAGAAGAATAATGTTTGATTATATTACCGTTCAGGATCTTGCTCTCCCATAGAGCAATTAACTATTCAATTTCTCTCTCAGGAATGTATTACCGAGAAGTGGAAGCTTTTATTGGTCCGTATGAATGATAATAGTCGGAACTGATCTAATACCCGGCTCTGTAACCTAGTGGGTACGTATGGAAAGAAGCTGCAAGAGCCTGTACACTTCACTTCCCTCTAATCTCCAGGAATAATTGCGTAACTCATCTCTGTAAGTGATACCATTATAGCATAACGTTTTCAGCAATTCGTTGAATCCACGTGTAGTTGAATTCAGGCAACTCTGAAGCCGAAAGGAGGTGGGTGAACCTCGTAGAGTATCGCTTCAGTCAGTTTTTTGGCAACTCCATTCTGAAGGTGGTTTTCCCATTTCCGCACTGTAATTAAGACCAAGGTCGCCTCCTTCCCAGTCCCAGCACTGTCATGTCCATCGTCACCGTAAAACCTCCCTGAGTAGGTGTGACGTAAAGAAGATAGCAAATAATTTTTTTCTGAGAACGCTACTTGTCCAAAACATTATTGGAATCGGAGAAGTAAAAAGTAAGTCAGCTATTTTGTCACTGAATCTTCTTGTTTCGATTCCAACTTTCTCTATCATACTTAAATCAGAACAATTTCTAAATCAAAGTTGAATATTCCTGTCACAACGGGTTTCCACTGGCTCCTGCGAAATATAATTATTCTTCATTTTGTTCTCTATAAGTTAAGACACTTGAACGTAGGTTCTTTAAGATAATAGGCCTATCAGTTTACAGTAACATTTTTATAGTTGGAGAAGACAGAAATGCTTATTATATGTATTAAAAGCGGTCATACCATCTACACGATGTCATTGAGAAATGTTCTTTATTATTAAACTTGGAAACCCTATCTAGAAGCTGCCTATCTGAGGCGGTGAAGGCGTGCTTGGTTCACCCGGTAGAACGTGGATTCAGTTCTCCAGTTGCCCGTCAAGAAGTTGATTTTTTTGCTAGTTGTTTTACGGCACACCGACACTGATAGGTCTTATGGCGACGATGGGATAGGAAAGGCCCAGGAATGGCAAGGAAGCGGCCGTGGCCTTAATTAAGAAACAGCCCCAGCATTTACCTGGTGTGAAAATGGGAAACCACAGAAACCATCTTCAGGGCTGCCGACAGTGGGGTTCAAACCCATTATCTCCCGGTTGCAAGCTCACAGCCGCGCGCTCCTAACCGCACGGCCAACTCGCCCGGTGTTGAAAAAAATTAGAAACGAGATTTCCACGTCTGGAGAGGCTCGTGGCCTGGGGTTCACTAAGGCTATGTCAAGAATGAGTAACAGTTCAATATCTTCGAGGTCAAAAAGTTAACCTCTCTATTCAACTTATTGCTGAGGTTTTACGGATTGTGGACATTTATACCCTCTGCTCCTCCAAGGACCTTAGTAGGTCTGTGGGGAGAGGGTTTTCTTTTTTAAATCTCAATTTCCTTGTGTTATGGTTAAGAATGCTTAAATTTGAAAGTTAGTTTAATTTCTTACATAATTAACGTAAATTACACGTAGTTTGCTAGTATACAATACGTATTTTCAATAGAGAACATAAAAAGAGATGAAAGCGTCTTTAATACCAACACGTAAAGAAAAAATTTTTTTGTTACCCATAATGAAATCATTATTCCCTCAACAATATCACTAGGAATTATATCTATTCCTTCAAGCAGTGGCGTACACTGATTTTTGTTAGGGTGAGGGTCGTAATTAAAGTTGTTCACAATTGACATTATCTGTGTTTTAAATTTTGTGTAATGTTGTTATTATTATTATTATTATTAACTACGTTACGATATATTTATTACACCATACTTGAATGGAACCTATTCATAAATATCCTAATAAAATCTTCTAAACATATTTTTAATAGCCCTAGGCTACAATTTTTTAACATCCGTTACATTTTGTATAATAGAAGTGTTTATGCCAGTGCCACATATTTATACTTTGGCTACATAATAATCATATATTTCAGTCAACGTTTATTTGTTAAACGATAAGTAAGAAGACACTTTACATAACAGGATAAAAGCAATCATTTAAACTTATATTGAAATCAATTTACCTTTGCAGAAATATGTCAATATGGAACTCAACTTTTTTTTTACAATTGTCTTTACGTCGCACAGATACAGATAGGTCTTATGGCGACGATAGATAAGAAAGAGCTCGGAGTGGGAAGGAAGTGGCCGTGGCCGTGGCCGTGGCCGTGGCCTTAATTAAGTTGCAGCTCCAGCATTTGCCTGGTGTGAAAATCACCAAGTTTGAAGAATAAAACCGGCATGATAAATGCACACTCTATGAAGTTTCTATTTAAAAATATAAACTGCCAAATGCACAAGATGTTAAACGAATGTTCCACAACAAAATCTAAACTCAGAATGACGGGTGAGAACTGCTCGACAATATACAATATTTTACGACTTCAGTGCAGAACTGTAAAACAAAATAAGTTTACAGTGTGTTTCTAAATTGCCATTACAGATTTCGAGGGCTTGCAGTGGGGACCAAGACGGTTAAATTTACCATAGGAACTTGTGTCTTTAACGTACCGTCTTCCCGCTATCCGCAAAGAACCACCACAACACAGGTTTAAATCCCGCATTTGCGGCGCTCTGTCCGACTCCTACTGCGCGTCGTCTGGGTCCAATTACTGGTGGGGCTCAATGTGACGACCACTGACGTCAACACAGACATGGTACCTACGTATCATGTTCTCGTACACACAATCACCAATCCCTGGTCCTCCAACATCCGCCGCAGCCATAACCCGTGTCAGTAGGTCTTCCGCGGATTCCACAGGGTTCTCGTAAATCAAGTTTTCATGTGACCCCACAGTCAGTAGTCTAGCGGTGTCAGGTCGAGTGAACGTGCGGGCCAAGCAATCGGGCCACTACGACCTATCCATTGTGGACTGTACTTATGACAGTAGATTTTGTTACTCTCTGACAGTGAGAAATTAGAGGAGATAAAGTTATTATGGATCTTCGGTTACATTTTCACACTCTTGCTCCCATGCTGCCAGAAGCTCCTCGTCGGATGCAAAACGCCGCCCTTTCAGTTTCATCTTCACTTCTGGGAAGAGTGCGAAGTCACACGGGGGAAGATCAGGACTGTATGGAGGGTGATCAAGCACAGTCAACCCTGATCTGGCAAGAAAATCCATTGTTACATTAGCACGATGTGCTACGTAGTAAATTATTACTGTTGTACTGTAGTATGAACGAAGATCACAAGCACAACAGCAGGTACAACACTTCTCCGTGTGGATCACACACTCAACTGAATGACATGGAATGTCAACAAACCTATAGAGGAATGAGACGTCACGTGATCGTTCAATGACGTACGTACTCTGGTCAGTGACGTGTACAACGCAGGAGATTTGAACATGTGCTATGGTGGGTTTTTACGGGTAGCGGAAGACGGTACGTTTCCTAACACAAGTTCCTATGCTAAACTTAACCGTCTTGGTCCCCACTGCAAGCCCACAAAGTCTGTAATGGGAATATAAAAACACTCTGTATTTCAGAACAAGTAAGTTTATACGGTGGTGGCCTTATTTTATTGCAAGGTCGGTATTATTATTGTACCTCCTTACAAAGCAGCACGACTTTGATGCTCCTTGCTCTCCTTCAGTAGACGAGGAGGGGTATACGCTTTGAGATCCAATGCGCCGGTAAGAGCACTGTCGCGTTCTCAGAATACTGAATGACAGCTATTTGTGTCCCAAGTTGATTGATGTATTGTACGTGGCCGCAGCCCCAAGCGAGCGAAGAAAGGGAAGGTGGACTGTACTTATGACAGTAGATTTTGTTACTCTCTGACAGTGAGAAATTAGAGGAGATAAAGTTATTATGGATCTGTAAAATATATTGAATATAAATATGTCATTTTTATTTTTATTGGCCTAATATTAAAAAGTTGTTATAAGTTCCGGCACCTCCCCCCTCCCCCTGCTTCCGTATGCCTTCAAGTAATTAAGATATGGGGAAACGACCAGTGATATCTTTCAGTAGCTCCATACAAGAATTCTATATACGAACTGCACAGGATACACATGTCTGTACTACAAAGGGCACTAGGAAAGTTTTGCAATGTCAGTGAACGCTTTAGACTTTTTCAAAATAATTTCCACCACTCTCAATACACTTCTGTATACGTCGAAACCAGTCGCTGAACCAACTCTGCCACTTTTCTTCGGTTACATTTTCACACTCTTGTTCCCATGCTGCCAGAAGCTCCTCGTCGGATGCAAAACGCCGCCCTTTCAGTTTCATCTTCACGCCCGGGAAGAGTGCGAAGTCACATGGGGCAAGATCAGGACTGTATGGAGGGTGATCAAGCACAGTCAACCCTGATCTGGCAAGAAAATCCATTGTTACATTAGCACGATGTGCTGGAGCATTATCGTGATGCAAGAGCCAAATGTTGAGCCGTGACCTTGGACGGAGCTTCTTGAGAGCCTGGATGACCTGAGGCAGACAAGTCTCACTGTACCACTTCGCAGCAACAGTCCTTTGTGTTTCTAGCACAACCCGAGTCAGGATGCCCCGTTTAGTGAAGAAAACTGCAATCCTCCTTTTCTTCACTGACCTTGACTTTCGCACAGTCACAGGAGTACCCTCATCTTCAAACAGCCACACCTTGTTCTGGGATTTTGTTGGGACATCGTAATAATAAAGCCAAGTTTCGTTACCTGTAACGATGCTATTGACGTTACGCGAAGTCCCATTTTCAAACTGTTTTAGCATTTCTCGGCACCATTTCACTCGATGTGCCCTTTGTTCCTCTGAAAGTGAATGATGCACCCAAAGGGAACAAACCTTTCTAACATGGAGATGGTCGTGTAGAATTGAATGAATAGCTGGTGCAGAGATGTGGAGGGTCTCTTCTACCTGCCGCTATGTCAACCGCCTCTCTTGCTGCAACATTTTCCTCACAGCTTCAATGTTTTCCTCAGTCACTGATTCAGACGGTCACCCAGAACGAGCATCGACTTCAACCCCAAAATGTCCCCTCTGGAACTCTTTGTACCAGCGAAAAGTTGTTGTCCGATGTGGACAGTCTTTCTCCAGCACAGGAGTCATTTCCTCCAGGCACTGGTCAACTCTTAACCCACGAGCAATTTGTAGCGGATAATTGCGCGATATTCATCTTTAGACCACAGTAACATCTTAACTTGCTTTCAGTCCCACTGCTTGGTACAACTGGTGTGATGGTCGCGCCTTGCTGTCTTCTAGACCGGTTTTCACCCCTCTTTTCATCCCTCACCATAACAGGGGTGTCCAGCCAAACGTTTTTTTCGTATTGCAAAACTTTCCTAGTGCCCTTTGTAAACTACTTACCCCGAAACCACGTTATGGTAAGTTAAAATGGCACCCGGAGTACGTTAATTTCATACCAATTCAAAGGTCCAAATATCAGATTCTTGTGGAAATAGCTGTCACCAACCGTGTGTTTAGTTATAGCAATGTACTCAAGAGAAATCACTGGTGATCTGATATTAGTTGGTATGTAGCTTCCCACTTCAGCTGGGGAGGTGACGGGTTCGAACCTCACTGTCGGCAGCCCTGAAGACGGTTTTCCGAAGTTCCCCATGTTCATATCACCCAAATACAGGAACAGTACCCTAATTAAGGCCACGGTCGCTTACTTCCCTGTCCTAGCCCTGTACTATCCCATAGTCTCCATAAGGCCTGTCTTGAGTCTGGGAAAAATCCAACAGTAGGCCTAACCTCTGTAACTCCAAGTAAATACTGGGTTCGTTACATTCCTCCTAATTTCCTGTTCACTTATCTCCTGGTACGACCTTCCATAACACAAGTCTCAATTTCTTCATTACTGGGCAGCGGACTGATCACTTTTCCCGATTGTATTCCTGTCCACAGTTACCATGTACAAGAAACTGTTTGATGTATGTTATTTTTATTGTTGTAACGCTGCTGTTTTGTTTAAATGAATTGGAACGCCGTGTGTGTACACTGTATTATAGAGTGTGTATTTGTTGGGGGATAAAGCCGGCTGTATGTTAATTGTCATTACGCCATTTGGGGTTGGAGCTGAATTGCAAAACTTGTACAGTTGTTGTAGATGTATTTTAATTCACTTCCCTTACCAATTTTGCTAATGAGGCTAAGTTTACTGATTTTTATAATCTTAAGCCAATATTGATGATGATGCTTGTTGTTTAAAGGGGCCTAACATCGAGGTCATCGGCCGATAAGCCAATATTAAAGTCGGTTTACGAAGCCAAATCTACCGGACAAGAAGTTAATACGAGAAAACCTCAGTGGCCCAGTGGTTAATCGCTGTCCATCTCTTTCCAAGATAGCAGGAATAATTCCCAGCTGAGGTCATTGGTACTTAAGTGTGTCTAAACTTCAGCATTGTGTTCTTAGCTTTCGGCTAGTTGTGCAAAAATTCCAACACTTTGGCGTCTCTTAAGATGTAAAGCAAGGAAAGGGAATTCAAATAAATTGCATTTTTTTGTAAATTTAGAAAAATTCAGTCTGGCGAATACTAATCACAACACGTACAACATGCAGTACATGTAAAAACACAATTAAACCTAAATGATATATTTCGATCTTGAAAGAACATCATCAGATTCTATCAAATCATTTTTTTACTGATGAAAATGATTTAGAAATGTACAAACATTATGTTTTAAGTTCTATTTATACCCGTCAGTACTTGAAAGTTTTTATTTTTTGCTAGTTGCTTTACGTCGCACCGACACAGATAGGTCCTAGGCGACGATGGGACAGGAAAGGGCTAGGAGTGGGAAGGAAGCCGCCGTGGCCTTAATTAAGGTACAGCCCCAGCATTTGCCTGGTGTGAAAATGGGAAACCACGGAAAACCATTTTCAGGGCTGCCGACAGTGACTGGAAAGTTAGAACTTATCTCTGCATTAACTTAGTCGACACTAAAAGTGAGGCTTCCTTCCAACAGATCCACCATCAGCTCTCATGACTGAAGACGTGCACTTGGGGCGATGACATACATAGCGGTTTCAGCCGAGTCGGCAGCAGAATCGGCGGCACCACTTTCCAAAACACACGTGGCTGTGAATGAGCTGCAATGTGATTGCTGACGTGACGGAATATGGACCCTTCCAGAGATTATTGGAGGAAGGGGTTTATATTGTCTCTTATTTGTCTTGGAGGAGAATGCAAGTTCAAAGCTGCGCGCTCCTAACCGCACGGCCAACTCACCCGGTCACCCGGATTAATGTGTGTCCGTTCTATTGTGAGTGATCGAGCAACAAAAGGTCAATTTTATATTTAATTCGAACAAGCAACGAGAGATGAAGAAGAGTTCTTTAATTTCACCCTGATGTTTTTTACAAGTTACTTTACACCGCACCGACACAGATAGGTTATGTGATGATAATGGGATAGAAAAGTGCTAGGAGTGGGATGGAAGTGCCCGTGGCCTTAATTAAGGCCGCCAACGTGGAAAATGGGAAACCACGGAAAACCATCTTCAAGGCTACCGGCAGTGGTATTCGAACTCACTATCCCCCGAACGCAGGCTCACAGCTGCGCGTCCCTAACTGCACGGCCAACTCGCATGGTCACACAGATATTAATCGCTTGTTTCGACGTATTACTTAATTTGCTCAATGGACGGAGGAACCGCTTGGAATAATAAAAGAGCTACCCCGTGTGGGTGGGTGACGTTGACGAAGAATACACCCACAGTATCCGCTGCCTGTCGTAAGAGGCAACTAAAAGGGCGACTAAGGGATGATTGAATTGAAAGCATGAAACTACTTGTGATTAGTACCATCACGCGGGGAACACCATGGGTCACCTTTACTTGCGAGGAGTACCACTATGTTAGGTACACAACTGGTTTATGATTAGTAGCAGGAGAGAGTGGCTTCACTGGGTTTACAGTACTCGTGATTAGTACCACTATATTAGCGACGCCGTGGGTCTGCGTTGCCTGTGAATATTATCCACTATGTGAGGAACACCACGGGAATACTGGCGTCCGTGATTAGTACACCTATGTGAGGAACACCATTGGTTTGCGTTGCCTATGAGTAGCGCCATTATGTGAGAAATACCATAGGTCTGCGTTACCTGTGCGACGTACGATACTTTTAATACCATAATGTGTGGAACACCGCGAGTCTACGCTACTTTTGATTAGTACCGCAGCATGACAAACACCATGGTTCTACTTTACTAGCGATAAGTAGCATTATGAGGGGTCGTTGACCTGATTTTGGACCCCTTTA
Organism: Anabrus simplex; assembly: GCF_040414725.1. Taxonomy (NCBI): domain Eukaryota; kingdom Metazoa; phylum Arthropoda; class Insecta; order Orthoptera; family Tettigoniidae; genus Anabrus; species Anabrus simplex. The sequence continues at coordinate 421,294,697 of NC_090266.1, forward strand.
GACATCAAGCATCATCGTTGCAAGAATGTGATTTAGAAGCAGTCCCTTGGTCAGTAATCCTATCGTTTTCAGTTTCTGGGAAGGTGGGGTGTTGCGGGTTGGATCTACTGGTTGTCTTAAATTCATATTCATCCATGCATTTCTCATCAACACGTTTTGAATTCTGGTCAGATGATGATTTTGGATTTTTAAATTGGCATTATATTTCGTCTCATTTCGTTCTATTAGGGGCCAGTGACCTAGATGTTAGGCCCCTTTAAACAACAAGCATCATCATCAAAAAACAGCTAGCTCAGCATGGGTAGTACGATGTACAGAGTCCGCACAATCACCGCGAGATGGGTGTCGCCGCTGTAGGGTGGTTTCACCAACTGAAATGCTAAGTAGGGAGCGCCGAATTAGCTGCCGACCATGCTGCCCACTTGGTAAAAACCGCTAAGTGTGCCATCGCCCTTAGATGACGGCATCTTTCCTCACCGAGCTAGGTGATGCTGTTACTGTACGTATCAGTCTGCTAAGCACATACCAACCTACCCTGTAAATTACACTTTCACATCCATCATCACGAAGACTGGCTACAAAGGGAATAGCGTTACTGGCATTGGTCGTACCTCAGTCACATTTATATTGTCAAAACCACGGAAAATACCAGAAGGCACGGTGCACTGGTAACACTATATCTTACCAGTGATGGATCTGGGCAAGCATTATTATTATTATTATTATTATTATTATTATTATTATTATTATTATTATTATTATTATTATTATTATTATTATATTTATGACTAATATAAATAACAATTTTGGAAGGCTAAGAAAGAATATAGGTAAATACAGGATAGCATCAAAATTAGTTATCATTGAAAATTTCTTATTCTTTTCGCTAATATATAAGAAATTAGCGACTTCTTGTCAAATTCAAGTACAATTCCTGTATTGTGTTTACTACAAACGTTAGTTATTTTCCCATTGAAAATCTAATGTTGTGATCTCGTCTTACTGCCAATGGAACAGTGGATGGTTTGAAGACACGCCGACTTTAATTAGGTGACAATATAGCAAGATTATGTAGCACTTCACTGTTTGTGGGCAAGCGCTTTTGCAATTGTGTGAAGATTCAAAACAAAATTTACAAATCTTTCTCTGATTACGGTTTCGGCATCAACAGTGATATCATTGCACACTCAACAAAATAAATCTAAATTATGGCAAGGAAATATTTAAAATTGTCAGGAAAATTGGGAGAAAATCTCGAGATTTCCTTCTTACCTATGACCCTGCTATCTTCACCCTCTGACAGAAAAATAAAATCTCCAGAGGGAAACCTCCGATGTTGGCAACACTGACTACTCGTAGAATAGAATGAAATATACTGTAAGGTAAAACTAGCTTGGAACTGAAATATTACGTTCCTCCCCTTCACGTCGATAGAGAGTGTATGAAGGAAGCTTCAAGTGGCCGTTTCTGTCATCATAAGAAATGCTACATAGGGGAGGAGGGGGAACATTTGAATGGGGGACACGTTTGGAAAGGTTGAATCTCCCGCCTTAATATATTATTTACATGAACTTTCCAGTATTGTCAGCAGATGGTAGCTCTTTCGATTTACTGGTTGCCAAGTTCCTTCCATTTCATTGCTTGGTGTAAACTCAGTGGATGAAGTATATTTTAACGCTTTAAAATATTTTTTAGTTTCGCATTCCATAAGGATAAACTGACAGCCTGAAAGTTTCAGAGGTAATTTCAATTATGTGTTAATAAACCCTAGTAATTGCACTTTTTAAATATTATTGCTTAAATTATAAGGGCCATTCAAAAAGAAACGAGCTGGTGGCTATAAAATGAAAACCTGTACCGTTATTTCAAAAGTGTTGCCCGACACTGTTGAGGCACTTGTCCCCCTGTAACACAAGGCGGTGAATGTTCGTCTCGTAAAATTCTTAGGGATGCGTTGTGAAGCAGTTCAGAACGTACTGCTTGACGTCGTCGTCCGAGGTAAATCGTTTGCCTCTCGGAGCCTTCTTCAGCTCACCTTGGATTTTTGGTTTGCAGCGACCCTGCATGCTTCCACTGGAGACTTCGTTGTTTTGACTCGTCTTCAGCGACCTTTCGTGACAGGAACTCATCCCCTTCCTTGGGATAGTGCAGCAGATGTTCAAGAGAGAGGTCCATTCGACATGCTTCCTGTGCTGGTTGAGTAGTGTGAGGCACCCAATGGGCGCACTTATAGCGAAATTTTAATCTGTCCTTAATGATGGCGTGAACACTTCCGATGCTCACTCCGACCTCTGTGAGAATGGCTGCTAACGCAACTCGCCGGTCTTGCGTAATGAGGGCATTCTCTTGCTGGACAATAGCATCGGTAATGCAGTGTGGCGTTCCAGACCGTGCCTCATCGACCAAGGACATCCGTCCTTCCCTGAATCGCTTGTGCCACGCCTTGGCACTTGCAACGGACATGCAGTGTTATCCGTATACTTGTGCAGTTCTTCGATGAATTTTCGTTCCCCTCACTCCTTCTGCTGTCAGAAAACGCTCTACACCCGTTTGCTCTTCTTCTGAAGCCTCCATTTCATTGTTGTCAGCACGACTGGGCGCAGAGGACGAGTTTAGGACCTCCGCGCTTTTATAGGGATCGCACCTTCTTCTGAGCGGTTTTCATTTTATAGCCTCCGGCTAATTTCTTTTTTGAATGGCCCTCAATTATATTTCCTTCTTGTTTCTCTTTATGATAGGTTGTACGTTTAGGGCTATGTGGGGCACACTTGAACTTACACAAATATACGCCAGTTAGCGTATGATTAAGCTCGCCCAATACCCTGCAAGTATCCCGAAGCAAAGGGCAGTAACAAAATTTCTGGAATTGATTGGCTTCAGGGTTTCATTTTCAAGTTGCTTTACGTCGCACTGACACAGTTAGTTCTTATGGCGACGATGGGACAGGAAAATGCTAGGAGTGGGAAGGAAGCGGCCGTGGTCTTTATTAAGGTACAGCCCCAGAATTTGCCTGGCGTGATTCAGGGTTTCATGAAGCGACATGAAAATATTCTTACACTGACGAATCCTGAGAACACCAGCCTGTCGAGAGCTACAGCGTTCAACAAAACTAATGTTACGGAGTTGAAAGAGCTCTGCAGTCGGGAGAATTCTCAGATGGTAGGATACACAACCTAGATGAGGGGTGTAACGATTGTTTTGCAAGCTCCAAAAGTTGTGGCTCAGCTAGGTGCACGATGAGTGGGACAGGCAGGGCCGGATTATGGGGGTGGCTAAAGGGGCTGTAGCCCCGGGCCCCGCGTGCTAAGGGTCCCCGGCCCTTGGCCGAACCTAAAATTGTATAAAAAGGCCTGCTGCTCCACCTCCGTGCATGTATATGAATGTTTACGCTCGCAAAATAGAGAACACGCACTCTTTCTTCCTTCTTATTAGCTGTCCGCGTTAGTATTTCAGCACTGCTAGAATCAATTATCGTCCGGAGACACGAATCCTCGCTACTTCCGCACTGTAATTATTGTAAAGGTTATTTGACGAAAATTTTAATCTGGCAGCTTGCGAGTACGGGCAGAGGGGGAAGGGGGGAAGAGGTCGAGGAAGTGAGCGGGAGGGGACATGGGAAGCACGGTGGAATGCGCATGCTATACTATATCTTTGCATCAGGAAGAGAACTTACAGTTCACCTCTGATTATTGAAAAATTCGTAAGTTACAACTGTAATGTTCTTGTAAAATGGATAGAAAATATCCTAGTGGTGCTAAGAAACGTAAATTAAAAGAACAACATTTGAAAGGAATTGAAAAGTTGCCGAAAATATAAGCATTTTTTGACAGGAAGTCTGCAAGTTCATCGACGACCGAAGAAACTGTTACTGGTGAATTGGAATCTTCCACAGGTAAGCGAATAGTGTAATATCTAAGTCTGCTGTTTTAAGAGAGATTAGGTCTTTACGGAATTGGAAAGCATGAGCATTAGAAAGATGGTTTTAGGAATAATGAAAGGGAATCCTAATGTGTATTTTAAACTTCAGTCACATTATATGGGATACTCGGAGTCGTAGATTAATAAATTGTCGATCTCGTTGGTGTAGTGGTAGCAATAATGACTGCCACCTCCGAAGACCCAGGTACCTTCCCCGGCGCTGCCTGGGGTGGGGGAGGCTTGGTTATGAAGAAGGGTCCCCACATTTTTAAATAGCCCTGGGCCCCCAAACACCTTGATCCGGCTCTGGGGACAGGCAGTCTCAGCTGAGGAACTATTATCACAGTTGGTAATAATGTGCCGCCAGTACTGTGTTCTCCAGAGCACGATTGCACGGCAACATAATGTTTGGATGGACACTAATCCTGGAAAAACCATCGGTGCACGTGATCTAGCATCTCTAATAAATGTAGCTTTCCTATCTGCATTTCATAAGTCCGAAATATGGCCCTTTTCTAGATTTACATTAAGTGACTTAAATTTAAAGCCATTGTTTGTATATGACAGACCAATAGACCTACCCAATCAAACTGCTGGTCCATCTTATGAAAGAGTTGGAACATCAGAATCACCGTAGGAAAATAAAGAAAATCGTGGTCTTGGAACTGTTGCCATCTCCCTAGAAAATGTACGACCTTATCCCAAAGCTACACTCAGATGTCTGGAAAGACCGAGAAAGGAAGTCAAGTCCCGCATTTTGACAGAGCTTACAGTAAAGAACAAGATCGAAGAGAAAACTCTAGCACGAAAGTCCTGGAAGGAAACAATATGCGCCATTAGGCCCTAGGTGTATTTCTAACAGAAGAAGATCTCCAGAAAAATTGATCAGTTTCTCCTGCCAGTGACAGTGATGAAGTGATTTCTGTTCACACAGCTCAGATGAAGGAATATTGCAAGATTTAATAACCGTAGAAATGAATGACACTGAGTAAATTGTTGCCGGCGAATTTGTGCTGAAAGAAATTGCAACAAAGGAAACAAAGTTCATTACGTTGGACTAGTGTAGTACCTCGTATACGGGCTCACACAGTCAGATTTATTACAGTGTTTCGACAAACGTGGAAATGTATACATTCTGAAAATGAAGACTGCAGTGTGACAGATAGAAGCGATAATTGATGCGAAATTCCCGCAGCCGTAGAATTCAGAAGGAATTATTTCCACTATGACAATGAAATCCTTTGATGTGGACTTCCGTAGTTTTAAAGAGAAAATAATATGACAATAGTAGTGCTCCTCTCATGACATTTTGTGAGTTAGTTAGTTATTTTAGAGATGATTTGGACATTGTTCGAAAGAGCTCCATACCTGATCAAAGAGTACCCCAAATATGGGGCAATTATATACACGTTACAAGAGTTCATTCTGCTTTAATTTATGATCAAGATGTGTTTAATTCGTGTAAATAAAACATTACAACTGTATATTAACCTATATTAATGTAAGGTTGTGTTTAAGCAAAAACATTTAAGTTAAATATCTGTTCAGATGTGCCCCCTCCTCCCTGTTCGTTGTTCATCTCATTAGGTGGGAAGTTGAGTTTCAAGTTCGAGTTAGGGGAACAGTGAGGTGTGAAGCGACAAGAGAGAAAATGTCTGATAGATTATATAATGTGTCGTAAAAACCTTGACCTTCTGTCGTTCGTTTAAGTTCACGTGTTGATATCATTGCAATAAAATAACCTTCAAGTTTTTCAGTCTGCTGAACACAAGACACAAATTTATAAACCACGAGTATGTACAATACCTGAAAGAAATACAGTTTATTAATAACAGAATGACATCCTTCTTTTTATAAGAACATTCTCATGTACTTTCAAATCGCGTATTTACATAGACTGTGTACGTTTTGTTGTCACTGATAGTTATGAATAGCCAGTAGGTAATATTAGAAATAAGTTTAAAAGTCAGTTGAATGTTAAAATTCTATGTCCACCACCTTAACTGTGAAAATGTTTTCATACATTTTCTTGAAGAGGTAAAAGCAATTTAGAAATGAGACCTCTACTTCTAGAGAAGTTCATGGCCCTTGAGTTCTCAAAAATGAGTACCACGTTAACTGTTGGGACAAAGAGGTCTGACCTTAGAGCTTACTACTCTGTCTACTTACTGCCATGGTTACGCAAAGTGGAAGGCTTTATCTTCCACTCTTCCAAGGGCTTTTGTGGCGTATAAGAAAATGGCTTTACTCTTCTAGGTATGAGTTGCTATAAATATATATTTTAAAGTATTCCAATTAACTTCTACGTTTTAGAATATTATTAAGTTGTGGTTTAAATGTTAAAATTCCAATGGAAAGTATTCACCAATTTGACTTTATTAATACTTGTACCTTTTAAATATTTGGAAGTAGAACATTAACGATACCTCCTTACGTTTGAGTTGATGTTTCCAGTTAGATGTAAACTGTACACACAATTATAGACACGTGGATGCGGATGCAAGGTGCGGTGTTTGAGAAGTGGTCTAACGTCCATATATTGAATAGAATTCAGATTTAAATTGTATCTACTCAGTTGCTGGAAATTTTTATTTACTAGATTTTGTGATTTAACTTATTTGCAAATATTGGCTTGCTACCGTAGAAAACGATAATATACGTAAATGTTCTGCTGTCGTCATCATAAAGGTATAACTACGAAGGGAAGAAACAATAAGCACAGAACATGATATGTTTGTGTTTTATGAAGTGGATGTGGTACTTTGCAAAGTTCCAAAATGATTATAAAAAGCCCCGAAATGGCTGTTGGTTTTTATGCCCCTTCGTCCTTTGTTGTACACAATAACCCATCAGAAAAACCACGTTTACGTTTTGGTTATTACGTTATTTTAGTTCTTTTACATACTCACTGTATTTGGGATATTTTTGCTTGTAATTGCACGTCTATGTCTACAGGTACTGTATTTCATTTTATGTCTTTGCAATACCATGGAGGATTCGACTCGTTATTACCTTTCGTCACACTTCCTACGGCAGCACTTTATGACATTACAATGCAAAACTTCTTCACCTGGCGTATCCTAGAGCCTCATTTGTATGTTCATTCTCGAAGAGACTTTTTCCCTCTCAAAAATTCATTAGATGTATATTTTCCATTCACAGACAATAAGGGAAACAACAACAAAACGAAATACCTTACTTCATTCTAAATGAGCTACTTCTACAGCTGGAATTTGGAGCATCCTGTACTGTTGAACTTGTAAGCCGTCTTATAGTATGGCTACCCTTAAATGAACGTATAAATCTTAACAAAATACAATGCACTCTTTCAGAATATCCCCGTAGTTCGCTGATTTAATGCAATTACATTTACATAGGTCTGTGGGAATATTGTTCGCAGCGTGCATCCTAATCCTGCTAGAGCCTCTGTTATAATATTTTAATATTCATAAACAACATGACAGTGTATTATGACAATACCATAAATTTGCATATCACATTAGGTTACATCAGCAAACATATTCATACAATTGAAGAAATGTGAGAAACGAAAGCATTTGTAACATACTCCGTAATTCGTGTCCGAACAAACTATGAAGTGTGCACAAATATTTGTGCCAGCTGTTAATACAAGGTAATTTACCGATTGATAGTACAAATAGAAAAACAAGCATTAGCAGGTTTATTGATATAGAAATCATACTGCTGTTTTGAATGGCTTGTTCATGGCTAATTAAAATAGATTATACATGCACTGCTCTGCTGTTCAATGTTCGACAATCGCACTTATTACAATAATCTTGGAGGTCATATCTGTATTAGTGGATACACCACAGGCGTGATTACCAGACATATCGCTCCAAGAAACATCCTTGTAGTTCTTCTTAGCCGAGCCGAAACACACACACACACACACACACACACACACACACACACACACACACACACACACACACACACACACACACACACACACACACACACACACACACACACACACACACACACACACACACACACACACACACACACACACACACACACACACACACACACACACACACACACACACACACACACACCGGGCGTACCTAGACTCTGAACCGTGAGAGCGGGTCAGCCCACGTAGGTTGGGGAAGTGAGGCGGGGGACAGGATCAAACTTTAAGATTTTGGAGAACTGATTTTATTAGTCACTGTAAGCGTAGTTGCTTTATTATAACGCGGTATTATTATTATTATTATTATTATTATTATTATTATTATTATTATTATTATTATTATTATTATTATTATTATTATTATATGCATAGGTTTTAATTATTAGCCTAGTAGGCTAATAATTTTCTCGGGTTTACTGCCTTTTTTTTGAAAACTTATTTTTCGACCATCTGACGGTTTTCATTGAGGAAATTCCGACATACACTCATCAAACGTAATCCGATCAGCCCTTCCTCTCTCATAGTACATAGTGCCTTGTCTTTACACTTCGAAGGACCGTTCTACGACCGCCGTAGTGGTTGAAATAAAGCTCGAAATTGAGAGTGCTTGCCTCATGGCAGGGAAAAAACATTGATGTTGTTAAAAAGGTCTTTAATCTGTGCCTGGCTAAATTCTTTTTCATCCAAAAGTTAAAACACAGCCTGAGTTCTGCGGTGATAACACCTATTCGAAAATAAATAAAACCCTATAAAGGATTCTACGTTTCTTGCAAATCCCTGATACTCTTTTTTGAGCATGTATGAAGGATGTATGTATGACGAAGCTGGAGTACACCGACACAGATGGATCAATGCCGACGACGGGGCAGGAGAGGGATAGGAGCGGGAAGGAAGCGTCCGTGACCTTAACTAAAGTATCCCCAGCATTTGCCTGGTGTGAAAATGGAAAACCATAGAAACCATCTTCAGGGTTGTCGACAGTGGGATTCTACCCACTATATTCCAAATACTTGCTGCTGGACGCACCTCAGCGATTGCAGCTATCGAGCTCGGTATTTAAGTGAATCAAGATGTGGTATAGTTATTGAACGTGTCCAGTATTTATTGTGACAGTCTGATGGAGGATTACTCCTGTGTTTCTGCTGATGAGCAAGCCGCGGAACAGAAATTTCTCCTCCCGCTTCTACTGCAGTGCTCTGTGCTTTTTGAAGTAATTCGTCAGTGACTCGGTGTGCGTCCTCACGATATTTTATGGGTATGTTAAGAATTCCTCTAATATGTTTTCCTACCATTATCAGATCCTTGCTCTTTGCTTGCAAGGCATTAGCTACTGGCTCTAATACTGCCGAGTACTTTGCTGTTCGAATTAGGGCAACAATGAACGTTTGTTTCGTAACCTCAGAATGCAATTGGTATTCAGAATTGTTGAGGTATTTTCGGGTTTCTTACGTTTACCCCCGAACGGTTTCACGTACTCTTGAACTCTCTCTTCAAAGTTCTTTTCAACTTTCCGTCACGGTACTTGTTCTCTATCGGTCTCGTGGTCATATTTAGCCTTAGATGGAGTTTACCACCCACTTAGGGCTGCACTCTCAAGCAACCCGACTCTAAGGAGAGATCCTCCCGGAAGCCGCAGCGGTCTCTACGGGCCTGGCACCCTCTGCGGAGCGTGGCCCCATTCAAGAAGGACTTGAACTCGCCGCAGGTTCCCGGGATAAGTGGACCCTCCCAAACACCACATTTCTCGGCAGGGTGAACCTGCGAGATTCGGTGCTGGGCTCTTCCCTGTTCGCTCGCCGCTACTAAGGGAATCCTTGTTAGTTTATTTTCCTTCGCTTAATAATATGCTTAAATTCAGCAGGTAGTCTCGCCTGCTCTGAGGTCGTGTTTGGTTTGTGCGTGTCGTACAAAATGTTCGGTCGCTGCACACACAGCACACACTTTCGAGCTTGGTCGCGGGGCAAGGGCGGCGAATCGGCGCCAGCAGACACAAAGACGCTGCGCGGACCAACCCTCCCGCCTCACACACTCTCAGTGGTGGTGTCGACCGGTCCAGCTCCACCGGGGTGAAGCTCTTTTCAGGAGACGCGGCGGCGGCCGTGACCGCACGGACCGCGACGCTCCCACCCTTCGAACGCAATGTCGCGTTCAGTTTTAGCAACCGACCCTCAGCCAGGCGTGGTCCGAGAAAGGAATCCATGGACCGCAATGTGCGTTCGAAATGTCTGTGGCGTGGAATCCCTCAACGGATATTTTCCTAATGCTTTGACAAGCTTGGGCAAATTTTGTAAGATATTTCGAATATTTTTGTATTTTTCTGACCATCTGGTCTCATACATTCCTGACAGATAGGGTGCCCAGTTCTTGCGAGCAGTCGATTTCCCGAAAAAAATATAGTATCCTTTACGGTAGCAATAGTGCTTCTAATTCCCGGTACATTATTTGCGTCGTTCACCACGAGAGCAACAGGAAAACAATTATTGGAGAATGCTGTTTCCTTAGAATGCCTTGTACATCACCCCCCTTTGCCTGCCATAGTGGAACATCCTACTCAATATTATGGTGAAAGATTATAGCTGACAAAAAATTGTCCATTTCTTCGGTGATTGATGGGGTATCATATGCTTTCATTTCCATGAATTGTACAAATTCTTCTCGAATTTTCCCTTGACTTTCATAGTTGAAACACGGACCAATAGATAGCTGTTCTCTTCCTGCTATTTCTACTGCTTCAACAGATATGACTGCTTAACCGTGGCTTTCTTATCATGAATTATTTTATTATTCCCAATACCTTCGCCGCGTAAACCTATTAATTCGTTTTGTATATATGGCTATGTATAAACTGCATTTCTACGACACTTCTTGAATTGTTTGTCACCAGAATCGTTTCGCTAAATTCAACAGATCGAAGAAATCCCCTTCATCTCCTTCGTTTCCTCCAAGAGGTGTATCATGTGTGCCGCAAAGTACTATAAAGGAAATATTTGATGACAATATTTGCATGTTTTCTTCGATTGCTTTTTGGTGATAACTTTGTAGTTGGGCATCTACTGGAACATTTTCGAGAAAAGCCTTTGCGGCAGCTTTGAATGTTTATGAAAATTACTGGCGACATGTTTCCGCCAGTCTTCGTGGATATCTTTGAACTTCGTGTATGGCCTAGTCATGAATAAACACCCAAGAGCCGATTTCAATATAATTAACAACACAAACGGTAACGCCGTCTCTCAGGCCAAGGTGATTTAATACGGTGAAGGTGAGAGGGTTGGCGACCGTGTCCTGTACGAGGAACTGTCCCGACATTCGCCTTAGTGCAGGAGAATGGAAAACCACGGTGAAACTATTCTCGTGACAACCGACGGCGGGGACGAGCCCCTCTCCGTTTCTCGAATGCAGAGGTGTAGAGCCACGGTAGAGCCGTGGCCACTCGTCATCTACTCGGTTGGTCGGTCGGTGTGCAGAGCTGTTGGGCCACGGGTCAGCCGTGGCCACTTTTATGCCAAAGCCAAATCTACAACCGCCGATATTGAATATACTAGCCACGGCACGTATTGATCTAACCAGGCATGATTACATTTTCTCCTCAAATAGCTTGCATCAGTTTTAAAATCGTAATTCGTTGGTGAAGCCCAGGGATTTTGTAACGACTTTTTATTCTTTTCCACTCTTAGATGGAGAGCTGCTCCAGCATAACGACTCGGGTCATTTTCGTGGTAGCCAACATTCTTTCCAGTCTCAGGATCGATTGAACAATTAGAAACTTGTTCAGATGTTGATAGAGAAGATTTGAGCCCTTTTATAGACCATTTTATAACCTACTTTACACCGCATCGACACAGATAGGTCTTATGGCGACGATGGGATAGGGAAGGGCTAGGAGTGGGAAGGAAGCAGCCATGGCCTTAAGATACAGTCCCAGCATTTGCCTGGTTTGAAAATGAGAAACCACGGAAAACCATCTTCACGGCTGCCCACATTAGTGTTCGAACTCACTATCTCCCGAATGCAAGCTCACAGCAGCGCCCCTATCCATACAGCCAGCTCGCTCGGTGTTATATAAACAGGCGCTGGCTAATATGATATTTGTTCATTGTCAGTTTTAAATGAGTTTGATGGTCTAGTTTCGTCAATATTATCATCGCTTCCACTGCTATCTCGACATTTTTTCTCCAGAATTGTTGTTGCTGTAAGAAATAATAATATTTAAAATAATGTAACAGTAGAAAATCTGAATGAAGGATACAAACCTAGCTTAATGGTGGCTAAATAAAAATTGATAAATGATTATAGAAACATTTTTTCCACTTTATTTAATACTAGCAGCACGTACCCGTCGTTGTCATACCAATAGCTGGCGATGTCGCTGACTTCTATTTGTATCCATCCCTAACGTGTAATTTTTAAGTATCAGGTTTCGTACAATCTGGTGTCCAGTCTGAATTAGCAGGACCCACCAAGAAAGGGCTAAATACCCATCCATCGACCGGCGAGTGGTCTGACACGCGTGCTTTTAACACACAGGAAATGAATTTCCTGCAGAAACATTACAGTTACAAAGAATGTATATGTCCCTTCTTGTAGTAAACTGAATTTTAAGCATACGCTGGGCTTCGTTTGGTGATACGACTATCCGTTTTTATTTTCGCGTTTAGCGCATGAAACATGCGTAAATTCGGTAATAACTTAATTTTAGAAAAGATTAATGATCGTAAAATGAGAATAGACTGGTGTTTGAACTAAATGTCTAAGATATATCCATGCCAAATTCTGAAATATTCGGGACTCGGCTAGAGACGGAATATTCTCGTTGCAACTTCCAGTAAGCGCACGGGGAAACGAAGGGGAAAATACAGGGAAAGGCCGGCCGTGCTCTCCAGGCCGGCTGGGAGCTCCCCAGTCTGACTCATTAGTCCCTTCCAGGAAGTACCGAATGGGCTACGACAGGGCTAGCTCGTATCAGGATCTTAGGTTTTAGAGGGGACTGTATATAAAGTTTCAGGTACGATTAAAATACATGGTAGGTACTTGAATTTGATTTGTCCTCGGATTACTTGTTTCCGTCTCAAATACAATATAATAAGTCACGAGGGAGTATATACTGTATGTGCAACCTTGTTTTCAATTTGTAATCAATCATTACTTATCAGAGCATTGGGAGTAGTCAGTGCCCATAAAATGAAATACCTATGTAGAGGATACAAACGATCCTACGATAACAATATTCATGTCTGAATGAAGAATCCTTGTACGCATCATAAACACATATCAACGAGCTGAGGCCATTGTCCTTTGGCAATGGAGTCGATGGCTATTTAGACGAAGCGTTCTTGAGACTGCCGTATGACGGCCACTTTGGTCAAAGGCCATGCACCATTACACGTGATAAGACAGACGTAATGCAATTATGTATTCGCTTATCGCCCCAGTAAATAACATTCTATTGCCGATTCTTCTGTACAGTGTCATTAATATCTCAACTGGTGTAGAAATAGGACGTCAGTCATGAGCAGATTTATCATCAGACTATTGACATATCTGTATGTATGGATGAAATATTATCCAAAATATTTGCGAAAAAAATTATGAGTCTGTCTCGTCAATTGCTCGATTTAATGCGCGAGGATATCTTGAGTGATGCGATGTTCAGCAAGTTTCAATATGCCTTATTAGGTTTCATGATGAAGCAATATTAAGTTGGCAGAACATTAGCGTGATGTGCGAACTCGGGATGTGCGTTACGAATGCGATACGACCCCGCCTCCCAAAATAAAAATTCGGGCCCCCTCCAATAAAATGTAAAAACCTATGAATAAATAATATAAATGTAATTAGAGCAGGTAAAAGTAATGCAATTATTGTCAAGTTAAATAAACAAAGGGATTATTGGTTACTGTAATATTATTAAAAAATAATATTTAATAGGTTTTAGTTGACTGCATCCGTGGTTTAACGGCGGAGCTTTCGAACTGCCAACCATGCACCTCTTTGGTCTTCGTACTTAACTGATTAGTTTCATTTTAGAGAACTATATGCTGTAACCGATAACGAAGTCTCGGTTATGTCAATGTATTCGATTACAACACAAAAAATATACGAACAAAATTAAATCAAAAACTGTTTAAATAATGTTCGAAAAATATCAAACCACACAACTGATAAGTCTAGTCGATATTAACTTCGGACAGAGAGCTCGTTAGAAATTGAGTTTTTTTTTTTTTCAATTTGCTTTACGTCGCACCGACACAGATAGGTCTTATGGCGACAATGGGTTAAGAAAGACCTAGGAATGGGAAACAAGCGGCCATGGCCTTAATTAAGGTGCAGCCCAAGCATTTGCTTGATGTGAAGATGGTAAACTACGGAAAACCATCTTCAGGGATGCCGACAGTGGAGCTCGAACCCACTATCTCCCGGATGAAAGCTCGCAGCTGCACGCTCCCTAACCGCACGGCCAACTCGCTCGAAACTCGAAACTGAGTTGAACCATTGTTACTACACGAACTTGTTATTGACATTATACATTGTTCTCGAATAATGTGAGAAAAAGTTGCAAAATGTGTGCATAAAACAATCTCAAGTGCGCCACACATCTACAAAGTATAATTTTCTAACTAGCAAAATACGTTATTTTGGTATCAATCTTTACTGTTGTAATTATTTTTTAATAATTTGGTGCAGGCCTTTTGTGAGGACCGTGTCGCGTTGTTGCAAGAGTTTGTTTAAGGCTGTGTTTGTGTTACACTCAGCATATTAAACTGCTGCTAAATGCAAAAAAAAAAAAGTTAAAAATCTCGACAGATTCTACAAAACCGCCCTGATCATTTCTGTGCCGAGTGACATCAAACTATATATATTTATTTATTTGTTATTTATTTTGCAGTAGTTTTCGGGGTCCCTTAAATGCTCGGGTTCGCCTGCACTGCAGGCTCTACAGACCCTAAATTTACCCCCCTGGAGATCGGGCTGTGCCCCAGTTCAACGAATCGAAATCCATTTTTGGCAATCCCCGAATGGAATATTTTTCGGTTCTGTCTTCACTAGCTCTAAGTACGGCCAGAATGCCACTATATTCACACACACCATTCTGTTCCATTGCCCCACGAATTACGCATGAACACATATATATGTACAAGACGTAACGCATTTCTGACATGGTAAGCATAGCTCTGAATCAACCAAGAGCTTCAGTCGGCTGGAAATCGTATGAGAATGTACATTGACTTAGCAAATGTCATGGGATAGTCATCTAATAGCGTGTGGGGCCTCCTTTGGTCCTCCGAACTGCAGTGAGATGCCGTGGAAGTGAGTCGACAAGTCCCTGGTAGTCCTCTGGACGCAGCTGACACCAAATCATTTGCAGAGCGGCCACCAATGCTGGTCTGTTCGTGGGTGCAGGAACCATGGCACGGAACCTGCGTTCCAGGACATCCCAGAATGCTCGATAGGGTTCATATCGGGGCTCCTGGGTGGCCATGGCATTCGTTGGACTTCCGCTGCATGTTCCTGGAACCATTCCCGGGCGATGTGGTGGCGCGTCATCATCTTGAAACACAGCAGAACCGTCTGGGCGCTGGAAGGCCAAAAATGGGTGGAGATGGTCTCCGAGCAGCTCAACATACCGCGTACCATTCAACGTCTCTTCCAGAACAACTAGGGGGCCCATTCCATACCAGGAAAATGCACCCCAGACCAAGAGACCATAACAAGGACACCAGCGCCCTGGACCACACCTTCAAGGCAGGCGGGATCCATCGCTTCATGTGGTCTGCGCTATACACGGTGCCTCCCATCGGCATGGTGCAGTTGAAATCGTGATTCGTCCGACATTATCACGTTACGCCATTGTTCCAGTGTCCAGCCCTGGTGACTGGCGAAAAATGCGCGTCGTTGCGCCCGATGACGTTGGGTTAACAGTGGCACCCGTGTGCGGGGCCGGCTCCCATACCCCATAGAACCCATGTTCCTACGGATTGTCCACTGGGAGACTTGTCTAGCACGGCCTGTGTTGAATTGAGCCGTGACTAGTTCCACGGTTGCTCGGCTGTCACTATTGAAAATCCGTCTCAGATGTCGCCGGTCACGGTCATCGAGGGTAGCTGGACTGCCGATAGTTCGTCTGTTGTGGACGGTGACACCCACATTCAACCATTCACGATACACCCTGGACACGGTTGATCGTGTGAAGCCGAATTCCTGCACCACTTCCGAAATCGCACTTCCCATCCGCTGGGCACCGACCACCATACCCCGTTCGAACGGTGTCAGCTCACGACGACGTTCCATGTTACACCTGTCACATGCACAGCCACTGCCCACAAGGTCTCCTATATAACTGCCGCTGGCACAGGGGGCGTGTGGTGGGCAGACAACACACCTGCGCATCAGTGCTCCGCTCTCCCGTGACATTTGCTCAGTCAGTATATACGCGTTAATTGTATATGGGTATTATGTGATCAGTCTCTTCAGCTCACCACCGAAGAGCACACCAGAATTGTATGTACTATAATTTTATATCTTAATGTGGACCACATAAAAACCATAGTGAATAAATCGACGTTAAGTTCCTTTCTTCCTGACCTACAGTGTCTATAAATCATTTTAAAATGTACAACATACCCAGTTTTACTACCTGTTATTGAACGATGAATCAAATATCAAAATCAAGTTTAATGATATGTAATATGTAGTTGTTGTTGTTGTTGTTGTTTGAGTCATCAGTCCACAGATTTGTTTGATGCAGCTCTCCGTGCCACCCTATCCTGTGCTAAATTTTCATTTCTACGTAACTACTACATCCTACATCTACTCTAATCTGCTTGTCATATTCATACCTTGGTCTACCCCTACCGTTCTTACCACCTACACTTCCTTCAAAAACAAACTGAACAAGTCCTGGGTGTCTTAAGATGTGTCCTATCATTCTATCTCTTCTTCCCGTCAAATTTAGCCAAATCGATCTCCTCTCACCAATTCGATTCAGTATCTCCTCATTCGTGATTCGATCTATCCGTCCCACGTTCAGCATTCTTCTGTAACACCACATTTCGAAAGCTTGTATCCTCTTTCTTTCCGAGCTAGTTATCGTCCATGTTTCACTTCCATACAATGCCACGCTCCACACAAAAGTCTTCAAAAACATATTTCTAATTCCTATATCAATGTTTGAAGTGAGCAAATTTCTTTTCTTAAGAAAGCTCTTCCTTGCTTGTGCTAGTCTGCATTTTATGTCCTCCTTATTTCTGCCATCATTAGTTATTTTACTACCCAAGTAACAAATTCATCTACTTCCTTTAAGACTTCATTTCCTAATCTAATATTTCCTGCATCACCTGCCTTCGTTCGACTGCACTCCATTACTTTTGTTTTGGACTTATTTATTTTCATCTTGTACTCCTTACACAAGACTTAGTCCATGCCCTTCAGCAGCTTCTCGAGATCTTCTGCAGTCTCAGATAAAATAACAAATATCATCGGCAAATCTCAAGGTTTTGATTTACTCTCCTTGGATTGTGATTCTCTTTCCAAATTCCTCTTTGATTTCCTTTACTGCCTGTTCTATGTAAACACTGAAAAGGAGGTGGGACAAACTGCAGCCTTGCCTCACTCCTTTCTGGATTGCTGCTACTTTTTCAAAGCCCTCCATTCCTATCACTGCAGACTGATTTTTATGCAGATTGTGGATAATTCTTCGTTCTCGGTATCTGATCATAAATCACCTTCAGTATCTTAAATAGCTTGGTCCAATCAACATTATCGAATGCCTTTTCTAGATCTACGAATGCCATGTACGTGGGCTTGTCCTTCTTGATTCGTTCCTCTAAGATCAGACGTAAAGTCAGGATTGCTTCACGTGTTCCTACATTTCTTCTGAAGCCAAATTCAGCTTCAACTTTGTTTTCCATTCTTCTGTAAATAATAAATGTTACAATTTTGCAGGCATGAGATACTAAAATAATGGTGCGGTAGTTTTCACAGCTGTCGATGGATAGGAAGGGGAGGACCTGTCACTTGGCCTGCTAGATCGCCAGATTTGACGTCACTGGACTTCTTCCTATGGGGGCTATTTGAAGGATATAGTGTACGCTCAGCAGGCGGAAAATCCTGAAAGCCTTATTACGGAAGCCTGGGAATTCGTAACACCTACAATGCTACAAAGAGCCCGAATGGAAGTTCAACGGCGTGCTGAAAAGCATCACTGCAGAAGGCCACCTATTCGAACACTTACTGCCCTAACAAGCTGTTGCTCAGTCAAGCGGATTCAAACCCCTAACCAGTCTATCCTCGTCCAACCCTGCTTATAAAACATCCACATCCCTAATGGCCTAGAACAGTGCCAAAATAAATAAATGAAAATGAAAACCTACCACCTGTTTTCCACTCAATGATCGGGCCAGGGATGGAATGAATGAAGTCCCCATCTTGTGTGGCGAGGATGGGAATTGTGCCGACTGCCGAAGCCTGTCGCACTCCTCTGGGGCAATGATTAATGACTGACAGATGAAATGAAATGATAGTGGAGTGTTGCTGGAATGAAAGATGAAAGGGAAAACCGGAGTACCCGGAGAAAAAGCTGTCCCGCCTCCGCTTTGTTCAGCACAAATCTCATATTGAGTGACCGGGATTTCAACAACCGAACCAGTAGTGAGAGGCCGACGCGCTGCCGTCTGAGCCACGGAGGTTCGCATAAATAAATAAATAAATAAATAAATAAATAAATAAATAAATAAATAAATAAATAAATAAATAAATAAATAAATAAATAAATAACCAGCGACGTGAGGGCATTCGGATACATTGGCTCTGTGGATGATTCTCGAAGTAAAAAATGCGAATAAAATTTACAGGCTATAGTGAGATTCGAACCCACGTACCAAACGCAGCTGTAACTTAACCCATGACACCACGGTGACTCCAGCGTGTAAGTATCCAGAAAGCCTACTAGATTGACTACTACTTCCGCTTCACAAATTCACAAACGTTTTCTATCAGCATGCATTGAATAAATGCCTTTCTCATACGGTACATGTTTTTGCAAGGGTAATGGTACAGTGAGTGTTTAAAGCCGATTGTTGCTTGGTCAGTGGCAAAGGAAAATACACCATAACGACACCAGTGACGTTCGGTGGGATGCCAAACAGCATAAAACGTCAGGCGCGGCTGACTCAGGCGGTATTTGTACGTCGTCCGCGGAAAGATGGTAGCTGGAATTCTTTTAATTAGATAAAATGTCATTCTTGACCAGAATAAATAGCAAAGTGCCTAAAACTCTGCCCTGTAGGTTCCTGCCTTCCTGGTTAGCCAGTGAGAGGTTTTATCAAGGGTTATAAGCTATTGCTTGCGATTTTTTATATACTGGGTCATTCAGCGGTTGGCCGTGGTTCGCGATCTAGGACTTGACTACACTAACCAACACCACGATTCACACAACTTAATAATAATAATAATAATAATAATAATAATAATAATAATAATAATAATAATAATAATATAACAACAACTCTGAATGCTCGAAGAAAGTAATGGTAATGTACGAAAAAACGACCAGGCAGTGAATGGATGCTGTTATCGAACTGTAGTATGCTACCTATATTCACGCATGGCTGCGGGGTATATTGTATCACTTGATGCGGAGATCTGGTAGATATTTGGTAAGAAAGGAACTGATTCCATTCAGTATTTTATTTAATAGACTGTCATATGTAGTTACTAGCGATTGTACCCGTGCTTCGCTACGGTATTCTACATTTTATTCGAATATCGAAGTAAATAGTGTACATGCAGTAAATAAGATTGTTTTAAAATTGCATGTCTCTTAGCGTTATCCGAGAAAGAGCATGGGGAGGTCCCCGTACGTTGTTTCAAATGTAAAGTGTTTGTTACGGGTTTGTGATATAACGGCAAGCTCACTTGTCTACTGCTATTCACAATCGAGTTGGGAAGTTTACATTATAATTGCAGGCCCCATTGCCTACTACGCGGACAGAATCGATTTGGGGAGTTTTCGTTAAAATGGCAGCCCCCTTTCCTACTTCCAGACAGATTACAGTTGAGGAGTTTCTATTATAATGGTAGGCAATTACCCTACTATCACTCTAAATTGAGTTGTGCAGTTATCATTATAATGCCAGGCCCATTTTCCTACTGCCAGCCAGCTTACTGCCAGTCACACCAAGTTGGTGTGTTTCCATCAAAATAGCAGGCCACTATGCCTAATGCCAGTCACAGTTTAGATGAGGACATTTCTTTATAATTGCGGGCACCCTTGCCTACTGCCAAACACAATCGGGTAGGGGAGTTTTAAACAAAACTGCATGCTCACTTGCCTTCTGCAAGTCAGATGGAGAAGGGAACTATTCATTACAATTGTCGGCCTTCCTTACTAATGACAGTTACACAGGAGTTGGAGAAGGAACCCTTTCCTACTGCCAGTCAAAGTCGTTGTGGGGAGTACTGATTACAATAGCAGACACACCCTTTCTCGATCGCTACAAATCGACATCAGTGAATATATATAGATCGACATACGAAAGTATATGCATGTTTACAATATTGAAGACCTTCATTTACAGATTAACTGCTACTAAACGTACGTCATATCGACAAAGGATTATACCATAAGACACGCCGGATTTAGTGGCCTAAATGGCTGGTCCTATGATATGTCATCTATTCTTGGGTCAGATTGAGTTAGAAACGTGGAACAGGGTAAAGGTTTTGTAAGATTATCTCACATTACATTACTTTTCGGATAATTATGTGAAGGCTACATACATAGCATTTGGCTCACATATGCCTACTGGGTGGGCCAATTTTCGTGAAGAGTATGACGATTCTGTATTTCATATAAGTAATTGAAAGTATGAATTATGCATGTGAAAATTCTAAATTGACTTAACATCCATTAATAGAGAAAAATCAAACGTAAAAGGGATACAAATACGGCAAAAAGTCATAAGACCAAGGTTGTATATCATTCCAAATTGAACGGAGATTGTGCAATCCGTTATGTGATAGGAATTTCCGAAGGTCTGCACCATCATTAAAATTGCCTGCATATTTCGATATTCTTCGGGGATAAAAAGTAAAAAATTTAATGATCTAGGATGTTTTCTGTTCGTTACAGGCTAAAACGTATAATTTTGTCAAATTTCAATCATCTTCTTTTTCTTCTGGCAGATTATGCCGCAATCTGGATTTTGGGCGAGGCGGGTAAAAATTAGGACATTCAGGAAACTAAACCAAAAATTATGGAGATGGTCATTATTACCCCTTAAAGGGAAAGCTGTACGAAAATGTCGCCAAAATAGTCAGTGTAGAGGCACACAGTCGTTACGATTTGATTTATATAGATAAGGAATCTGCTCCATGTAAAACACCTTTTGGGCTATGTCCGCTGGACTTAACCTGCAAAAGTGACCATTCATGATATCTCCCTTATTAATCCTCCTGACGAAAAAATGCACCTGAAAATAAAGGTATAGAGGTGGAATTCCATCTCGTTTGGTCGATTTCCAGTCAGGTTGGTCTTGTTCTGTATATATTGCGGAAGAGTAAAATCACCATTTGTGTTCCCTATAAACCGCCAGTCCATTCCGGAACATGAAATGTTATTGACCTTTAAAACCTACCTTTGGACAGGTGGATGCTAAATATAAATTTTGGTTCGAATGTCTTCAGTAGTTTTCAAGTTGTAAGGAATACGCTTTACACGCACCCGCTCGTGAGTTAAGTCCGATGGGACTTATACAGAAAAACGGTCCGTTAATGATATCTCCCTTATTAATCGTCGTATGGAAATGATGCACATGAGAAAAAAGGTTTAGAAATTAATTTCTACCAAGGTAGGTAGATTTCCATTAAGTTTGGTTGTGTATATTTTGTGGAAGTGCAAAATCACTGTTTCGGTTTCGTATAAACCCTCGGTCAGTTCAGGGATTTAGAAACAATATTTGCCCTGAAACCTATCAAGGACAGCTGTATTCTAAATATGAGTCTCCCATTTTCACACCAGGCAAATGCTGGGGCTGTGCATTAATTAAGGCCACGGCCGCTTCCTTCCAACTCCTAGGCCTTCCCTATCCCATCGTCGCCATAAAACCTGTCTGTGTCGGTGCGACGTAAAGCCCATAGCAAAAAAAAATATATATGAGTCTTGCTGGAAATACATCCAGTAGTTTGTAGCACTCACGTACATACGGCGTAATTAAGGAAGAAAATAATACAGTTAAGAAAGTTGAAAGTAATAGAAAATGGATTATAACTGAGGACAGCCGGATAACGACAAATATGTAAATGCCAAGTGAATGTATTGGAAAATCAAATGCCCCTCAATAAATTATGCTAGTGTGAGTTATGGATATAATAAAGCGGTAACAGAGGAGAAATTTAGGTCCATTGATTCTTAGGTAAACAAATAATAAGAAGATGACTAATGGTGTTATTACTTAATCTATTCAAGGGCAGTTATAACATCCAACGATATTCCGCCATTATCCCGCAGACGCCTCTTTTGCCTTCTACCCAAGGAACAACCACGAATTTAAAAGCATGATGAGGAAAATGGCAATACGTTAATTCCCTGCTGGCATGCAGTCAGAGACGTTGCCATGGTAACCTGTAGGTTCGTTGTCGGTCTATCGGTCACTCAATGCAGAGCATGATACCAGCGGAAAATTGTAAATTTCTCCGTCATGTGAAGAGTAAGGTAAATTATGAACATAACGAAAGTTGTTTATAATGAAGAGACGTTTCACGTACGGTAAACGAAGTTTACAGAAAATCAATAGTATAAGAGAAAATGGAGGAAAACCATTCTGGTTTTCCTATAAACCCCCCGTCTGTTCAAAGATTTTAAAATGACATGCATATCGGAACCTTCCCCGGGATAAGTATACTCTAAATATGAAGTTTGGTTGAGATCTATCCAGCCGTTTCGAAGTGATGGTGGAAAAACCATTCTAGTTTTCCTATAAACCCCCGCTCTGTTCGAAGATTTTAAAATAATATGCATATCGAAACCTTCCTCGGGATGAGTATACTCTAAATATGAAGTTTGGTTGAGATATATCCAGCTGTTTCGACGTGATGGTGGAAAAACCATTCAGGTTTTCCTATAAACCCCCCGAGTATTCAAAGATTTTAAAATGATATGCTTATCGGAACCTTCCCCAGGATGAGTATACTCTAAATATGAAGTTTGGTTGAGATCTATCCAGCCGTTTCGACGTGATGGTGGAACAGACAAACAGACAAACAGACAGACAAACAGACAAACAAACAGACACGAAACGTAAAAACCACCGATTCGGTCTTGAGTTGACCTAAAACGGATAAATATCTGAAAAATTGGCAAAACAAAAGAAATTACAGACAGCGGACCCCCTACAATTTTATTTATATAGACTAGCAAGATACCCGTGCATCGCTACGGTATTATACTAAAATTTATAACTGAATGCCAAAATTCGCTATCTGACCCGTTTTCTGAGAGATTACGGCAAACTTCCTCCCATTTTTCAATCTTTTTTACCAGCAATCGATTTCGTACTTCCCGGGCTAGGTCCAGGTTTTCCACCCGGTCAGTTGGGTCCCTAAATCTTTGCCATCTTTTCCTATAGGCATTTTAATATGGGTCAAATTATTGACGAGTTCCGGCGTGGTGTCGTCTTGGGTGCCTTGGCGGTACTGAGCCCGCGGCCGGACTGCATTCGTAGTCACTACCCGTCCGGGACACGTTTACAGCAAGGTCCGCACATTTTGACGACGGTCCAAAACATTATTACAATTAAACAGTGGTTAGGTCGCACCAGTTTTCCAGTAGCTCGCCTCATATTGTTTCAAATTACTGTAGATTTCTATACAAGGTTCCATTTCTTCACGTATAGATGGCTACTCACTTTTACATGCCTGTAACTACTTCAGTCCTCTCCGCGGTATTTCTATGTTAATCATTGGATAGTCAAGTAGAAAGTAATAAAAATAATCAAATCGCGGTATTCATTTGTTCTTCTCCACCGAAATAGTAAATCGCCTTATACTTGAAGGCGATGTTTTATAATATTTATTTAAAAAATATGTCTTGGAATCGTTCCCAAGTACGGGTGTGTGAAAGGACAGTTAGATAAACCATGTTACTATGAAGTTTGCAGTGATACGTTTAATCCTCATGACAGAGAATATGAAATAAGGTGCCATCGTGCCACATACATTAACTGAGGTTTAAAAATATTGAGGGGAAATTAACACTCAGAATACTCGCTGTCAACTCTCGTCATTCGAATATTAGATCATCAGTCGGTGTAGTTTAGGTGTATTTGACTACTGTTCTCCTAAAATGAGTCATGAAAGAAGATAAATCTGCATTGCGACAACAATATGCAATCTGCATTGCTTATACAGTAGTAAGTTTAGCTGGACTTGGTCAAACTACAGAATTTAGCGGATTTTCTTTTCTCGAAATTTTGTTAAAATTGCAAGTCATAAGACATAAAAAACAGTTAAATTGTCCATATTTCTCTTGTTGATGTTGTTGGGAAATACCAGTTTTGCTTATAAAATCTTAAAATATCATTTGTTGTAAATTTCGAAGATCTTATTTTAAATGTCAAAAAAAAAAATAATTTAATGTGTCTTTCCAATTTTAATAATATTTATTTCTGATATATTAATGTTAATTTATTATTAGCTGATGATGTCCCTTAGGGGACGAAGATGTACTAGATATAATAAATTATATATTGTATTGAATAGGCGTACCACTTAATTACAATATTTAAGTTTATCTTGAATATTCATTGATAGATTATAGTCAATACGGGATTAGTATTACTTGAAATGAAGCTGTTAAAGCTTATCACTTGTAATACATCGACGTAAGCATGTCGCAGGGCTTTAATAGACTGGTATCTCGAAGTCCAACGTGTTGGGCAAAGTTATTTTAAGGTATGAGAAGATACCAAACGCTTCCATCTTGTAATACTCTGACTGAGGAAAGGATACAGCGTTTCCACTTTGCCATGAAAAGACCTAACTTCTTGTATTCTACATGCAGTATCGTTAAGTACTAGATTTAAGTTAAGCGCTGCACATACTCTAGAGTTCTTTGTCTGTGTTCAATTTTCGGTTTGACACTTTTATATTAGCCTGACATTTAGGAACAGCCGTCATGCACTTGACCACGGCATTTAGTTAACAAGAGTTCCTTTACTTCTATTGCACTGAGTATTCACATCTCTACTCCTAATGCAGTTTGATCATGTATTTCGCGAAAGCCTAAGGAGCTTTAATTGATTTTCATGTCACAAGCCTTTACGGCTACAACATTTGAAATGGTAACGTATCTAAATAGCTTATTTAATTGATGTTGTATTTTCGCTATGTCCTGTGTTGCACCTGCAATAATAGAAAAGCGCAACTTTAATATCAGCAGTAATTTCTTTTTCAACCGCACGAGAAACACACTATTAACTCATTTTTTATTGAAATGCTTTGGTAATTTTTAGTGTACTTCGATTTATTTATGAGATTGCGTAACACAATATGGTACTTCGCGAGCAGCTCGATGATTGGTAAAAGATTTCCACTGTGTGATTTTCCAGTTTCTTCGCTATGTCCCCGAAAAGCTAGATTATTGCATTCCATTGTTAATGTCACTTTAAGAATACGCCCAAGGACTTCTTTCTCTCAAAATTCTTTGTCCTATCAATGTGAACTTTTCCAAATATTGGTAGTGAAAAGGGATCTGTAACTCTATTTAGCATCTTTGAGGAAAGGATTCGCAGGTTGACACGGACTTCGTCTAACAAAATACGCTTTTAGTTTCATCGTCTACATCTAACTCGTCATCTGCGCGATCATTTTAATACTCCCGGATGTTGACAGGCCTAACTATGTTTATGGCGATTTCGTCACAATCCTCACAACTGTTGTGTCTATTTCCGAATCACTTTTCACTTCAGAAGCACATTCACCTCTAACACTGCAACGGGGAGCATCATATGTAACTGTTTCACTAACACTAGAACTAGGAGGTGTGGATATATTACTTATTTCCCCTGATTTCTTTGTTTCTTTTCTCTATCTCTCGCTTCTGCTTTCTTTTTTATACAACACTTAAATGTTCCTACTTAAATTTAATTGGTTTCAGTTGTCGGTAAGTATTTAATTGGTTTCAATTGTCAGTAAGTACGGAACTGTGCTCTGTAACCGATACCGAATTCTCAGTTATAATAATTTATTCCATTTCAGCACAGAACATTATACGAACACAATAAATACATAACTTTGGAGATAAATGCCACACAACTGATATGCCTATTATGAACTCCGCGCAAAGTAAGGAATCCCGGTCAATGCAGGTGTGACTTAAAAATAAAAACTCACGTGTCTATGGTCCAAATTCCACATGAAAATTGAGGTCCTGTGGCTATTATCACGATATCAACAGTCGCTTAAAACGGAACGTTGTATTTGCTTCTAATCCTGCTCCAACCACATACTTACCGTACCGTACAGTAGAAATTAATGTTTGCATGACGTATTTACCCGCAACTCGACGAAAATTTTTCTTTTTTTTCTTTTTTTTGCTAGCTGCTTTACGTCGCACCGACACAGATAGGTCTTATGGCGACGATGGGACAGGGAAGGGCTAGGAGTGGGAAGGAAGCGGCCGTGGCCTTAATGAAGGTACAGCCCCAGCATTTGCCTGGTGTGAAAATGGGAAACCACGGAAAACCATTTTCAGGGCTGCCGACAGTGGGGTTCGAACCTACTATCTCCCGAATACCGGATACTGGCCGCACTTAAGCGACTGCAGCTATCAAGCTCGGTGAAAATTTTTCTGGTGGGCTGCATATCAATACGTGGTTGGGAGGTGTGACCAGAGCCTCCAAACTTTATGCAGCTTTAGGGAAACCACAGAAACCTATGGCGGCACTACAATGAGACGTACTTGGGAAGTTGAAGACTGAGGGATTTTGCCACTGTTTTCTTCACTGAGCCACAAAGTGCTATTACAACACGACTGACTATAAATAATGGCTTTCACAGCATCCAGACGTACTGCCGTGGTCCTAAAGACGCTGCATAGCACCATTCATACCACGATAGTTAACATACCGTCACAGCCATAAATGAGACAGGGACTTCAATGGAAGTTACATTTTGATCTTGCCTGTGCCAAGAGACAGATGGCCGAGCTCGATAGCTGCAGTCGCTTAAGTGCTGCCAGTATCCAGTATTCGGGAGATAGTAGGTTCGAACCCCACTGTCGGCAGCCCTGAAAATGGTTTTCCGTGGTTTCCGATTTTCACACCAGGCAAATGCTGGGGCTGTACCTTAATTAAGGCCACGGCCGCTTCCTTCCCACTCCTGGCCCTTTCCTATCCCATCGTCGCCATAAGACCTATCTGTGTCGGTGCGACGTAAAACAACTAGCAAAAAAAAAAAGAGACAGATGCAAAAATACTGCATCTGTCAAGAAATAGCAGCAGGTGGGGATGTATTGCGCGTAGAGCCAAAACATGTGTAAACCTAAATATACCCGCGTTAAATTCATTATATGTAAAACGTTCTGA
This sequence comes from Anabrus simplex, assembly GCF_040414725.1. Classification (NCBI taxonomy): domain Eukaryota; kingdom Metazoa; phylum Arthropoda; class Insecta; order Orthoptera; family Tettigoniidae; genus Anabrus; species Anabrus simplex. The sequence continues at coordinate 421,322,132 of NC_090266.1, forward strand.
GTCAAATGGTAATAATATATGAATATAAAATAAATGTAGCCTAAAATAAATATAATAACTATAAACAAATTATAAATGTATAACATAACTAACTTAACAAATAAATCAATCAATCAATCAATCAATCAGTCAATCAATCAATCAGTCATCATTAATCTGCATTTATCACTGTCGCCCAGGTGCCAGATTCCATGGCAATTGTTCACCTGATCTTTTCTTAAACTATTTCAAAGAACTTGGAAATTTATCAAACATTTTCCTCAAAAATTATTCCATTCTCTAATTCGTGTAAACGAATATTTGCGCCAATTTGTTTTCTTGAATTCCAGACTTGTCTTCGTATTATGATCTTTACTACCTTTAAGAGCTCCACTGAGGCTTTTTCGGCCATTAATATCATTCCTCGCCATATCTCCACTGACAGCTTGGAACATACCGCGTAGACGAGGAACTCGTCTCCTTAGTCCCAACTCTTCCCAGCCCAAATATTGCAACATTTCTGTAACACTAATCCTTAGTCGGAAATCGCCCATAACAAATCATGCTGCTTTCTCTTGGATCTTTTCCAGTTCTCGTATCAATTATTCTTGTTGTGGGTCCTATACACTGGAACCATATTCTAATTAGGGTCTTAACAAAACTTATACGCCCTGTCATTTATATCCGTACTACAACCCATAAATACCCTCATAACCATATGAAGAGATCTCTCAACCTCGGTAATGTGATCACCCCCACCACCTGAGTACTTACTGCGATCCCCGTGAGGTATTATCACCCCATCAACACAGTAACTAAAACCGAGAGGACCTCTTGGTGAAACCTACAACCTGACGATTCTTCCCGTTCCCCCATACCACTGTTTCCTATCCATGTTGGAACATTGTCGAGGAATTTTTGCAGTCGCTCACAATCCGGTAATTTATTTACTACTCTATAGCCTACATCATCATCTTCAAAAAGGCTTAATTATCTGTGATTTCAGTTCTTTACTCATATCTTGTATATATAAGAAGGTATATAAAAGATCGAATTATACTGCCCCGCGGGATCCCCATGTTAATTGTTATAGGATCAAATAATGCTTCACCTACTCTATTTCTCTGAGTTCTATTTTCTAGAAATTTAGCCACCCATTCAACCGCTTTTTTCTCTAGTCCAATAGCCCTCATTTGTGTCAGAAGTCTTCCATGATCTACCCTACTCTTAGCCTTGGGCGGGGCATTAACGATACAGTCCATTTGCCCTCCTGAACCTAAAATATCTTCCATATCTTTGTTTGAATCCTACAAAATAAGCCTCGCTGGAATAACCTTTCCAAAACCCGAACCGCCTTGTATTAAACTAGTTAGTAATTTCGCAAATGCGTCTAATGCTTTGTCAGAGCTTACACGCAACACACGTCAAGTTGACTGGCCTGCAATTATCCGATTTATGTTTATTACCCTTTCCCCTTGTACACTAGTGCTACTATAACAACTCTCCGTTAATTTGGTGTAGGTCCTTCATAAAACAGTAAAAAGATAAATATTTCAGACGCAGCACTATCATCCTGTACTAATTAAAGATGAATTTAGAACAACCAGTTATTCATTGGAATTATTCAAATTGTTAAGCGTGAATGGATTTGAACAAGACTGATAAAATATTGAATATACATCTTCGTTATAAACGTTTTTGCCTTTCATGTGAGTTGTTGTCTGAGTAGCCTAGTAAGTGGTCCTGTAAGTCGGGATACCAGTTGCTCGGGCCGAGTTGTGGCCCTCCTTTCTCTTAGCCCGGTGTCTGGACAGTTCCCCATACTGACACTTCCACACACTGCAAGAAATACTGACATTTCCCCACAGCCCTTGGACGTGGCTACCTGATTAATGACTCAGAAATAATTTCGACTGACAATTCAACCCACATCTCCCGCCCCCACTCACCAAAAGCTGAAAAAAATTTAAAATGCAAGCATCCACATCCCGTACATTTATTATACACTATATGATGCGTCTATTTAATACTCTTCAGCTATATATTATGTGAGGAACTGCCATGTAATCTCTCGGTCCACCGCCTGTCCCCTAAACCGTTAGAGGAGAAATTCTCACTGCGACTAAGTTTATATAGGATAGGATCGAACTTCACAGAATTGTATCGAGCATGTTCAGAATATTCAGAATATTATAATTATGAAGAGCAACGTAAATTATTTCTGTACGAAAAAACACTAACGTGAAATCTTTTATTGTTAGGCTGGTTGTTTGAATAGTACACTCTTGAATAGCTCTTGTAGTTACAAAGGATGCCTGATGTAATATTATGCAATGTACAATATTACTGATTAAAGCTTTCACAAGAACATTGTTATAAACACAGATCACTGTTTGTGTGTCACTGTCGATAGCCATTGTTAACTGTTTACTTTTAGGACGGATAGAGGATTGCAACACCCAATGGTCGTACTCAAACCAGTGTTAAGAGAGATATGGTCACATGTTAATCGGAAGTTAGGAGAATCTTATTCCTAAATCTTACTTCTCTCAAAAATGCACAGTCTCTGCTCTTCTCAGTTAATACTGTTAGCTTTAAGCAAAAGAGTGGAAATAATTAGTTCTTGAATTATAGAATTGTTACATCACTCGCAGTAAAAATTTGAACTCTGCAGAATAAACATACATTCCAAACATGCATTCCTTATAATCCTTATATTGTCCAGTGCATACTATCATTTCAAGTTATGTTACTCGACAAGTTTCTGAAGTAATCAATTAAAAGTACTAGTGCCAATTATAATTATTATTGGAGCTCAGAAAAGCCTCCGTGGCTCAGACGGCAGCGCGTCGGCCTCTCACCGCTAGGTACCGTGGTTCAAATCCCGGTTACTCCATTTGAGATTTGTGCTGGATAAAGCGGAGGCGGAACAGGTTTTTCTCCGGGTACTCCGCTTTTCCCTGTCATGTTTTATTCCAGCAACACTCTCCATTCTCATTTCATAGCATCTATCAGTCATTAATAAATCATTTTGGGAGTGGCGACCCCATCGTACTAATAGCCTATATCTGCTTCATTCATTACATCCCTGACCCGGTCAATGACTGGAAAACAGGTTGTAGGTTTTCATTTTTATTGGAGCTCGGAAATTCAGGCATTTATTTTTACTAAATTAGCCAGGCAAATAAGCACTTATAATTTAGGAAGTAGGCAGTAAAATAATGAAAATAGGCATTTACAAATGACGAAAATGGATACTAAAATAATAAAAATGGTTTCATGTAAGCTACGTAATACATAAATCTTACATAGCAGGTATCGGACCCGGCAACCCTCTCGACAAGTTGGTTTGTCGAGTGAGAGTTTCAAGAGAGACGTGTGTAATACGAAAATATCCTTTGTGCGTTATTTTTTCGTTAAATTAAAATTAAATTGTTCTCTTTATTATTAACACAGTACCTTGATTTTTTTAATGTTATTTGTTCGGGGCGTCGACCTATAGAGATCTTTTGCCCCTACTTGCACCCCGTGTGATATTAACCTGCATGTAATTGTGGAATGGAGGAAGTGTAATGTGTTGAATGTGAGGAAAGGAGCGTTAAGGACGACACAAACACCCAGTCCTCAGAGCAGGGATATTAATCATTTACAATTAAAAACCTCTGACATAGCCGGAAGTCGAACCCGGGGCCGCCGGGTGACAGGCGGACGCGTTGCCCCCTACACGACGGGACCAGACACCTTGAAAGTGCATTTTATTTTATTTGGCAAAATATGTAAATAACATCAGAAAATATCCACAACTAAAAATGGGCAAAAGGCATTAAACTTTAAAATAGGCAACGGAAGCTAAAATAGGCAGAAAAGGTCAATGTAATAACTGATCCTACCGTTCTTAAATGTACGCAAACCATTTTTATATCTATTTGACACTTTGATATATCACCCAAGTAAAAAAATCATTTTGCCTACCTTCCGGGCTATACTACTACTCTATTACTACTACTGCTTATTATTATTATTATTATTATTATTATTATTATTATTATTATTATTATTATTATTATTATTATTATTATTATTATTATTATTATTGTGGCTCTACGTCCCACTGTATACTTTTGCTTCTTTCGGAGACGCCGAGGTGCCGGATGTTAGTCCCGCAAGAGTTATTTTACGTGTCAGTAACTGTACCGACACGAGACTGACATATTTGAGCACCTTAAAATTCCACCGGACTGACCCATTATAGTCCCGCAAGAGTTATTTTACGTGTCAGTAAATGTACCGACACGAGACTGACATATTTGAGCACCTTAAAATTCCACCGGACTGACCCATTATAGTCCCGCAAGAGTTATTTTACGTGTCAGTAAATGTACCGACACGAGACTGACATATTTGAGCACCTTAAAATTCCACCGGACTGACCCATTATTGAAACTGCCAAGTTGGGGTCTCCGGTCAGAAGGCCAGCACCTCACCTGTCTGAAACACTCAGCCCGACAATAATAATAATATGTTGTGGCAATTTGAAATTACCATGTTTACACTCACTTAGAGCTAATGTATTGTGTTCTTAATTCATTCACCAGCAATGAATTAAATACAGTAGGCAACTCCGCTGATTCTTCTACGTATCAATTGCCCTTTTAATCTAAAAACACGCGAACTTCTAGCTTAGAGTACAACAAGGAAAACGTTAGCTTTTCGCACATTCATCTTCATTATAGACTGTTATGCCTTTCAGAGTTCACTCTGCAAGTCTCCGTGAATGAACTAAGCTCCTCCACAGTCCTTCACCAGGTGTATGCATAAGTCTTCTCCGGTTTTACTAAGAGATGGCGCCAGCAAGGAGTACGCAGCGTACGAATTTGACACATGCGTCAGTTTGTTCGTCTGACATTAACCTACCAATACACACAAGTTGAGTCCGCCAAACACTAGCGTCTGTGTTGTATCGTTCAGTGATCATGTCGACGTTTGTGCCTAAAAAGGAACACTATCGGCACTTACTACTTTTCTTATTTAATCAAAATAAAAAGGCTGTAGAAAGTCATCGTTTGCTGGTAGAAACATGTGGTGAACATGCTCCATCGATTAGAACATGTGAAACATGGTTTCGACAAATCGCTTCGGCAAGAAGATATTCCAATCCCTAACTCCCATTCCCTTAAACGAATACATTATTTGCCCCAATTTGTCCTCTTGAATTCCAACTTTATCTTCATATTGTGATCTTTCCTACTTTTAAAGATACCACTCAAACTTATTCGTCTACTGATGTCATTCCACGCCATCTCTCCACTGACAGTTCGGAACATACCACTTAGTCGAGCAGCTCGTCTCCTTTCTCCCAAGTGTTCCCAGCCCAAACTTTGCAACATATTTATAACGCTACTCTTTTGTTGGAAATCACCCAGAACAAATCGTGCTGTATTTGAAGTTGTAAGTCATATGATTATACAGACAATTCAAGGATATTATTTTGTTTCTAATAGTTTACAGAGTAGGCCTACCTGTAATGACATTTTGTTTTCAGACATAGTTTATTATTGAACCCAATTCGAGGCTCATGAGAGATGATAGTTATTTAAAGTGTGTACTTGGTGTTAATATTCCCGGCTACTGCATGCTTTATAAAGCTTAAGAAACAGTTTAAAATTTCCCCCTGTGGTTGGGGTTGGTTGAATACACATACGGTATCCCCTGCCTGTTGTAGGTGGCGGACCAGGGTCTCTCAACTTGGGAGTATGGTTTGGTGAACACCGTTCCACTAGTAGAGTCTGGCATCACTCCCACTAACATGTGTCAGGCTCCTCACTTTCCTGTCCTGTCCGACCTCTTCCGACCCCGACGGCATTAGGTTTGCGAGATCTAAGGAGTCTATCATTTTCCCTCCCTTTATGGCCGTTCCGTTTGCTTTTCCAATAGCTTCATTTTTGGAAGGATCGAATCTCCCCCATTTCCTCTCTGATTAGTGTTGAGAGAGGATGGCAGCCCAGATGTGCTTCCTCTTAAAACAATAGTCACCAACACCACCACAGTATAAATTTCAGGAGGGAAATTTGGCAGATGATGTTAACCTAAAACCTTGAGAAACAAGTCTCCTCAATGTGTTTTAAATGTCGTGATCACGACCATAATCCTCCAATGTATTTGTGTATTTGAGGGTAAGAGATTGGCCGGTTTGGTGTCCTTTAATGGCTAAAGGAATCACAGGCTATTAGTTATTACCTTATACCTGTATTTTCATCAATTTATTGTCAAATTATTGGAATTTATAAAGTGCAAATAATAGATTTCTGAGATTGGTAGAACGGAAGCTAAGACTTTGTCTTGGTATCGTCCAACCATTCATGGCTAATGTGACTAGATGCAGGCATTAAATCATTGAGCTTTCTTACACTTGTACCATTGTGATTTTGTTGTAACAGTTTCCGTTACGTCGCACCGGCACAGATAGGCCTTATAGCTACTTGTGATCATTTTATCGAGATCTTGTTGAAGGTCTGTAAAATATTTATTATTGTAATTTTGAGTGTAATCCTTATCGCTGCTACCGTTTGCTTTCGCGGCTTTTGACACCACATTTAGGTAGTTGAAATAATTCGGTTTATTTGTGTTGTAAATGAAATGCATGTGGACATTCAGGAGTAGTACGTATCTTGTAGTTCATTTGCCAGCTGAACTTATTTATGTCCAAGAATTTATATTTTGTAAATAGTGCAATAATAATAATAATAATAATAATAATAATAATAATAATAATAATAATAATAATAATAATAATAATAATAATTAAGTGCGGCCAGTATCCAGTATTCGGGAGATAGTAGGTTCGAACCCCACCGTCGGCAGCCCTGAAGATGGTTTTCCGTGGTTTCCCATTTTCACACCAGGAAAATGAAAATGTGTCATCGTCGCCATAAGACATATCTGTGTCGGTGCGACGTAAAGCCAATAGCAAAAAGAAAGAAAAAATAATAATAATGTGTCCCCCGTAAAGTGAATGTAACTTGTGGAAGTTCGGTGTAGTAATAGAATCAGCCATTTTAGGAGTGCAATAGATGTATTTGACCTGATTCAGAATAAAGTTGAGGACCAAGTATTCGGGATGGTATCTCAAACATTTTGCGTTTGTTCCATTGACTGAATATTGACTACTTTATAGCGGTAGCCGATGAGCCCCGTGGGGTATTGTGTGTTGTGCACAAACATTGTACAGGGTGGAACTTATGAGTGTTATGTCCAGTTGGAACCTTACCTAGGGTGATGCTGATGTAACCGTATCGGTCATACATATAATTAACTGAAAATTGGTTTAGGCAGTGCAAACATTTGTCAAGCTCCTTTGTCCATGTCGAAGTCAAGTTGCATCAGATTGCACACCTCCGACTTGGTGGTGCAAACACAAGCCCGTCATAGCTGGAGAGATCCCCAAAAAGAGAGCGAGCTTTGAAAATGCCAAGGAAGGAGAATACATAGCAATAACTCCACCCAGTAAAAATGGTCGAAACACGGTAATGCCAACGTGCAAGCTTCATTTGTGTTGTAAGATTTCAAGATAAGCACATTAATTAGTAAAGGAAAGCTCGGGATGGTTTTTTTGGTTGCACTATGAATGCCCCTGGGGATTACTAAAGCCTGAAGTGATGTTCGATGACGATCCTACAATTCCGATTTTTTATGAGAGCTTCAGAAGTTTAGCGGTAGAGATGGTTCCACTGTGTCCAAGTAAAGCTTAAGTGTGTATTATGTAGTCTTTTGGTATAAAGGACATTCGAATTACAGTATGTGTAAGGGAAATATTTTCTTTAAAACATTGTATTAAGTTACTGTTTCATTTCTATAACATCATGACGACTTACTCTTTCGTTTGAATAATGTCAAGTCTTGGTAAAGTATCTGTGTGAGAAGTGATGATAAACTTATAGAAAGGTTGCCATATTATTGTACCTAGTAGTGATTCTTTTTGATGTTGGATTTCATTTAATTTTTTTGCTAGTGGCTTTACGTCCATCCGGGAAGGAAGCTACTTTTTATTACAACTTGATTTACGTCGCACTGACACCGATAGGTCTTATGGCGACGATGGGCGAGGAAAGGCCTAGGAGTTGGAAGGAAGCGGCCGTGGCCTTAATTAAGGTACAGCCCCAGCATTTGCCTGGTGTGAAAATGGGAAACCGCGGAAAACCATCTTCGGGGCTGCCGACAGTGGGATTTAAACTCACTATCTGCCGGATACAAGCTCACAGCCGCGCGCCCCTAACCGCACGGCCAACTCGCTCGGTAATGTTGGATTTCATTGAATGTGTTTTGAGTGAAGGTCTTTAAATCCTCGCTAATGAACATTCGTAGTACAGGTGATGTAACCAGTTGGACATAGGATGTTGACACGGCATAGTGATTTTCCCAGGCTTGTAAATATTACAGTATTTTTGTTTAGATTTAACTAGTGGGAAGGACTTATTCTTAAAGTGAGTATATATTTTTTATTTTGAATCGCGTGGTCTATTTTGACAGATGATGTTAGTGGGGTCAGTTAAATGTCTCTGTAGGCGTGAAAGCAGATCTTCTGGGTTACACGTTCCGACTAGCGTTGTGTAACCCGGTGGGAGGAAAAATAATTTCGTCACGTGAAACCTCATTCAACAGTCCTTGGTTCCGACCATGCATCTACGTGCATACAAGTGGTTACTGTATTTATCTTCTGTCGTATTTACATGTTTGACTAGAGTGTGTTTTCTTTGTCATTGTTGAATAGGGTTGTATAAATGTATGATGTTTAGCATTTCTTGTGTTTTTGAAGCTAGCTGAACTCACTATCAATGAAGGGCCTGCCTTCATTAGGAGTCAACATGTGATAGGAATGATTGTTGAGTTGTATTGCCTTCTGTTTTGCGGAACTTTAAAAGTGATAAGATAAATGACTATGGAATCGTTCTTTACAGACCAGGCAAGTGATAACGCTACCCATAATAACTAAAGCCAACCAGTTACTTCGTGGGTTAACTGTTAACTTTCTTTCTTAAAATAAACATGCATTTATTGAGCTGAATTTTCTTAAGTTAACCTGAAAGAAAATTATTAAATTGAGTTAATTAAAGTTTATTTGGGAGTTACTTAGCGTGTTCGTTAATCGTTTGCGTGTTCACTTGATCATGTCGAGTACATGTGCACATGTAAGCACTTTCAGTTGATTTATTTACGATGTTAATTTAATTCAAATGATATCATCATTCATCAGTCTCTTATTTCCCTCATTTGGAAAACTGAACCTTGAGCATCATGTTTTTCTAATGAATATATTAAAATTTGGTGATAGTCTACGACTGGTCCAAATTGAACTGGAAGTTATCTAGTTTTAGCTAAGGGTCCATACAATGTTTGTATGGTATTCTGCGTCGATATTCAGTTGGTGGATGACCTTGTTATAAAGGATAGTTTAGATCTCACAAACTCAGGTCGAATATGCTCAGGCATGGGAAATTAGACATTCAGAATTAAAGTTAATTTAACCTAGGGTCACAATTCAAACCATATGTTCATCTTTCAGGTTTTCTGTTTTTATTAGTAATACTTGGAATGCAAGGTGGAACTTAGGATTAAAAAGCCAGTATATTCATCTTTTTAATTCTTTTTGAGAATTCAAACTTTTATTTGGCTATTTTTATTTTCCATAATTTAAATACCTTAACTTTCTATACACTCTTTCTTCAATGCTCTTCACATTTAAATTTTAATAAATTTGAGTTAGTTAAATTCGAGTCTTGTTATTTCAAATAATACATCCTCTTTCGTACCCTGCCAATACTCGACGAAGTGACTAGAAAAAAGAAGAAACCCCTGAGATATACGAGAGTTAATAAGTATTTACCTGCGCTGAAGCTGCGCTCAAAGATCATCAATGTTTGAGGTACAGTACCTACTAAACCCCTTAAATGTCCGACTCGTTGGCTGAGTAGTCAGCGTACTGGCCTTCGGTTCAGAGGATCCCGGATTCGATTCCCGGTCGGGTCAGGGATTTGAACCTTCATTGGTTAATTCCGATGGCTCGGGGGCTGGGTGTTTGTGCTGTCCCCAACATCCCTGCAACTCACACACCACACCTAACACTATCCTCCACCACAATAACACGCAGTTACCTACACCTGGCAGATGCCGCCCCCCCCCCCATCGGAGTGTCTGCCTTACAAGGGCTGCACTCGGCTAGAAATAGCTACACGAAATTATAATTACTACCCCTTAAATTTGTGGCCATCCCTGTGAAAAGCTGTTCCTGTTTGAGATTTTGTGTTAACGATAGTATTGTTGTCTTCCTATAAACTCTCACAGGAATAAATATATTACCTTAACGTATCATTTTATCAGGGACTTGAGTCCTGCTGGTTGGGCTGTTGGCTGTGTAAAATTGCGTTTATACCGTTAAGTCTTATAATAATTAGACGTAGCTAGTGCCTTGTAGCTGACACTGAAAATTAGCACCCAAGTACCAAACATCTATATCGATTTCCCAATTGTTTTTACAAAATAGCTTAACAAACCATGAATCCTGTGCTGAGTTAAGCACCGGCCACCAGTGTTGCTAATTGCGTGAGCAGGTCTGTAACTTAGTGCGAGTCACGAAGTGAATGTATCGTGGGGCATTGTGCAGCATGCAGTTGCCATTAATTGTATGCAAAGTTATCCAAGCTTGTACGTTACCTTACTGGATACATTGTTCCAGATTAGAACATCTGACATGGAGATAGAGTATGTTCCGCCGCATGACATCAACAAAACTGCATTTACTCATTTGACGTGGCCATTCTTACTTGTTCCAAACATGGAAAACCGACTTCTTAGCCTCGCCAAAACATTGTTAAGAAATCCACATGCTAGATAGTCTGATCGCGTCTTAATATCAAGTCAAATCCTTCAGTTTCCCACCGACGTGAAGAGGTCTCATTTCCCTCAGGAGAAAACATGTTTTGCGTTGTAACTTCTACGCCAAATATGTTACTCTACAAGAGGGTGAATTCGTCTGCCACCGTAGTCTAGCAGTGCGAGCGAGTTGGCCCTATGTTTAGGGTCACGGAGCTCTGAGCTTCCATTCGCGAGATAGTGGGTTCGAACCCCACTGTCGGCAGACCTGAAGGTGGTTTTCCGTGATTCCCCGTTTTCACACCAGACAAATGCTGGAACCGTACCTTCAGTAAGGCCTCGGCCACTTCATTTCCACTCGTATCCCTTTCCTTTCCCATCGCCCCCATAAGACCTATCGGTGTCGGTGCGACGTAAATCAAGTTGTAAAGAAAAGTAGCTTCCCTCCCTGATGGACCAGGCTGTATTCCTGACTTTGCATGAATTTTATACTTATGTAAGGAACTGGGTAAGACGTAATCAGTCTTAAGTAACTCAATTATGTACAGAAATGGATTAAAATCCCATTCTGGTTATTCCTAGAAGCACATTCCTATCGTTTATCACTTCAACTCCGGACGAATGTCAGGCTGACGCCTGACATTAGGCCACAGCGGATTCCCTCCCTCTCCGTGTTCCAAATAAGTACAACGACTTATACTGGCATAGGCTCTATAGCTTTACAGATGCACTAAGTACACAGAGAGATTGACCTAGACTTACCAGCTCCTTATAAGATGCGACAGAGAAAAACAGAACCGGGCGAGTTGGCCGTGCAGTTAGGGGCGCGCAGCTGTGATCTTGCATCCGGGAGATAGCGGGTTCGAACCCCACTGTCGGCAGCCCTGAAAACGGTTTTCCGTGGTTTCCGATTTTCACACCAGGCAAATGCTGGGCCTGTACCTCAATTAACGCCACAGCCGCTTCCTTCCCATTCTTAGGCCTTTCCTATCTCATCGTCGCCATAAGATATATCTGTGTCGGTGCGACGTAAAGCAAATTGCAAAAAGAAAAAAACAAGCATGCACTCATAGCAATTATGTGTCACTTTCATCGTGCACATGTTTCACTAAACAGCAGAAACTGGCAATGCCAGAAACGATCCTTTCCATTCGAAAGTAATTAATGTTTAGACTGATGGCTAGAATAATATATATTAGATTCTTTATTATTTATGCCGTGTGACATCAGGGAAAAGAACACTCGAGTTCGATCGTGATTCACTTCTGAGGAAGCAGAACAATGTCTTCGTGAAACGTAATATTTCCCTGGAGTTTGTCTCTGCCACACGACCTAACTCCCCGAAAGAAAGTAATTCACTTCACACTTTATTTTATCTATCGTCACGGTTTTTCAGTCCTAAAGGCGATGACCGTCATTAGTAAGTACACACGATCCAGTCTGCTGGGCACGATCTGCAGGGACCCTGCAGATTGGGTGGTACGTAGGCTTGTCGGGATCGGTCAGGCCGACACAACTCATGTCGGGTGGTTGATCGGGGCGACCACACAATCTCCCAACTCACTATTGCGACACTCTGCAAGTTGGGTCGTGTGTAGGGTGGCTGTGCAACTCGGGCCGATTTGTCATCGAGAAGTTCATTAAAGTTGTCTATATCCATTCGCAGAATGTTTCTAAAATCGAGTACTTCTAGTTCTTGAATAATATTGTTTTGACTAAATTCCTTTCTGTGTAATAACCACTCTAACCACTCTTTATCCCAATATTTTCTCTTTCGAATCAACTTCAGTGACAAGAAAGTCAGTGCAATTCCTATTTTTTGAAAATTAGAAAATGAAGGAGCCATGATCAAGCGCGTTTTCAGAGCACAGCGAGCCAACCTATTGCAGCCCCCAATTTACCGCTCCAACTACCCAGCAGATCGAGCCCAGCAGATTGTATCGTGTGGAGAGCAATCCCCCAATTTATCGCGCCAACTACACAGCAGATCGGGCCCAGCAGATTGTGTCGTGTGGAGAGCAAACCCCCCCTCCCCCCCCCCCACCGATTTACCGCGCCAACTACGCAGCAGATCGGGCCCAGCAGATTCTGTCGTGTGGAGAGCAGCCCCCGATTTACCGCGCCAACTACCCAGCAGGTCGAGCCCAGCAGATTGTGTCTTGTGGAGAGCAGCCCCCGATTTACCACGCCAAGTACCCAGCAGATTGTGTCGTGTGGAGAGCAGTCCCCGATTTACCGCGACAACTACACAGCAGATCGAATCCAGCAGATTGTGTCGTGTGGAGAGCAATACCTGATTTACCGCTCCAACTACCCAGCAGATCGGGTCCAGCAGACTTAGTCGTGTGTAGAGGACTTTTAATAGCTCGGAAGGCCACCTTGATATGTATTGCGTAAAACTGAAAGGCGTCAAGATTACCATGGTGGAACTTGAAGAACGACTCGAAATAGGAAGTAACAGAGAGAATAAATCATTCCCCTTAAAAATCTGTTTCAGACAGAAACTTGTTCGTTGTTATCTGATAATTGTAGTAGTGACGATGATGGTGGGGCTGTTTTTTTTTTTTTTTTTTTTTTTTTTTTTTAGTGGCTATTGGTTGTCCAAGTCAACTGTCCCTCTGCTGTCGTCTATTGGCCTGCTGATTAAGCGTCAGATATCTTTGACTGATAGTCTTGTGAATATTGTGTTCTGGAGCTCTCCCATATGGTTGTGTATGTACAGGGTCTTTATTTATGCTTGACAAGGACTTTCCCGCTCGACCTAGGTCGCCGACGATAGGCCGCTACCGGCCGCTGGCGCGCACGGTTTCGGGCACTTCCTGCAGTTGTTGAGAGTTGAGCTCCGAGATAGCAGCGTGTTCAATGAAGCTACTGCGTACTGTATGTCATATTGTATAGTCTTTTATTGTGATTGTGTGTAGTGCTGTAATGTATGTGAAATATTCGTTACGTGAACGTGTACATCTGCACAATAGTTACATTAAGTGCAGAAAATCGTGCGCTAGAACAAAACGAAAGTTTCGAGCGAAATTTCCTGGGAGACCCATTCTTATCAATCGGGTGAAATAAAACAACTGGCCAAGAGATTCAAACGTAAAGGTTCAGTAAGCAATAAAAATAGACGTAAAGGTCGTTATCTCCTTACTGAAGCGTGTTCGGTACGAAGATCATAAGTAAAAATCTGTGGCCCCCTCGTAGCCCAGACTTAACGGTATCTGATTTTTATTTTTGGGGAATGTTAAAAAATGTAGTTATGGGAACAACCCTCACACACTAAACTTAAAGACAATATAAGAGCTGCAATTGCATCCATCAGTGCTGAGGAACTTGGTAGAGTAACCGAAAACTTCATTACGAAATGCCGATTATGTTTGGCAGCGCATGGGGAACATTTTCAGCATAAACTGTAAAAATGGTGAGTAAAATGCATGACAAATGCATGATAATGATTTTGAGCATAAACTGTAAACATGGTGAGTAAAATGCATGATAATGATTTTGAGCACCGTATTCTGCCGTACATACGCACGCGCGGTAGCCGGCAACCGAACCGTCAATGGCGGCCAAAGTCGAGCGAGAAAGTCCTTGCCAAGCATAAATAAAGTCCCTGTATCTGCAAATAATGTAGCCTTATGTTTACAAAAGGCACTTTGATACAATTTGTTAGAATTTTGCTAGATCGACAGCAAGGATACTGAAGAACGCAGAAAGGGTTGGCACTGTCACAAGGTTGGTCTCACCAAAGCGATCGTACTTCGAATCCCGGCCAGTGCACGTGGGATTTTTGAAATGAAAAGTCACGTCCACATGGTTTGGATTGCACGTAAAAGTAGAGATCCCGTAGCTATTATCACGCTATCAACTGTCACGCAAAACTACCAACTTGCTTGCTTGAAGAACGTACACACTACAAAGCCGCCGTTAGGCTGCCGGTGTTTGAAATCCAGTGCAGCCTTTCTGCCAATATGAGTGGGCCAAGGTTTAGTGCACATGCAATCATAAGATTATTGCTCGAGCTTTAAGGAATGAAACAAAAAGGAGCTCCATGGTGAGAGATCCAGAGGTTAGAGTGGATGTGACGCTCTCATTCGTGGCATGCAGAACACGCGTCCGTGATAAAGTCAAATCTGCTTAGGCTGGTATTGAAAGCTTCATGGTTTAAATAATTGCCACCTCCCAAATTCTTCCACGTACGTATAGGCTTACTACAGACAGATTCCCGCCACTCAGGCATACTTGTAGGTACTGCGGAACTAAATTCCAAGAACGCGCTGCTTTGAAAAATATGTCCCGTTTTGAATTAAAGAAACAACTATGTTACAGTTATCAGCACAGTTCGGAAGCTTTTTTAATTAATAATAACAATAATAGTATTTGTTTTACGTCCCACTAACTACTTTGCCGTTTTCGGAGATGCCGAGGTGCCGGAATTTAGTCCCACAGGAGTTCTTTTACGAGCCAGTGAATCTACCGACACGAGGCTGACGTATTTGGAGCACCTTCAAATACCACTGGACTGAGCCAGGATCGAACCTGCCAAGTTGGGGTCAGAAAGCCAGCGCCTCAAACATCTGAGCCACTCACCCCAGCCTTTCTTAGCTAAAAGTGTGTGTTTATATACATATATAGTACATTTGTAGTGTGTGTGTGTGTGTGTGTGTGTGTGTGTGTGTGTGTGTGTGTGTGTGTGTGTGTGTGTGTGTGTGTGTGTGTGTGTGTGTGTGTGTGCGAGAGCGTTACATTGAGTTTCTCAGAATTACATCGGCACGTTTCTGATCACACCATACAGTACTTCAATATGCAGCTATCATATCTGAGAAGTGTCGCCAGTCGGTCTGTGTTTTGCTTGCTCCTAGAAGGACAGGTGACGCGACTGCAATATATCACGAACAACTTGCGGATTGCCATAAATGCAGACCAGGTATCCTAGTAAGGAGACTCGCTTATCTAGAACTGGATGTCCGTTTCTACACCAACATATTATATGAAAATAATCTGAACGTCTCACCATGAGCTGTAGTTACCTAATAGCCTTATATTAAGTTCTCCTTACAATTACTTTTATTCATACTCCCACATAAGCAAGAATCATTACTTAATGTTATATGCAGACAGAAATACAGTGTTACAACTTTAGTGTTAAAGCAATTAGAATAAAACGTTGAAACGTGCACAATTGTTTGCTCATCGAATGGAGGGAATGTATTGAGAAGGAAGACGTCTAACATGCGGCAAATATTAGAGAACTTAATTTGCCCTACCCTATTATTATTATTATTATTATTATTTTTTTTTTTGCTATTTGCTTTACGTCGCATCGACACAAATAGGTCTTATGGCGACGATGGGATAGGAAAGGGCTAGGACTGGGAAGGGAATGGCCTTGGCCTTAATAGGAAAGGGCTAGGACTGGGAAGGGAACGGCCGTGGCCTTAATTAAGATACATTTGCCTGGTGTGAAAATGGGAAACCACGGAAAACCATCTTGAGGACTACCGACAGTGGGGTTCGAACTCACTATCTTCCGGATGCGTTCTCACAGCTGCGCGCCCCTAAGCGCACGGCCAACTCGCCCGAGTGTCCTGTCTCCATGTAGAAGTAAGGTAAAGGGAAGATATCAACAGCAGCATAGAATGCTGATTCTACAACGTTAATGTGATAGAGACGAGGCAAATTATTACAACTGAAATCTAGTGAGGCTGCGAGAAAGGTATTCGTGAAGGTACCGACCATCACTGGTTTTAATCGCATGGATCGAAAGGTAACCTCGTCACAAATTGTTATCTGTAAGCACTGTACCTACCTTCTTGGATTCGGATGAAGGATGGCCTCTATCCTACTGCTGGTCCTTTGTAAAACGGTTTTCCGCGATCTCCATTTAACTCCACGAAATGCTGATTTCCCCGCTGGTTATGAACGTCACTGGTCTATCCTTGACATAGTCAGAAGCAAATTTTCCCTCACTTAAATATCAGGCTGCTGGGATATTGATCAACGAAGACATCCTGGAAACAACAATTATTCACATCTGCCGCATAATTCTGAAAGACAGTAGATAGTCGTTGTGACAATGAATTGAGGCAGTTACATGAAAATAATCACGTGTGATTATACCCTCTCTATGCATATTGAACTCAGTATCTTCACGACATCGCTATCGCCGCAATACGAGGTTCAGTGACCATACTCCGCAATCATCTATATAACATCTGAAGAACCGTATTGCAAATTTATTCCTGAGCCTTGTGGTGATTTTTCTACCTGGCACACTAGCAAAGTCAACAGTAACTTAGAAGACAAAATACTGTGTAGTCGACATACTTTGTCCTTGTGGCAGCCTCCGCATGGGGGAAGTTGTAATAATAAAAATAATAATAATAATAATAATAATAACAATAATAATAATAATGAGCGACTGCCTGGCCGAGGCAGTAAAGGGACTCTTGGTTCACCCGGAAGGACGTGGGTCGGCTCCCCGTCAGGAAGTCGAAAAATGAAAGAAACGCGATTTCCACTTCTGGAATTGCATTCCGAGGTTCACTCAGCCTACACCGAAATTCAGTACCAAGTTCATTTCTATGGGCAAAGGCGCCCGGGCGTATAGCTAACCATTCTATCAACGAGATAGTGGTTTCGAACCCCACTGTCGGCAGCCCAGAATATGATTTTGCGATGTATCCTATTTTCACTCCAGTCAAATGTTGGGTCTGTACCTTAATTAAGGTCATGGCCGCTTTCTTCCCACTCCTATCCCTTTCCTATTCCATGCCGCCATAAGACCTATCTGTGTTGGTGCGATGTAAAGCACCTTGAAAAGAAATTTCAGGATATAGGGGATATCATGGAAACAAAAGCCGATCAGAGACGTGGAGTTGTGATAAAGGTTCTTCAACGGAGAATTACAACATGCTTCGGCTAGTTGATCTTCCTCATGGGATGTCTGTTCATTTTCAGTTTCCAAGAAGGGATTTCTGATCCACGAGGTGTTCTCCACCAGCGGCAGAAAATATTGTCTGAATGTGGATCCTAGCATTCAATTCATTCAAGTGACTCAATATATATGCCAAATAACCTGGTACCGAGCTCGATAGCTGCAGTCGCTCAAGTGCGGCCAATATCCAGTAATCGGGAGATGGTGGGTTCGAGCCCCACTGTCGGCAGCCCTGAAGATGGGTTTTCCTTGGTTTCCCATTTTCATACCAGGCAAATGCCTGGGCTGTACCTTAATTACGGCCACGGCCGCTTCCTTCCAATTCCTAGGCCTTTCCTATCCCATCATCCCCGAAAGACGTATCTGTGTCGGTGCGACGTAAAACAAAAGAAAACAAAAAAAAAGAATCACCTGGTCTCGCAAGTCACGGGAAGTCATTGTAGAAGTCTTCGAAAGAGCATATCCTATCGAGAAGAAATAACCTAACTTCACCTCTCAGTTCAAGGAAGCGGGTTAAAATGTTGCCTCTCGACAACCCCCTAACCTCTGTATGCAATAGCAAACGTTCACGGCCATACTCCATCCCCTTGCATAGCTCCAAGGTGTAACCTAGAATTTAGAGGCCTGGCTTTAACGAAATTAACAACTTTCAGAGATTCTTTCAGCACATCATCCAGTTCTTCGGGCATGTTCCAAGTTGTTAGTGCACACTGGATGCAATAGTGCGTGCACGTTACACAAGGGGCGACAGTTCTCACGTGTGCAATTACGCCTTTATATTTTCCAGATAAATATGTCCTTAGCGCCATCGGTTGTTAATCCACAACATTGTTCCCAGTTAAGTCCGTTTTCAGTCATCAGTGTGTTCAGAACTGAAAAGAAACTTTCGGCATTCACGTGCGAGGGGAAGTTTGAACAAAAGACCAAATCCTCGTGGGTCGTGTTTTCAAATTCCTATCGAATTAGTTCTAATAATTTCACATTGTTTTAAATATCAGCGCTTTCATCGAGTTGAAACGTGCATCATTCACCAATTTTCACTCGTTCAACAATGCATCGAGCACATTTGCTGTCTTTCTTCTATTCTTCGCTTGACGTTATTATCAGATACCGATATAGCACCCGATTATTTTGAGTCATTCTCACCAACTACAGTATTTACCATCAATTTTGCTGCAGGTAGTACTTGCTTCCCTCCAATGGTACGTGGTTGGCCAAGTTTTGTAGTTAACAGGGAAACTTTATATGGTGATGAAACTACATTTTCCTGTCCTCCCGTAACACTGTCCTTGAGCACTTTCCTCGTCCATTAAGTTCAGCCATGCATCGTTTGGAGATGTTTTAATTTCAATGGTTTCGTACATTCGTTAGATAAAACGTCATCACACAACACACATTGGGGATTCTGGTTGTATCCAATATTCTTTCTTTCTTAATCTGTTTACCCTCCAGGGTTGGCTTTTCCCTCGGACTCAGCGAGGGATCCCACCTCTACCGCCTCAAGGGCAGTGTCCTGGAGCTTCAGCACTTTGGGTCGGGGGATACAACTGGGGAGAATGACCAGTGCCTCGCCCAGGCGGCCTCACCTGCTATACTGAACAGGGGCCTTGTAGAGGGATGGGGAGATTGGATGGGACAGGCAAGGAAGAGGGAAGGAAGCGGCCGTGGCCTTAAGTGAGATACCATCTCGGCATTTGCCTGGAGGAGAAGTGGGAAACCACAGAAAACCACTTCTAGGATGGCTGAGGTGGGAATCGAACCCACCTCTACTCAGTTGACCTCCCGAGGCTGAGTGGACCCCGTTCCAGCCCTCGTACCACTTTTCAAATTTCGTGGCAGAGCCGGGAATCGAACCCGGACCTCCGGGGGTGGCAGCTAATCACGCTAACCACTACACCACAGAGGCGGACTGTATCCAATATTCACTATAGTAAATCCCAGTAGAGGTATTTATTGTCGTACTTACGACGTTTCTGCACTTGTTGAACAGTTTTCCGGCTTGCGGATCAGGTTTCCAGAAGAAACTGTGTTGCATCATTCTAGAAAGGAAAGCTCACTCTACTTCTAATATCTAAAGTTGAATTCTGACATTTCTTGGAGAGAGGTCCGTTTACTGCCTGTCGGAGCGGGTTAAAGGGAGGGGGGTATGGTTGCCATGGAAACGGGGTGGGGCGACTGCGGTTGCCATGGAGATAAATCTTCAGGCCACTGCATATTGAATTTTCACGACCGCATTGTAATCGAAACAGACTTTGAACGTAATAGGTCGTGTTACGTACATGTAGTACGTATTGAAGAGATGTTAAGTACAGAACAAAAATGGCCAGCCGGACACCAGTGGGATCCGAACCCACAACCTCCCGATTTCGCGTCGGTTGCTCTACCAATTGAGCTATGGTGGCCTAGGCCATCTTTGTTCTGTTTGAAAGGATCTGAACTACAGGTCTGGCACTGCTGCCAGCACACTGTAGAGTGCGTTTAAGTCGCCCGTTGTGGGGCATGTCAATGCATATTGAATTTTCACGACCGCATTGTAATCGAAACAGACTTTCAACGTGTTAGGTCGTGTTACGTACATGTAGTACGTGTTGAAGAGATGTTAAGTACAGAAAAAAAATGGCCAGCCGGACACCAGTGGGATCCGAACCCACAACCTCCCGATTTCGCGTCGGTTGCTCTACCAATTGAGGTATGGTGGCCTAGGCCATCTTTGTTCTGTTTGAAAGTCTGTTTCGACTTCTGGCCAACTCTATCTGATATCTGCATGCTTACTTACACATGTAGATCTTATGCTTTATATAAAGTCAGAGATGTTTGGTGACATGGGTGTTTTTACCGCTGGATTTACGTCGCACCGACACGGATAGGTCTTACGGCGACAACGGGATACGAAAGGGCTTGGAGTGGGAAACGTGGCTTTAATTAAGGTACAATCCCAGCATTTGCTTGTTGTGAAAATAGGAAACCACGGAAAACCATCTTCAGGGCTACCGACAATGGGATTCGAACCCACTATTTTCGGAATGCAATATCATATTTTCGCACTATCATTATAGAATTATCATTTTTCAACTTATTGTAATCTAAACATTTTCTTAACATTAATCACATCTAATCCGACGTACAGACAAAAATTATAATTTTGTTTAGGGTATATAGGCTGAGTGGCCGCGTTTTAACGCACTACGGCTAAGGAGCCAAACTCTATATTCGGGAAACGCATGGGTTCGAACCCTACCGTCGGCTGTTCTCAGAATAGTTTTATGTGGTTTAATATTTTCACTTACAGGCAAATGCCGGTACAGTTCCTATCCATGGGCCAGAGCTGAGTCCTCGCACCCCTTACCCAGTTGCATTCACCATGACACATTGCATGTTCATTAGCTCCTCAACTAAGGTTTGTGCCAGGAAGGGCATCCGGGCGTAGAAACATGCTGTATAAATTAATCTCATATCGTACCGACCCGCTATCAAGAAACGAGACTGAGGGGTAGACATGCATACAGACAGAGGAAAGTAGGCTAATTATAATTTGAGTAGCTGTTTACTTAACGTGTCAGTATGAATATTAGAACAGTTTGAGCATTATGTAAGCATTAATTTCATTTTGTCCCCTATTGTATAAGATAGTGTAAGTTAACTGTTAAGTTTGAGATGAGCTGCAATTGCTTCAAAAAGGGTAGCACTCTCGAAGAAGCAAAGTGTTACAAAAAATCCTTTGTTTTGAAATCGGAAAGTGTAAAATTCAACGGTTTGAATACGCAATCTTTTGTCCTACTTCTTAAAACTCATTTAACTGCCTTTACACCCACAGCCATCTGGTAACTCGAAATTAAAGGTTTATTTGAGTCCTGTTTATTCTCTGTCAGTCCCGATATTAATGCATCAGTCTCAAACGGTAAATATAAGTAATTTAATGAGTTTCAACTTACGATTCGTGAGAATCCCAGTATGTAGTTTCGGCAGATACTTGAGGGATGTCTTCCTGTACCAGTCCTTTAGTAAGGAATTCTCTCACAGCAACGTGACTCTTTGTATGTCACTGATAAGAATGATCGCAAATGGGACGACACCGTCTGGCCAGGTACTCTGCAACAGATCACAGCGGTCAGAATGAACGAGGGAACAAGTGAGCCGGAAGCGAGGGGAAAGAGAAAGGAATGCTGGAATGTGGCAACATCGTGAAATGGCACGTGCAATGCTCCTCCCTCCAGCCCTACCTGTCAGATCTCATCTTTAGTTATTAGAGGTATAACTACCCAAATTTTCATTCCGACGGGCCTCTTTCAATGGACCTGTCTTCAACCAGCAATCCGTATTATCGTCTGTGAGTACTATTACACTAATGCCCGGTTTCTAGTATGCTGAGATATCTGCCCGATAGCTATTGATTAGTTACAGTTGTCGACTCGACAAATCTTCGCTGCGTTGCACAGCGTAATAGCAGCTAACTAATCGAACTGTTAACTATTGGCTCGTTGATCAAGTTTCACAAATGCACACTAGATGCCACACGTCTCACTGCTTTTTTGTGTGTGTGTTACATGTGTTCCCTAGACTGTCAGGCGCATGCGCACAAGTAACGCATCGTATTTGAGCTTTCTATGCAACTCTTATTATATCGTCTTGGCCATGTAGGGAGAAATGGGTATTCTAGTTCTTGCAGGCATGGGTGTCAGTTTCTTAGTGCTTAAGGACAGTCCGAAGAATCTGATATTATTTGAGGATTTCTAATGAAATATGCTCACCAGCAACTTATGTCACGCGCGATCCAGTTTGCACTGAGCCTTATAAATATACCGTTAATATTCCCTGTTATTCCAAAATATGAACATTGTTTGACCAGAGTATTGCGATAAATATAGGGTAATTAACATGCATAACCTGTTATTTCCTTTTAACGTAATATCCTTACTTAAAAACAATCCCGCGATAAAAGTATATGCTCACTACTAATGCAAGTAGGCCTGCAGTAGGCATACTATGATAAATGTGTAATTAACTGGCATGTCCTTGGTTCAATCCCAGGAATGCCTGGATAGAAGGGTGGAGGATGTCGTCTCCCCGTGGCTTATGTGATATCTCCGACCCCAGCAATAAACTGGCTGGCTTCACTTCGCCCCGTGCTGTTTGGTCAACCCTGAACAGGATCCGATGTTGTGTTGGTAGGACTGGCGCAGCCTTACATCTGTGCGAATGGGTAGATTCTCCCTGCTGTGACTGTGACGCTCAAGTGCAGTCTATCAAGCACATAGTTGTAGAGTGACCCTTACGTGCATTTCCTGCTTTTGCGGAGGAATTATTTGAAGTAACACCGGAAGTGATTACATGGATGAAAAATTTGGACATTAAAATATAAAACTGAGGTCCTGATGCTGTCACCAACTTGTATATTTGTATATTTTGTATTATGTTTATATATTTTGATTCTTATGTAAACATACGCTAATAATAATAACAATAATAACTGGTACCAGTCCTTTTACGGATGCCGAATGCCGTCATATATACAGATATGATAGGCCTCAGTAGTACTAAAGGGTATCATAATTAATATTTTACCATCAGGGGATACTGGAAAATTATTTGTCACATGACGCAAATTGTTGCCTGTAACCTCAACCAAACGTATGACAGTATATTTGTTTGAAGTGAATCTGCCTTTGAATTCACTTTCACTGTACTTCATTAGAACATTAGACCGACGATGATATAATCGTGATCGTTCTAGATTGTTGACCACATCGACCATTTCTTCGTCGGAAGAAGATGAGAAAGCCATATAAAATTTTAACCAACACAATATTAGCTGCTGATACTGAAGTACTGTGCACGCGCCCACCAAGTTTACAAATAGATGTCTCCTGCCGAGGGCCCTCTAAGATAACAGGTGATTTATCGAACCGATAGATGTACCGTACGTTCGTGCAACGCCAAAACACAAGGTAACCATTCGATACTGCTCTAGGTTCGATATCTCACGTTCCAGAAACCGGGCATAACACTTTATTACTGTTCACTTCTCAATTTCTGCAGGTTTAGTACATGGAAGAGTGATGACAGAGCCTTTATATTATTTTAAAATGATGAATTGTGTGTGTACAATAACATTTCGCACTTTTAAGTACTTACAGCTTACGTTATTATTGCGGACCCCTTGGATTGCGGACCACAGTTTGGGAATGCCTGCGTTAGAGGAAAAATTCTCACTTGGACTGTGTGTAAGTAGGGTAGCATCCTGCCTCACAGAATTTACCCACGTCCATTTGAAAGGCGAGGGACTCCTTGGAAACAACTTGGCGAAAGAAATGGCAATCGATGGGAAGTTATCAATATTATTGGGGCTAATGGAAGAAAGAAACTAGAACTGGCTGAGTCAGCAAAGAGGATTCGCCTGCATGCGTTAGGAGTTAATGGTATGCGGGTAAGGGGAACTAATGAGTAAAAGATTGGGGGTTATAAAGTATCTTTAATTGTGTGGGCAAGGGAAGAGTGTGGGGTAGGACTGTTCATCAGGAGTACTATTGTACGCAACATTGTTTTTCTTAGGCAGGTAAATTAGCGAATGATGCACGTAGATTTAGTAGTTGGAGGAATTAATACGAGAACTGTTTCAGTCTATTTAACATGTGACGGAGTAGAGGATGAATTTTACAAGTTTTATGTAACACGGAGTGACATCGTAGTCAGGATCAACAGCAAGGATAGGGTGGTGCCATTTGGGCGATTTCAATACGAGAGTTGGAAATAGATCTGAAGGATATGAGAAGGTGATGGTTAACGCGGGGATGATATGGAAGCTAACAGGAATGCAAAACATCCGCTGGACTTGTGTGCTAGTATGGGATTAGCAGTTTTTAAGCATAAGGCTATTCACCGCTACACAAGGGAGGGTAGGGGCACCAGATCCATAATAGACTATAACACAACCAACTTTGAATTCAGGATACCTGTTAGGAATGTCCACGTGCAACCGGGCATTTTTCGATGATACATACTGCTACCTGATCTATAGTTAATTATCTGTAGTCCTAGGATAGAGAAAGTGAAATCTGTCTGCAGACGAATAAGGATACAAAATCTCCAAGACGAGGAAATTAGACAGAATTACGTATGTATGATAAGAGGAAAGTTTCAAACAATAGAAACTACACCGGTTAGGAATGAGAAAGGAAATGGCTGGCATACAGGGATGCTGTAATAGAAACAGTAAGGGAATGCCTACGAACAAGTGTGTGCAAAGATGGGTAAAAGCAAACATCTTGGTGAAATGATAAAGTGAAGGCGCTTGTAAACGTAAAGAGATGGCATAGGAGAAATGGCTCCAACAAGGACTGATGCAGACGGGGAACTGCATGTAGATGAAAGAAGTAGAGTGAAACAAAGAACTGTTGACACCAAGAAAAAAGTCATGGGATGGTTTCGATAATAACCTGGAAAGGCTAGGTCAATTGGCAGGGAAACTTTTATAGAATCTTAGAAAGAGAGGGAAAAGGGAATAGAACAGTGTTATGGGTAAATCAGGAGAACGCATAGTAGATCCCAGGGAAACACTGGGCAATTGGAAGGAATATCTAAAAATCTTCTCAACGTAAAAGGAAATATTTCTGTTGACATGGCATTCAGGTGCATAGTGGATATTTTCAGGATTTCTTGTATTAGAATGAAGTATCCCTGCTGATAGAACAACATGGCGACAGCTACTCGACATGGGATGTGCCAGAGAACAATACTTCGCTTACAAAGTTGGCAAGTCTGGAGCTATTAAACGATTGACCGTAGGGCGTTTGTTCATAGGGACATTTGTGTTGTTTTGGGTTGCATTATCCATCCCCTTGTTTACCTCCCATATGTTCTATGTCATATAGTAAAGAATGTCAATTTGGGCAGCCTCGATAGCTTACAGATTGCAGTTGGGAATCTATTAGATATGAGTAACATGTTGAATAACATAAACATCTGAATATTTAAGGTTAACTATCATTTGTACCCGTTCTTCGCACGGGAATTTGCAGTGCATTACATATTTCCTTCAGGGATTTATGAGAAGTAACACGGCTCTATTCTCACGTTTAATGCGACATGTTAAAATGATATTTTCCTACGAAAGTGCGTGGCAATAACGTGAAATATGATGAAGCTGAACAAACTCGAGAGAGAATGCGGACGTTGTCCGAATTTATTGTACGGTATAATTCCTGATCCGAAGTTGTGCGAAATTCTCCACGGTTCTCAGGTTATATTTTGTATTTCTGACCACTAGCGTGGCGCTATGACGTTGATGATACGTCACTTAATATTTTCCCTATCGAAAAGAGTAAAATGGCTCTTTGGTTTTTCACATTACTTACCTTGAAGTGACATGCACGACATGTCACACGGGACTGGACTAAAATCCGCTTTTTCATAATCATCTGTGTTGTTATCCGTCGTACGATAAATACGTACATGGCGTAAAGGAACGGAAATAACATATTCTTAAACTTTTGTTATATACTGTCTTTTGATATACCGAATGTTAACGAAAATACATAGGTCGAGCCATAAGTCATAAAAAATATTTGTTTTCTCGCGAACAGGAGACAACACGGAAATTGTAAGATATGCTTTTGGAAACGTACGGTATGTACTTGCGCATGATGCCACTGGATGGTGTATGTCAACAACAGTGTGGGTCTAAGCATGCCCCCAAGTTCAGTGTGTGAGTGAGAGCGTCACAAAATGGAAGTCAACAAGCAGGAGCAACGATCGTACATTAAAGTAGCAGTTCTCCGAGGCAGAAATGCACGCCAATGCCATGCAGAGCTGCGGGAAGCATTAGGTGTGCATGCCATGCCCTATAGAACAGTGGCGAGGTGGGTGGAGACGTTCAAACGGGGTAGAGTAACATATCAACTGCCGATTTGCCTCGCCCAGGCCGTCCAGTGTCCATGGACAAAGATGTACCGTTGACAACGCACAGTGGAAACCTTGGGTGATTATTTCGAAGGTCTGTAACCACTGGAGACTTGTCCTTCGTACGTAGTCTTGTATATTTGCTGTCTATACCATAATAAAACAATGTTTACCAATGGCCTGTGTTCTGTCACTTTCCTACGAGAATCTCCTGAAGTCAGAATTTGTCTTCAGGTACTATGCATAGGTAAATGCCCTATATTTCCAAATGCATATCTTAGATTTTCCGTGTTGTCTCCTGTTCGCGAGAAAACAAATAGTTGCCGTGACTTATGACTCGACCCTCGTATTTGAGAATCACCCTATAAATAACAACTCCAAGTGATTAACGTGACATCGTATGCACCTGATAACACAATCTTGTGTGAGTACAATCCAAATACGTAATTTGATTGAAGTAAGTCCAGCAGTTTTACACTTTTAGGAATTTACAAACAGATAGATAATTAGACATACAGACAACAAACGGAAAACTTCTACCTCACATTTCGTCGGTGTTCAGTTACATTAGGTGGGGTTAATTTTCAACCGAGCGAAATATTATCCATCCCCTGATTTTCTCCTGTTATGGACCCTTCAAATAATTATACGTCTACGAGGGTGTCCGTCACTGGCTGCAGAGCATGATGTCCGTAGGATATAGTAATTTTCTCCGT
The DNA here is from genome assembly GCF_040414725.1 of Anabrus simplex. Taxonomy (NCBI): domain Eukaryota; kingdom Metazoa; phylum Arthropoda; class Insecta; order Orthoptera; family Tettigoniidae; genus Anabrus; species Anabrus simplex. The sequence goes on from NC_090266.1 coordinate 421,349,519, forward strand.
CATTTAAAGAATAACCGAAATTATGCACAACAATTATTTAAAATGAAGGGGCGTTTCACATATAGTCTATAGATTTTACGTTTAATCAATAGCGTAAGAGAAAATAGAAAAAACGAACTCCTTTGGTCTTCGTATAAACCCCAAGTCTGTTCAGTGATTTTTAAATGATATGCATATGAAAACCTGTGTTTGGATGAGTAGACACTACGTATGAAGTTTGGTCGAGATACATTCAACAGTGTAAGAGAAAATGGAAAAGAAACTCTTCTGGTCTTCGTATAAACCCCCAGTGTGTTCAGTGATTTTTAAATGATATGCATATCAAATCCTGCTCCTGGATGAGTACAAACTAAATATAAAGTTTGGTGGAGATATAATCAACAGTGTAAGGGAAAATGGAAAAAAATATTCTGGTCTTCGAATAAACCCCCAGTCTCTTCAGTGATTTGTAAATGATATGCATATCGAAACCTGTGTTTGGATGATTAGACTCTAAATATGAAGTTTGATCTAGATATATTCAACAGTGTAAGAGAAAATTGTAAACAAATCTTCTTCTGGTCTTCCTGTAAATCCCCAGTCTACATACATATCGTAACCTGCTCGTAGATGAGTAGGCTGTGAATAGGATGTTTGATCGGGGTCGATTCAGCTGTTTACCCGTGGTGGTGGAACAAACAGACAAACAGACACGAAAACTAAAAACTACAGATTCGATCTTGAATCGACCTGAAACGGATAAATATATCAAAATTTGGCGAGATACATGATACTAGCAAGATTCCCGTGCTTCGCTACGGTTTTAAACTGAAAGTTATTATTCAAAGTTTTACATTTTGGAGAGTTTACTCTCAGCTGAGCCTGTAAAATACGCTCTCAGATCGTACGTCAATCGGTTTTGAGAGAATGATTATCTATTTTCTGATATACCACACATTTGAACCCCTTACGGAAGAATTTGAATGCTTAAACCCTATCTTATTTAACGTCTAGGATGTAAAAGCGACCAGATTGTGAAATTTTGATTGTACGTCGAACAGTAATGGAGGAATGAATACTTTTAATAATAGGTGAAAGTTTTTAAATATTTATTAATATCTAGGATATAGAAGACCACACTTCATAAAAAAAAGTTATGTTCGTGCCTGAAACCGTTTCGAAAGAATGGATATTGTGTTTCTTGAGAGTCAACTACCATCTAAACCTCTTAGGGGAGAAATGTTTTGAAGTATGCGGTATTTTACACCTAGGACATAAAAGAAGACCCTTTCCGTAAAATTACAACTTTGTACGCCAAACGGTTTGGGAGGTATGAATAATTTAGCTTATGGAGCTAGCCTCATTTGACACTTTAGCGGTGGAAAGTTAAAAAATGTTTCCTATTTCATACCCAGGATATAAAATATATACTGCTATTTGGAATTTTGTCTTCGTACGTTAAACCGTTCGGGAGGAAGGAATTAATATATTTGTTTTCGGATCGTAACCCCCATTTAACTCTCTGAGGTGTTAAATTTGTTTCAAACCTTCTGTTACTTAACACCCAGGATATCATTTGACATTTTAACTTCGTAATTCAAATGGTTTCATATAAACGTATGTTCTTGTCATCATTCCTCATCCGCCAGTAGAAACCCTTTAGCGGTGTATTGTTTTAAGTCCTTATTTGTATCCCCATAAAAAGAATTCAACTCCTTTTACACATCCCTAAAGTTGATTTTCCCTCCCCCCCCCAAGAAAAATGCGTGTTTATTCATTTAAAAAAAACATTTCAAATACCTATTTTCATGTCCAAATTATACTTCGTTTTTGTGATAGACGTATCCTCATACAAAGAATTAAACTCGTTTTTCAATTCACTCACCCACCCTTAATTGGATTTTCAGAAAACAAAAGAATGCGCGTTTCTTCATTTATAAAGAAGATTCCAAATACAAATTTTCATGTCTGTAACATCTTCAGTTTTTGAGATATAAGTATCCTCATAAAAAGAATTCAACCATTTTCATTACTTTTTACACACCCTTTAAGCGGATTCTACAAAAAAAAATACGTGTTTCTTTATTTTTAACGGGATTCCAAATACCAATTTTCACGTGTATAATATCTTCAGATTTTGAGATATCAGTATAATAATAAAAGTAATTCAAAACCTCCTCCAGTTTTATTTACCACCACCCCCCAAGTGATTTTTCCGAAAACAAAAATGTACCATATGTGTTACTTTATTTTTAAAAGAGATTTTAAAATACCAATTATACATCTATAACATGTTCCGTTTATGAAATATACTTATTTTAAAAATTCACCCCCCTTTGTCAGGACTTGTCACACTTCCACCCTTAAGTAGGTTTTCCAAATACAAAACAAAAAATACGTGCTCCTTTATTTTTAAAGGAGATTCCAAATAAAACTTTTCATGACTGTAACATACTTAGTTTCTGAGATATAAGTGACCTCAAAAAATATTCAAACCTATTCTCAACTTTTTTCACCATCTTTATAGGATTTTTCCACAAAAAAACGTGTTTCCTTATATTTAAAGAAGATTCCAAGTACCAATTTTCACGTCTGTAACATTTTCAGTATTTGATGTATAAGTACCCCCATAAAAATAATTCTAGTAATATCACATCTCTTCACCCACCCCACTCCTTTAAGTGGATTTTCCAAAAACAAAAAATACACGTTTCTTTATTTTTAAAGGAGATTCCAAAATATCAATTCTCATGTCTGTAACATCTTCAGTTTTGAGATATAAGTATCCACATAGAAAGAATTCAACCCCTTTTTCAGTCCTTTTTACACCTCCCCCCTCCACTGAAGTGCTTTTTCGGAAAACAAACAAATACGTGTTACTTTTATTTTTAAAAGAGATTAAAAATACCAGTGTTCACGTCTGTGACGTATTAAGTATTTTATATATACTGTATATATTATATGTTCATTTTAATATTTATCCCCTTCAATACTTCCCCTTAACAGGATTTTCAGAAAACAGATTATTAGTGTTCCTTTACTTTTACAGGATATTCCAAATACCAGTTTTCACGTCTGTAACATGTTACGTTCTTGAGATATACTCATTTTTAGAATACGCTCCCTTTGTCATTCCTGAACACCACCCCTTAACTAGATTTTCCAAAAACAAAAAAAACAAAAATGTGTGATTCTTTATTTTAAAAGGAGACTCCAAATACCAACTTGCATGACTGTAAAATCTTCAGTTTTTGAGGTTTAAGTATCAACATAAAAGGAATTCAACAACTTTTACACCTTTTTCACTACCGTTAACAGGATTTTCCGAAAAAATGCGTGTTTCTTTATTTTTAAAAGCAGAAGTGCGCCCCAGTCTGCATGGGTTGTCTGCGAGAAACAGGTGTTTCTCAGGAACGGTGAACGCAGGATTCGGGTTCGAGTGTCAACGACTTCTATGCATCACATAAAGTGGCTTCCTTTATACTTCATAATATTCAAATTGCCGCTATTTGATATGTTGAATAATTGTTATAGACTAAAATTGATGTTTGATGAGATTCCTTCTGTTTTCCATTCCTTGCCTTCTTACAGTAACACACTTGTACACTTGTCTGTTAATAATTAACTCTCTCTTGTGGCTCGATTCACTGAAATTTACCATCACACTTTCCTCACCAAAAGACCTAACCTTGCATTAATACACCGCCCATAATGAGGCCATTCTTTGTTACCGAGCGAGTTGGCTGCACGGCTTGAGCCGTGTAGCTGTTAGCTTGCATTCGGGAGATGGTAGGTTTGTACTCCAGTGTAGGAAGCCCTGAAAATGAATTTCTGTGATTTCTCATTTTTATACCAAATAAATACTCGCGTTGCACCTTAATTAAGGCCACGGTCGCTTCCTTCTCGATTGTAGTCCGGTCCCATCCCCGCGTCAATATAAGTAGAGCCCTGCGCGGATATACAAAATATTATCCGCATTCCGAATGATTATCCGCATATATTGAAACTATTTAACTATATTACACCGAAGGATAGATCTGCTAACACAATACAACAGGGCTGATTCCTATCACCAGACCGTCTACAGTCACAGGTTTATAAGAGATTTCCTCTTGAGACTACTACCGACGTATTGAGCGGTTCCCTTTCCGAGCCGTTGTTCCCTCCTTCCACTAATTGCGAGCAGGAGCCAGTTAGGCTTAGGTCAGATTTACGGCTATATGGATTCCAGACTCTTTACATATCACCATTCTCCCATACCAGTGTCAAGGGTCGCGATTAGGTACTTTATTTTATTCATATTTGATTATATTAAACACATTGCGATGTTATTAATTATTATAATTATTTTTTATTTTTATAATTATTATTTACAATGATTACAACTTTGCTCACTGCCTTTAAAACTTGGCTTAAAAATGCATTCACTAGAGCAACACACGCTTGTCTTTCCAAAACATAAAATCTGGAATTTCTGAGATACAGTATCCCATTGCTTTCAGCAACATATATAAAACCAAGCCACCACAAGTGATACAATATCAAGTGCCTAAGCACTCCACAGTTGTAGGTTAGTTCCACACTTCACATTTCACAAACATTATAAGACCACGTTCCACCAAAGTTTCAAGTCAAGTCCTCCGCTGTTTTCACACATGCCTATATAGACCTCAGCTTCCCTCTCCTATTCCATGATGCGTCTAGATTGATGTTGGCCATCTAATCACGAGTGGAAGATCCTCTTGTCATTCCAAGACAACACCCCGAACCACTTCCGGATCCCAAGAAAATAACATCAACGGACCCTGGGCTGTTCCACATGACTCATACAAAGTTTCCGAGTAGTAAATAGCACTGTTTTCTCATCCGTTAGTACAAAACAAATTACTCATATCACATATGGAGACCTTCCAGCTTAAAATATTAAGAATAAATGTAAAAATGAAGTAATAATAATAATAATAATAATAATAATGCGCACAATGACAATAATATATCCTAATCTGAATACTGTGCGACGGTGTGATATATGTACTATCACATAACGCCCTCTTAGTGAATCGGTATCGCATATTATGATTCACCACAAAACAGACCTTAAAATAATCCTAGAATGACATAACTGAACACTTAAATGACTGTGATAAAGATATATACATTGCGTCTACTTCAATGTATTCGCACACGCGAAATACAATTTATCCAAATAATAATAATAATAATAATAATAATAATAATAATAATAATAATAATAATAATAATAATAATAATAATAATAATAATAATAATAATAATCTGGCTATATACAAACAACTCTGATTGTTTGATATACCTTTGAACACAGTCCCTTCTTACTACTGAACATTAGCTCAAAATTGATAATATTTACATCCAAGGTGCAGATACCATCTCTTATATCTGCGAAGACTATAGATATTATATGTCCCAAGGACCTTGTCGTCAGGGGTTAGAAGTCGGTAAGCACACTTGCCTATACTACTGTCGACAGTACACGGACCCTGATATAAATGAACTATACATAAACTTAATGTGGAATATATAATAAAACATGACTACGTCTAGAATCCATTCTGTCTCACACAAAATCATTCATCCCATCCAGTCATGCAAAAATCATACAAGATTTCATTCGGAACATTCAAAACAAAGTTCACAATCAAAAAATCCCTATTTGTGAAATGCGCAGAAATCTCACGATGCGTTTTTTTTTGCTTCCACAAACCCATAATTAATGCAGGAAAACAGATCACATTCCTTTCCTCAGAACTCACATCGATATCATTCAAAACGTCATTCAAATCATTCACACAACTCTCAGCATTAAATAGAACATTACACACTCGCTTGAATAGACTTTCCTTCATCTCACCCACACTTCCATTCTCACTTTCCTCAAACATTTCTAACACACCCACATAATCTCCGACACAACAATTTCTCACAAAATCTTCAAACCCTGAATCACCATACAGTTTACCACCCTTCAGCACAAGATATGACTTACAATCCGCTTCAAACAACCTTTCACGAACAACTCACGCTTGTCAAACATACCTACTTCAATTACCTCATGCTCACCCTATTACTGAAATCATTACCATAATTAACTTCGAAATCGCTATCATTACTACTTAATGTCCCAACAAATAATGCGTCATCACCACCTTCCATACCGGCTCCTACCTTCACTACATTCATGCTAACAACACCGCTACTCTCAATTCTCTTACCAGAAGTTTCATTAAACTCAAAGTCACCATTTTCACACATAATCGACGAAACCTCAATCTTCTCACTTACACTCTTCTCTCACTGAACATCCTTCATCACCTTCACGAAAAACTTCACATTCCATTTCGGAAACTTCCAGAAGATTACCGATCGTCACAATGCTGTTACCATCACCACTACCACAAAGTAGGTCATCCGACACATCTTCCCTAATTTCATCTCCCCCTATTCTCAAAATCTCTCTGATCATCGCTTTCCCTCCCTACTTTATAAATTGCTTTCTTAATGCCACTACCACAATCTTTGACTGCCTCCCGTAACATTTTACCCCACTCGTCAGTTGCCTTTCTTAACTCTTTAGTCTGATTCAACAGTTCAGCCCTCTCATTAATAAGCAACTGATGCATACTACGAATGAAAGCCTCCTCTTGATCAATTTCCTTAACAACAACTACATGCTGGGATTGAATCGGATTACTCCATTCCCCACCTATCGTTGCCGATTGATCTTTAGTACTATTAGCCATTTCGCTACTCTCACTTAAATTGGATAGACTCGATGTGGTGGAATTTTTTTTACCTCTCTTATCTGGATTCACAGCACCAAAAACTTTAAGAACATCTTTATTCGTCAATTGTATAATACTCGACTCGCTAAAACATTTCTCCATACTCCAGAATATATATCACGTACATATGAAACAATTCACTGACAGCTTTTAAAAGTCCATCCACGCCTGGCAAGTGTACCTACGCTTATAAGCCTAACAGAAGCACCAATCATTCATCCCCACGTTGGGCGCCATCTGTAATATTATTATTATTATTATTACATATGAATAACTAAAACTGAAATAAATTAAAATAACATACGTTAATAAAAATCATTCTAATAATAAATAATAACAATTGCAATATGATTAAAGTAATCAAATATGAATAAAATATTTCATTGCCTCACGCTTGGGCGTCAATTGTAATCTAATTCAAAAAAATATGAATAAATAACTGAATCAATTACAAAAAATTAAATTAATAAAATAATTAATCGAAATGCCCGTAGTATGAGCGCCAGAGTTCAACGGAAAGGATCCCTCGAATTTTGATAAAGCATGATAATTCTCTCTCGCAAGGCGTGTACAAAAAGCTGCGTGATGGTACCTCTGCTTCAGACCTTACCTAACCTTCTGAAACGACTAAATAGGTAGGAACTGCACCTAGGTTCATCAATAACTCCACTGATTCTAAAATAACTAACTATATTCTGAATAATATCCGTGCATGGACACCTCATCAACACACCAAAATATACATGAAATACACTCACAAGATACTGCTGGAAGACTCCATATTTACTACAACAACAACAACAACAACAACAGTGGGAAACCAAAAGCGAGGACCAAGTTACCATATGCAGTCAGCCCGATGAAAGATCATTACAAAGTATATATATGTGGATGTATACCCTTCACTGTCTCTTTGTATCAACACAACTTGCATGTTTCAATTATTGGCACTTGTTATATCACACAGATACTGTACCTTTATAATACTGGGTTCGCTGACTCGAATGCTTGGTTTAAGATACATTTAGTTCAGCAACACGCGCTTGTCTTTCTAAAACATAAATTCTGGAAAGTCTGAGATACAGTACCCCATAGTTTTCACCAGCATATAATACCAAGCCGCCACAAGTCATAAAATACCAAGTGCCTAGGCACTCCACAGTTGTAGGTTAGTACAACACTTCACATTCCACAAACATAATAAGACCACGTTCCACCAAAGTTACATCCTCTCTTCCTACCAAAGTTTGAAGTCAAGTACACCGCTGTTTTCACATGCCTATATAGACCTCAGCTTCCCTCTACTCATTCATGATATGTCTAGATTGATGTTGGCCATCCAATCACGAGTGGAATATCATCTCTTCATTCCATGACCACGCTCCCAAACGACCTTCGGATACCAAAACACTAACAACATCAACGGACTCTGGGCTGTTCCACATGACTCTTATAAATTTCCCGAGTTGTAAATAGCACTGTTTCCCCATCCGTTTGTACAAAACAAATTGCTCATATACCTTCCAGCTTTAAATATTAAGAATAATTATACAAATGAAATAGTAATAATAATAATAATGCGAATAATGACAATAATATCTTCTACTTCTGAATACAGTGCGAGGGTGTGATATATGTACTATCATAGTTTTTCCGTACCGCGATTTACAAAACCTGGTGAAAAATCATTGTGACACACCTACCCGACAATTACATTATTGGGGTAAATATAGCGTCCCTCAGACCGAATAATAAGTTGTGATAGAACTGACGTTAAGAGAGGGCGTGCCCTCGTTGTATGCAAACACTGGATGCGGAACACTTCAGCTGACTTTCGTTCATGTTACTTTTGCTTTTAGTTAGGCCTACGTGTTGAACGTTCCACCAGCTCCTGTAGATTTTCGGTGACGATGTAGCAGCTGTAGCCTTAATTCAGGTACGCTTAGGTATATACCTTCTGTGAAAATGAGGGAACACGGAAAACCGTGTTTACGACTGCCGACGGCGGAGTTTGAATCTACCATCAGCCAAATGGAAACTTACAGTTGTACGATATATACTGTAAATGTCCATAAACTATGTTCTATATAACATCTTACCATGTTAGCGCAACTATTAGCGTTTACACAACAGTATAGAGTCCAATGGCAGGCATTTATACAAGTGGAGGCATATTCTCCCCCTCGTGCATAGTCACTGCATTGTCCTACATTAAGAGGCTTGCAGTGGTGTCTCAACAGCGCACTAGCCGCCAGCGTCTTGGAAAGATGTAGCAATCCAACTGACGAGCCCGCTGCTATACTGGGCCGAAGCGCTAGTAATTTCACGATTGAAAAAGCCTAAAGAGCTTAATTTTTTTATATTATAAGAGTTTGTACATTTTATCAGATCATAAAATTTCTAGAATTTTACACCGGTCATATAGTGAATTCCAGAATTACACCTCACACACTCGTACAACTGCCATACTGCTGTGCTTGCGGCAAATCCTTTAAAATCTTTCTTAATACTTGTAGCATTTCTCTCGCCTTGCAGTAATAGGGAGAAGAATTTAGATGGAGTTCAACACGTGAAACTGGATGGAATTAATTTACAATTTGTTTTACGTCACACCGACACATGTACGTTTTAATGGTGACGATGGGATGGCAAAGGCCTAGGAGCAGGAAGGAAGCAGCCGTGGCCTTAATTAAGGTACAGCCCCAGCATTTGCCTGGTGTGAACATGGGCGGAATTAATTGAAGTTCAGTGTGCTCAGTCACACTACATCGCACATACATTTTCGGAATTTCAGGAACATGCCTAAGATTAATATTATGATGTTTTACGTGATGTAATGATCGGGCACGGTGATTTTATTACCTTAAACATCTCAGATATATATTTAAACTCTTCGTTACATTTACGTGAACTTAGACTGGTACAAGGTATAAGCACTGATCGTGTATTGCCCTTTCATAAATTCTATACGGCTTAAATATGAAACATTGTTGTTGTACAACTATTTCCTTTTAGAACCTCATTCTTTCGTTATTGCTTTACACACACTCACAACTTCACCTAACCACTCACTCACTCATTTACGCACTCTTTCGATTACTCACATCCTCATCCACTCACTACGCCACCAGCCGGCTTTCCCACTCACTCACATATTCATTCATTCATTCATTCATTCATTCATTCATTCATTCACGTAATCATTCACCAACTCACTCCTTCACCCACTTATTCATTCGCCCGCTCTCTCATTCACTCATGCAGTCGCTCACTCAGTTACTCACATCCTAATCCACTCACAAATTCACTCTCTCATTCATTCGCCCATTCACACATTCACTCACTCCCTAACAATCGTAAACATTCAGTAATTTGATTAGACTATATTTTATTACGTGTATTCAGTTCGTATTGGAAGGCAAGTATTTTCGTGGGCAAGTAATATGTTAATAAGTTCTTTAATGAACTCACAACATCACCAGTGGACCTTATACTGAACTTCATTTCGAATTTTTCCACTGACAACCTGGATTTTGCTACTAACATTCCGCGGGTTCTGAGAGTGCTTTCTGTGGTATACCGTGACAGCTTTTAAACTACGGAGAAATCTAGTATCAAGTCAGAATCAGGAACAGATGACTATACAATAATGAGGGAACATCCAGAGGCAAAAACTATCCACATTACTCACAACTTGCCAACAAAAAGAAGAGTAATGCTTTTTTCCTTGGTCATAAAAACAGTCATTACTTAAGTTTGTGGTCGTATAAAGTTAGCACATCCGTCCCGCTGACGCATTCCTGGTATTCTGTGGAATACAGATAGTTTTCCCAACATTCATGTGTTTCTTCATCTAACGAGATTTTGCATGAAGATTTAATATTGTTAGCTTCATTACCGATTGTTATGTGTTTCAGCCTTCAGTAGGTTGCATCTGTGATTAAATTAGGTGTCTCTATTATGATCTGTATGTGAATTCTTCTCTTTCTACACTTATGATATTAAGCTATTAAATTATGAATATCACCATGGTCTCGTAAGTTTTCTTTGCTACTCTCTCCTTTTTTTGTTGTTAAATATTTTCGCCTACGTAGTTCCATCACTGAAACTATTCCAAACACACAACTTCGTACAACGTGCTCATTAAAATCTTAGTCTTTAAGTGTTCATTCTAAATGCTTTCCCGCCATTGTTCCCACCTCTTTGTAAAAACAAAATATTTTTAAAATATTTGAACCTTACTGATGTAAATCGCCGAATTATTTTGCTTTTCACAAATTCAAGTATTCAGGATATATGCGTCGTATACAAGTCCGGTCTGTGCTCATAACAAATGGTTACTGACTAACGTGAAGGTCCAAATGATCTGAATGAAGTGTTCGATTGTAGTGTCACTTGCTATAGAAATATGTCGTTATGGGATGTATAAATGATTCGAGAATCAATGATCCAGCGGCGAGTGTTGATTGATTTTACCGAGCGAGTTGGCCGTGCGGTCAGGGGCGCGCAGCTGTGAGCTTGCATTCGAGAGATAGTGGGTTCGAACCCCACTGTTGGCAGCCTTGAAGATGTTTTTCCTTGGTTTCCCATTTTCACACCAGGCAAATGGGGCTGTACCTTAATTAAGGCCACGACCGCTTCCTTCCCACTCCTAGCCCTTTCCTATCCCATTGTCGCCATAAGACCTATCTTTGTCGGTGCGACATAAAGCAAATTGTAAATTTAAAAAAGTATTGATTTAACTACCGGGGTTGAAGAACCAAGGGCTCACTCACAAGGTAGCTCAATACAGATACAGTAATTTCTACTGGATGTTTTCGATACCAATTCAACTCCAGAATTTGAAAAGGGGACGTATCTTGACGCTGCAGGCATGACTGTAACGAGATGATATAAATCAGTGGTTACGTCATGGCGAAACCCTCACCCCACCTCCCACTTGTTGGGAATTTTCCATTCGATCCAGATGGGCAAGACTAAGAGAGGAGTCGCATTAGCGGAGTGACTTGTTCGGACCCCATCGTACATCTTGAGGATATTCGAAGGCATGTGCGTTAGTGATGGGATATTCGATTCATTTTACTGAATCGATTCATTTGATTCCGTTCACGTTACTGAATCGATACAGTGATCCGATTCACGGCACATTAGATTCACCGTTCCTATTACATCTGTATAATGTTTACTGATCAGACAGCAGCAACAGCATTCAAAGCTTGCTGCTGCCATCTGGTATTCATTCTATGAACTGTTTTCCTACGCGTGATCTAGCTTTCAGATTCAGGTTTCTCCTGGCAGCCACCTCTTCGCATGAAATTTTGATGTTATAAAGCCTTTCCCTCCACAGTGACAACTTCATTAAAAAGTATATAGACTTGGATGAAAAAAATCTGTACGCACAATCTTCCGTGATCTGCATTTAGAACTGTCGCCCAAGTGGGAGTTTCCCTAGCAATTGTTTGCCTAGTTTTCCTTAAATGATTTCAAAGAACATAGAAATTTAATTATATTCACTGTAAGTACACAATACAAAACAAATAAGCCAACAAAGGAAATGGAGGGAAAAAGAACACTTGTGCGGTACTGTTCTTGCTCGTTATATAACAGTACAAAATTTACGTAGTTAATAATAATAATAATAATAATAATAATAATAATAATAATAATAATAATAATAATAATAATGAGATGTAAAAATAACTGTGTTCGCAATAAGTAACCTACATATTAAATATAAATTAATAAGTAGCTTTACCTTGCACTGACACAGACAGGCCTTCTGGCGACGATGGGCTTGGAGTGGAAAGACAGCGGCTGTGGCCTCAATTAAGGTACAACACCAGCATTTGCCTGATGTGAAAATAGGAAACCACGGAAAACCATCTTAACGGCAGCCGACGGTAGGATTCGAACCCACCATCCCCCGAATGCAAGCTCATAGCTACGCGACCCTAACCGCATGGCCAACTCGCTCGGTCATCTTTGAAACTACTGTATGTCTCTTTGTATCAGTAGAGGATTTTTTACATCGTCATATTTTGTATAGGCTACCCGAGATAAAAAGTAGCCCTGTGGTTTTCTGATTGAACATCTTTTTATTTAAGTTATTGCGTCAGCCGGCTCACTTACCCACTGTCCACGTACACCGGTGATCTCGTGATTCGATTATTGAAGTCTTATGCAATGACTGACATACGAATTGAGAAAATACTGAGCGGTTCTTCCCAATATAAAACAGACAATTTCGATTGGTCACGAACATCACTTATAGTCATAAGGTAGGCTAGAGAGTTGAGTGTAATTAATTGTCGAATGTCAACTAAGTTTTAATACTAATTCATTAAACTAATAAATATAAGAACCTAATAGCCTATCTATTTACTAGCTAGTTACTTTCGAATTATGTTTTGACTACCTTTTTAACACTGCAAATGAATCCAGATATTACTTAAACCTGACTACCTTTTTAACACTGCAAATGAATCCAGATATTACTTAAACCTCCCTCTAAGGAGAGGACAGTGAATGCAAATGGGTATTATTTTCAAATGAGGTAAGAGCGTGAGCCGTTTTAACGTACGATTCTTTCAATGTGCCATGGCTCTGTATGTCTCGCCCGCAGCTGAAGTTCGGCTCCCCGCCAATGTCCACTGTGCCGATAATGAACCTTGTGTGTGTTGTGTCTCACTGAGCCGTGATTGCGTACGATGCTTTCAGTGTGCCATGGCTCTGTATGTTTCGCTGCATCGGAAGTTCGGTTCTCCGCCAATGTCCACTGTGCCGGTATGAACTGTGTGTGTGTTGTCTCACTGAGTCGTGATTGCGTACGATGCTTTCAGTGTGCCATGGCTTTGTATGTCTCTCCCGCAGCTGAAGTTCGGCTCCCCGCCGATGTCTAGTGTGCCGATAATGAACCGTGCGGGTGTTGTGTCTCACTGATCCGTGAGTGAGCCACTCAGCACTGTCTGCTGCGAGTCAGCTGAATTGTGTGGCGTGAGCTCGCCGTTCATGTGAATCGATTCACTCGGACACTTGAACCATACACTCAGTAGCCAACACTAATGTGCCTGTCTCCATGCGGTCGTCCACTTACACCAACTATCATTAAGGTCACGTCTAGAAAGCTTTACTGTACGCATAGTGGTGATGCAGCACGTTTAGAGACGGAGCCCACCGTTCTTTATAGACAACAATCGAGTACGCGCGTGACGTATACTTGGACATACTTGTCTGAAAGCCACGAGGGGAACCCGCCAAGTGTAACAACCCGATCTGCGAGAGCCTTCGCTCAGTGAAAGAGCGGTCCAAATAACCTAACACATGTCTTCACTTATTCGTAGACACTCGATCATTTCCGAAAAAATGACAGTCCAAGTTTCTGACGTGCTTTACGTGCCAATTAGCGCACTGCAAGTAGCTCCGCGTTGAACCGACGCGGTGGTGCAGTGGCTTTCGCCACGGGTTCACTATTTTGCGCCCCGTGTTCAAATCGCCATGAATTTCTGTGGTTTCCCACTTCTCCTCCAGGGAAATGCCGGGATGCTACCTAACTTAAGGCCACGGCCGCCTTCTTCCCTCTTCCTTGTCCATCCCTTTTATTTTCCTTCTGTTTTGTTTCATTTACTTGCTTATGTCCATTGACTACTACTATACGAATGATTTTGTTCAATCTATTTTGAAATATCTTTGTCCTTTTTCGTCTATTAAGGCTCGTCCTAGTAAATGAACTTTTTAAAACGTCAGTTGTTCTATACTCATTGCACAGCAAAGGGATATCACGAATAGACGCGACGCAATAAAAATCCACGTATTGATTGATATTCAACTGCAAGCGCCAGTTTTAGAAAAAAATGATCCGTTATGCGTCGTTTGTCGCAAACATATTGCCAACACGTGAAATCATCAGTCATGTTAACGACGTTTCTTTCCCGAGTGACATTCCCGGCTAGAAATGTAACTGTGGCAAACCTGCCTTCACGCGATGCTCGTGGTGTGCGAAATTTCCATGTTTCCAATGTTTCTACGATCGGTATCATTGGAGGAAATGCACCGTATCTCCCGGAAGATAAGATATAAGAATGAACATAACAAACAATTTAATCCCTAAAAAAATACCATGTAGGGTATAATTTCTCCTTCTTCTTCCTATATTTACCTTCCAGGATCGGATTTTCCCTCGGACTCAGCGAGGGATTCCACCTCTACCGCCTCAAGTGCAGTGACCGGGAGCTTCAGACTCTGGGTCGGGGGATACAACTGGGGAGGATAAGCAGTACCTCGCCCAGGCGGCCTCACCTGCTATGCTGAACAGGGGCCTTGCGGGGAGATGGGAAGATTGGAAGGGATAGACAAGGAAGAGGGAAGAAGGCGGCCGTGGCCTTAAGTTAGGTACCATCCCGGCATTTGCCTGGAGGAGAAGTGGGAAACCGCTTCCAGGATGGCAGAGGTGGGAATCGAACCCACCTCTAATCAGTTGACCTCCCGAGGCTGAGTGGACCCCTTTCCAGCCATCGTACCACTTTCAAATTTCGTGGCAGAGCCCGGAATCGAGCGCGGGGCTCCGGGGGTGGCAGCTAATCTCACTAACCACTACACCACAGAGGCGGGCATTATTATTATTATTATTATTATTATTATTATTATTATTATTATTATTATTATTATTATTATTATTATTATTATTATTATTATTATATTTCGTTGCCGGGAACTTCACAGGGGCTTTGATGAATGTATGCTTGCGCATTTCGCACATGCACGTACCGGTACTGTTTGAAACCATTTATGTTCCATGGTGATCAGTAGAAAGTGGTTATTCTTACTGAACTTCGAATATGGATGCAGCCACCTCCGGAGGCCCGGGTTCCATTCCCGGCTTTGCCACGAAATTTGAAAAAAATGGTACGAGGGCTGGAACGGGGTTCACTCAGACTCGGGAGGTCAGCAGAGTAGAGGTGGGTTCGATTCCCACCTCTGCCATCCCGGAAGTGGTTTTCCGTGGTTTCCCACTTCTCCTCCAGGCAAATGCCGGGATGGTACCTATCTTAAGGCCACGGCCGCTTCGTTCCCTCTTCCTTGTCTATCCCTTCCAATCTTCCCATCCCTCCACAAGGCCCCTGTTCAGCATAGCAGATGAGGCCACCTGGGCGAGGTACTGCTCATCCTCCCCATTTGTAACCCCGACCCAGAGTCTGAAGCTCCAGGACACTGCCCTTGAGGCGGTAGAGGTAGGATCCCTCGTTGAGTCCGAGGGGAAAACCTACCCTGGAAGTTAAACAGATAAAGAAGAAGAAGAAATACATAACACTTATTGTGAAAACCAGTTGTAATTTTACAATCATCATAACGCCCTTTTATCCACTAGCTTGATAAGAAACATTCGTGTAGTTATCGCCAATGGACATACGTAGACACACCAAAAAAGGAAAGAACATCGGGATTTGAACGCGGGGCGCAAAAACCGGGAAGCCGCCTCAATAGCCGCTGCGCCACCGCGTCGTCTGAACTTAAACCGCTTTAAAAGGCACGTAAAGCACCATGGAAACTTCGACTGTCATTTTTCTCGAAAACGGCTGAGTGTCTGCGGATAAGCCGAAATATATGTTCGCTTATTTGGACCACTCTTCCACTGAGTGACGTTTTACACTTGGCGGTTTCCCTCCTCAGACGCACGATCGGATTTGTCATGATGGTGGGGTCATTTGTCTTGATTACAGGTCGCTAGGAAGATCCGATAATTACATGCTATACCTTAATTTATTGCCCCTCATGGTATGTCACTTAGGACCCGCGTTTCTTCTTCATACTGCTCGGGCACCCAGGAGGTTCTTGCATAATATTAAGCTCATTGCTCGGCATGTCTGATCTCCGAATCTGCCTCTTGCCAAGAATGTGTCGGGCCTGTTTGGATATCATATTGGACCTTTCTCTAGTCTTGAGATACATAAATCAAACCAAACACCATAGCGCGAAGGGCCATGGCCTAACAAGCCACTGCTGTTCAGCCCGAAGGTCTGCAGATTACGAGGTGTCGTGTGGTGAGCACGACGGATCCTTTCGGCCGCTCTTATTGGCTTTCTAGATCGGACTTCTCGTACATGAGTAACACTTAAAACACCAGAAGTGCCTACCACAAGAACGGATGCAACACCTCTGAGACTCGCATCCAGGTCAAATCACTAAGACCAGAAAGGATGCTAGAGAGGCTAACACAAAAAAGTGCATCCATCTTCATATCCATAAACACCTGACAGCGGTTCCGTGAGCAATAACGTACACATACATTACCATTCGTAGTAGAAAGTTCCGTATAAATGTTCAATAATTAATTATTACCATCATTCACCGCAAACATGATATAAAATAATCATTTATATGTAGTCTAAGGAAAAACACGAAAATATGCTGACTTTAGTGGTACAGACGTTTACTCCTTGTCCACCCCAATCGCATGATAAGAAGCTCAATCCCGGTTGTTTGAAGGCATTGAAGGGTATTTAAATGCGGCAATTTCGCACCATCGGTTCCTGTGTCCTCCTCCGTAGCGTAACGGTTAGTGTTATTGGCTGCCGTCCTCGGGGGCCCGGGTTCGATTTCCGGTACTGCCAGAAATTTAAGAATGGCAGGAGGGCTGGTATGTGGTTAAAATGGTACATGCAGCTCACCTCCATTAGGGGTGCTCCTGAACAGAGCTGCACCACTTCGGGATGAGGACACGAGTTTGCATTTTGCATTGGTTCCTGTTAAAGAATGCCTGCAGGAAAAAATCCCATCCCGTCGTCTGCTCAAACTGCTCATACTTGGAACGGCTGGTAGACAAAGAACGCAGTCTTCTTGCAGTTTTGCATTACAGTTGGTGTGGCGATTATAATCGACGGGACTTCCAATACTACGTAGAATTCTAATCACAGGGATATGACTTTTCATTTCAAAAATCCCACATACATTGCCTAAGATTCAAATCGCCTTGGTGAGGGTCAGTGTATTGTCACTAGCCACATTATTATTATTATTATTATTATTATTATTATTATTATTATTATTATTATTATTATTATTATTCCTTAATATGTTTACCCTCCAGGACAGGCTTTTTCCTCGGACATAGCGAGGGATCCTACTTCCACCGCCTCAAGGGCAGTGTCCTGGAGCGTCAGATTTTGGGTTGGGGGATACAATTGGGAAAGAGGACCAGTACCTCGCCCAGGCAGCCTCACCTGCTATGCTGAACAGAGGCTTTGTAGGGGGATGGGAAGATCGGAATGGATAGACAAGGAAGAGGGAAGGAAGCGGCCGTGGCCTTAAGTTAGGTACCACCCCGGCATTTGCCTGGAAGAGAAGTGGGGACCGGGCGAGTTGGCCGTGCGCGTAGAGGCGCGCGGCTGTGAGCTTGCATCCGGGAGATAGTAGGTTCGAATCCCACTATCGGCAGCCCTGAAAATGGTTTTCCGTGGTTTCCCATTTTCACACCAGGCAAATGCTGGGGCTGTACCTTAATTAAGGCCACGGCCGCTTCCTTTCAACTCCTAGGCCTTTCCTATCCCATCGTCGCCATAAGACATATCTGTGTCGGTGCGACGTAAAGCCCCTAGCAAAAAAAAAAAAAAGAAGTGGGGAAACCACAGAAAACCACTTCCAGCATGGTAGAGGTGGGAATCGAACCCCCCTCTACTCAGTTGACTTCCCGAGGCTGAGTAGACCCCGTTCTAGCCCTCGTACCACTTTTCAAATTTCGTGGCAGAGCCGGGAATCGAAACCGGGCGTCCGGGGGTACCAACTAATCACACTAACCACTACACCACAGAGGCGGACATTATTATCATTATTATTATTATTATTATTATTATTATTATTATTATTATTATTATTATTATTAATCTTCGCTAATTGGCCAACTAGGGACCACGATAAGCCTCACTTTACATTCTGGCATTTGTTCATTTTTCGCTTGATCCACATCGTCTTCATTAGTTCAGTGTGTTTAGCACGACGTTCTTCCGTCCATTTAGCACCAGTTGCCCGTTATTCGTCCCGGAAAGTCCCAAAAGTCTTGATGGCTACTCTGAATAGATTTCGGTCTTGTGCATCTTCTGCTTGTAGGCCCAGTTCTTAAAGAGTTTCCTTGACATTAACGTACCATGACATTGCCGTTTTTGGTTTTCTGTCAAATATATTGAAGATACGTTTCGTCCATCGAGAGTCGATCATCCGTCGTATATGGCCGTAGAAGCGAACTCTGCCTTTACGCATTGTGTTCGTGATCTACTCTATCTTAGAGTATACTTCTTGCCTGGATTTTCTAATGTAGATGCCATTTTTGTAGTTTGGGCCAAGTATGGTGTGTAGGATCTTTCTTTCTTTCCTCTCTAAATCCGCAAGCAAACATTTCTCGGACAGGATAAGGCATGCAGATGCATACAGCGATACTAGTTTGATGACAGTGTTGTAGTGACGAATTTTTGTGCTCAGGGAAAAGCACTTTTTGTTGTATATGTTGCCGGTGGTTTGGAAAGTGACTTCCATTTTCTTGATTCTTGCTGCTATGGCCTATTTTTCAAGTCCATTTTGCTGAATCCATTCCCCAAGGTATTTAAATGTACTAACACGGTTTATCGTTCCATAGTTGGTGTTTAGTTGTGCCGCATTATCTTTGATTTTTGACATTACTTCTGTCTTTTGAAAGGAAATTTGTAAACCTGTTTGTTCTGCTACTTCCTTCAACACATTGATCTGTTCTGTTGCACTTTCGAAATTTTCTGTCATAAGGGTTGTATCATCAGCGAACGCTAAGCAATCTATTTCCACTCCATTTTTCTTTGTCCCACTCCTTACGGGTTTGTAAAGGTTTCTTTCTTTTAACGTATTTCGCCATTCCTGTATTACCTTCTCAAGTACGCAGTTGAACAAAAGAGGTGACAGCCCATCTCCCTGTCGAACGCCTGTCTTGATCTCAAAGGGTTCAGAGGGACATCCTTGGAATTTTACTTCGGATTTGGTATTAGTTAGTGTTGCCCTTATTATCGCCAGCAGTTTCTCATCGACTCCCATTTCTGCAAGGATGTTTAGCAACACATCACTGTCGATGGAGTCGTATGCTTTCTTGAAGTCTACAAATGTAGATACATATGTTCGACCTCTCAGCATATGGTATCTGATTGTGGTTTATTATGGCATTATTATTATTATTATTATTATTATTATTATTATTATTATTATTATTATTATTGTCCGGCTCCATAGCTAAATGGTTAGCGTGCTGGCCTTTGGCTACAGAAGTCCCGGGTTCGATTCCCGGCAGGGTCGGGAATTTTAACCTTAATTGGTTAATTTCGCTGGCACTGGAGCTGGGCGTGTGTGTTGTCTTCATCATCATTTCATGCTCATCAAGACGTGCAGGTCGCCTACGGGTGTCAAATCAAAAGACCTGCATCTGGCGAGCCGAACTTGTCCTCGGACACTCCCGGCACTAAAAGCCATACGCCATTATTATTATTATTATTATTATTATTATTATTATTATTATTATTATTATTATTATATTTTGTTGCCGGGAACTCCTCAGGGGCTATGATGAATGTATGTATCCCTGCGCATTTCGCACATGCACATACTGTTTGAAACCATTTATGTTCCATGTTGATCAGTAGCAAGTGATTATTCTTACTGAACTTCGAATATGGATGCACCAAAGTTGAATTTTGAACATGTAATGTTATTCTCCTGTAAAGGATGGGACACCACTGCGCTGTTGGTTAATCAATGGAGGAATAAATGACAATCACAGCCTGATTCCAGTCATTCGACCGGGTCAGGAATGGAATGAATGAAGCCCCCATCTAATGGCGAGGATAGGAATTGTGCCGGCTGCCGAAACCTGCCACACTTCTCTAGGGCAATGATTAACGAATTACAGATGAAATGAAATGATATTGGGGAGTGTCGCTGGAATGAAATATGACAAGGAAAACCGGAGTACCCGGAGAAAAATCTGATCCGCCTCCGTTTTGTCCAGCACTATTCTCACGTGTAGTGACCGGGATTTGAACGACGGAACCCAGCGGTGTGATTCCGGCCCTCTGCCGCCTGAGCCATGGAGGCTCTCAATAGAGGAATAATGGAAATTTACACTAAATTTATACTATGTGCATG
Source organism: Anabrus simplex (assembly GCF_040414725.1). Lineage (NCBI taxonomy): Eukaryota > Metazoa > Arthropoda > Insecta > Orthoptera > Tettigoniidae > Anabrus > Anabrus simplex. Next base: position 421,370,467 of record NC_090266.1, read on the forward strand.
GTAGTATTTCTAGGGTACCCATTACTCTAAGCTACACAAACTCAATCAAATTGTTTATTCGAAAGTGTAGGCCTACTGGAAAAATTCCAACGAAACATTTATGAAAAGAGAACAAATGCAGACAATGGAAATGGTCTAGGTCTCACAGCAAGTTGCATGTGGCTCGCTGGGATATGTAAGCACACCCTTCTGCCTCATCCTACTCTCACGGTAAAACTGTCTCTTGTGTTGGACGAGAATTCCATAGATTTAAGTGACCGGGAAATCGTCTCCCGATTTTAGCACTATCGAAAAGTGCCTTGATGATTTTCTCGCCTCCTAAGACAATCCATTTCGCTCCAGCGAAATTTCAGAAATGCTGGAAAGCAAAAACCCGGTGATGAAAACCAACCAATACGGATGTGGATGTCGCCACAATAACTACGCGGCATTACGTTATCTGCAGGTTAACTAGTTAGGCAGGAGTCATTAATAGGATGTGCGTGTCACAAGTTTGTTTTAGTTTGGAATACTGGAAAAAATAAATTAGGCCTATAAACTAGAAAGCATGTTGTTCTACATGACTGCTGATATCGTTATCATAGTCACGCGACTTCCACTTTTATGTGGAATTGAACCAAAAGGATACGGCTTTGAATTTTAAAATCCCACATGAATTGGCCGGGATTCGAACCGTGACCACTTTCGTGAGAAGGAGGTAACTATATCATTCGGCTATCACATCCCAATTGAAGTGAACGATAATGAAAAAATCGAAACCAGTCAATGAAGAAAATTTACTTAATTTTCATCCAACGAGGACGTTGTAGTCAGTATCCAAATCAAACCACGACAACAGTGTGTACGAATGTACCTATGTTCCTCGATATGCATCCCGATAAAATTATGCTAGTAAGTAAATTCGTGTCCACATCCTGAGGAGGTGAGCTGCATATACCATTTCAACCACATACCAGCCCTCCTGACATTCTTAAATTTCTGGCAGGACCGGTAATCGAACCTGGGCCCCCGAGGACGGCAGCTAATAACACTAACCGTTACGATACAGAGGTGGATATTATGATGCTAATAATAATAATAATAATAATAATAATAATAATAATAATAATAATAATAATTTCGTGTGGCTATTTCTAGCCGAGTGCAGCCCTTGTAAGGCAGACCCTCCGATGAGGGTGGGCGGCATCTGCCATTTGTAGGTAACTGCGTGTTTTTGTGGTGGAGGATAGTGTTATGTGTGGTGTGTGAGTTGCAGGGATGTTGGGGACAGCACAAACACCCAGCCCCCGGGCCACTGGAATTAACCAATGAAGGTTAAAATCCCCGACCCCGCCGGGAATCGAACCCGGGACCCTCTGAACCGAAGGCCAGTACGCTGACCATTCAGCCAACGAGTCGGACATAATAATAATAATAATAATAATAATAATAATAATAATAATAATAATAATAATAATAATAATAATAATAATGTTTTTCTACACCTTAGACATGTTCCTTGAGACACGGTCTGGGATGAGGTGAGATGAGTTTATATGGCATGTTTTACGGCCGGATGCCCTTCCTTGTCACCAACCTCAGTTGAGGAGCTGATAAAGGTGAGCTTAATTATGGTGAATGAAACTGGATAAGGGTGTGGAAAGAACCCGCTGTCGTCTATGAATTAGAACTCTCCCGGCATTTGCCTGGAAATGGAAAATCGGAAACCACAGCAAACCGTTCTCTGGACAGCCGACGGTGGGTTTCAAACCAACGCGTCTCCCTAATGCAAAGCTCGGGTCAATAGCTGCAGCGCGCTAACACGCGCGACCACTCCGCTCGTTAATAATAATAAAAACCTGTGACATTAAAGTATCCTGGTAGATCGGGACTCTTAGTGGGACTCTTACACATTCCCCCGGGTTTAATTTTGGTACAAATATTTTTTTGTACAATTGGAACTAATTTTTGCCTATATGTGGTACAAATCTACAAATTTTGAGTCCTTTCTTGAGATAACTTTGAGCTTATTTGGTTTGTCTTTTGCCATTGTGCCCAGGTAAATTGCATTCTTTCACTTAGACATCCTCATGCTGTAATTCTGCAATTACTTTATTAGTTCGCCTATAATTCCGGTAGTGGAAGACAAAGTTTGAGTTAAAGATGGACTTATTTATTACCGTACGTCAGAAACATTTAGACGGATAACTGCAGGAAAAGGTTTACAGCATTCCATATATCTACAGTATATTACCTGCCTGGACCAGTATTATCATATTTATTCGGTGATAAACGAGCTCGACGTTTCGTAGCTTAAAACAATTGTCAAAATGGTCTTCTAGAAATACTGTGGAAACGTTTTTCGAATTTCCATTCTTTCTTTCTTTCTTTCTTTCTTTCTTTCCACACTATATTCTCTACCGACCTTGATAGCTGCAGTCGCTTAAGTGCGGCCAGTATCCAGTATTCGGGAGACAATAGGTTCGAACCACTGTCGGCAGCCCTGAAAATTGTTTTCCGTGGTTTCCCATTTTCACACCAGGCAAATGCTGGGCTGTACCTTAATTAAGGACACGACCGCTTCCTTCCCAGTCCTAGCCCTTTCCTGTCCCATCGTCGCCATAAGACGGTGCGACGTAAAGCCAATAGCAAAAACAAAATACTATGTTCTTCTTCTTTTCCTTTTCTTAGGTTTTTTTTTTTTTGCTAGTTGTTTTACGTCGCACCGACACAGATAGGTCTTATGGCGACGATGGGACAGAGAAGGGCTAGGAGTGGGAAGGAAGCGGCCGTGGCCTTAATTAAGGTACAGCCCCAGCATTTGCCTGGTATGAAAATGGGAAACTACGGAAAACCATTTTCAGGGCTGCCGACAGTGGGGTTCGAACCTATTGTCTCCCGAATACTGGATACTGGCCGCACTTAAGCGACTACAGTTATCGAGCTCGGTCTTAGATATTTTCTAATGTCTATTGTACTGTATGCTGACATTTTGCTATATTCGAAAGAACGCAGTACTGTAATGATAAGTAAATTCTTAGTTGGAGGGGAGTACTCGAAATGCAATGTCGAACTTTTAAAAATAATACACTCATGTCTGTAAATTAAGGGATCTTCGAAATCCGCGAGAAATCATTGCGTCATGGCCATGATGTGCGGGTTGAACTGTGGCTGGACTACACGTAAACACGTGACAAAGCTGGCACCTCAGTACGAGCAGTGTTGCCAACTTCATGGATTCCCCGCTAAATCTGGCGAATTCTAAATCCTTCTAATGGCGAAAAAATGCTTTTAGCGGCTAGTGGAAATTTGGCGGAATTTTGATGTTACAGCCGATTTCCTAGCGGCACTGTAAAATGTAAATGTAATGTCACACATGTATGGCATAAATATCACTGAATCAAATTAATGGGAAAAACTAGAATCTACCTAATCCTCGGTGGGAGTACCACTACTGTTGTCAATTGTGTCAGGCTGAGTCTGTAAATCCGTTTAATGTGATTGGAAAGTAGCGCTTTTATACCGGAGTAGCTCTGTTTTCCGTTGGGAGTATGTGTCATGCTGTTAGTTCAGTTCATCACTGGTGTGTCCGACTCGTTCGCTCCAACGGTCAGCGTCCTGGCTTTCGGTTCAGAGGGTCCCGGGTTCGATTCCCGGCCGGGTCGGGGATTTTAACCTTAATTAGTTAATGCCAATGGCACGGGGGCCTGGGTGTATGTGTTGTCTTCATCATCATTTCATCCTCATCACGACGCGCAGGTCGCCTACGGGTGTCAAACAGAAAGACCTACACCTGGCGAGCCGAACCCGTCCTGGGATCTCCCGGCACTAAAAGCCATACGACATTTCATTTTTTTTTTAATCACTGGTGTCTTGCGGGACTGACTCATTCTACTGCCGCTCCACAGGGGACATTATTTCATTCTATTTAATATCTTAATGATGTTCATCAGTGCGTTGTGCATGCATTCTGTCTTTCGTTTTTTTAACGATTTAATTTATTACCTCTGCCTTAACGAAGTGTAGCTGTGACCCATTGTACTTACTGTGTGCGTATACTTCAATACCGAGTGTTTTACTAAGTTTTATAAAAATGGCAAAAAAGAAAATACACCTCAAAATTGAAGAGTGAATGGTTAAAAATTAAATTGTTCGAAGACTGGATTCTTTCAAAACCTAGGAAAGAAGGAGCTATTTATGGGAGTAAAATTTGTTGTAGGTTTGCAATAGGGTCGCGATGTAGTGACTTAAAAATAATTGTAACGAAAGATCTTATCAGTGAGCAGTAACAATTTAAGCACTAGATTACCTTAAATTTTAAAAAATCTAACTCTCTTTTAACTTTGAAACTGCTACTACCACCATTCCCATTTCTATTTCTTCGTTCCAACTCGGGAAACTAATATGCAAGATTACACATTGTATTTATTTATTTAATAAGAAGTTAAATTAAATGTTGAATTTATCGGATTTCTAGCAGAATTGACATTACAGTTTTGGCAACACTGAGTACGAGACCGATTAGTGTGCCTGAAACAGTCCGTGTGGGCAGAGGTTTTGGGTACAGCGGTTCTATGGTACACAGTATTCGAGTCGTAGGGAACCAGAATGCCACAAAGAGCACATCTGCAGATTAGAGGCCGGCCACAGTCAGTGCCAGGTGGACCAGGAGATGAATGTCGCCCGTATCGTCATTTTACGGCTGTGGGTAAGATTCTAGAAAGGAAGAAACATTCAATGGCATTACGGGCAAGGCAGAGTCAAGACTGTAAAAATCATTCATGCTTTTGTATTAGTCCAAGGTGTTGAAAGGTAGCTATTACTATTGTACGCGCACTACTTAGTGATAGATCTTTGTACAGGGTTGAGACGTAAGGAGGGAGCACAGCCGGTTCCGGTAATACTGCCAACTGAATGGAAATGAAATCTGAATTGAATCGATAATATGCTAGATCGATATGAATTTTCTAAACCTTTATTATCTTACGCCACCAACTGTTTCGCACACACAATATATAAAACTATATAACATTTCTCGATGCGAAACGTGTTCCTAGGATGAATTCTATAGTTTGGCTTTGCTGTGTAAACAACAACAGGACGAGTAGGTAAAGTGTACGCCAGATGGCGCACAGCGATCATAAGCGATTCTTAGTTTGTGTTTCAAAGGTTGCCAATACGAATCTCGAAGATAACCGAAGTCGACCGATTCAGCACTTGGGTGTAAATCTATCGCTAAAAAGTGCGCAGATACTACCTGCTTATAAAAAATAACGGCTGCATGTGCAGTTACTGGAATTGAACAGGGAGGGTGTATTCTGCCTGTAGGCAGGTCCGAACTTCCGCAGAGGCGGTAGGGTGGCCAGTTCCTTTCCGCTCCTCCGTTCCCTTAACCCCCACCAACAGCGCGTGGCAACCCAGGAATTGAACAGATTTTGTTTATTTCAATAATTGGCTCTTTAGCTGTGGCGCATGTTCTGCTTTTAGTTAATTTAGAATGGTTTCATATTTGAAAGCTTGTGACTTATAAATGACAGTAAAAACAATATATACAATTTTCAACATTTAACTGTGAATTTGAAAAATGTTATGTTTAAACTCTTCGCCCAAAACAGGAGTAAAACAGAATAATAAAAAGGTGCATGGTTCAGAATTCGGTAATTCTTTGAAACTTACTGGATTAGTGTGATGGACGAGGCTTGAATTCGTGATGAGAGATCTGGTCTTGGTTGGACATTTGAAACTGCAATCCGCAGATCCCCCCCCCCCCCGCCCACACACACACACACTTCCTTCCAGCTTCAGTCGAGATCGATGCTTCGTTTTGATGGATACCATTGCGGAAAATGTTGGCTCTCACAAGTAAGTTGAAGCGAAGGGTAATAACACGCCCATTGCTTTTCTTGATAAATTGGGATATTCATTCCGAATCTGCACCCAAAAAATTTCAGGAGACTTCAACTTAAATTCATTTCGAAGTATTCTGTCACTTGAGAGTACTGTTAGAAGATGGACACTATTTACGATACCAAAACTGTCATCAAGTTGCAGGACAAATTTTGGGCTATCATGAAGACGTGGTAGCAATTGATGTTCTATGTCAGATGCTATTGTATCAATACGACGAGCCACCGTGTCATCTGAGAGCGATATCGACTTCAGACACTTGCCGAACTTTTCTTCATGCATTATTGCACACATCTTAAGGGCTGCAGGAAGAAGTAATTTGGATTTTGTAATTAAATAGGATACCACGAAGGGTGCTCTAAGCGCTTTTTTAGGAACTGTTACGTGCTTTTCATGGAATTTGACATTTCTTTTAGATGTTGCTCACGACGCTTAAAAAAAATGCTATAGGTTTACTTACACAGTCTGGGTGTTTTGTCTGCAAATGTCTTATAAGTTTCACAGGCTTCAAACTGTCGTTAGCTAAAATCTCCAAACAAAGAATGCATTCAGGTCTTTCTTGATTATTCAAAATAATGCTGTTAAAGCCTAATGTAAGATGATCGTCCTGATATTTACGCACTTTGCTTTTGGGTGTAGAGTTAATGTTGCGGGTGGGGACAGAAGCAGAAGAGGTAGAACAATGTACTTTGATTATATTAGATTCTTGTTCTTTATTGGGACTGAATATTTTCGAACGAAGGCAAGCACTCGATAAATCAATCCCATGGGGTCTCTTTTTACCACTGCTAATAAGTCACTTATCCGTGGGTACGGCGATACTTAAAACCAAACCCCAAAGCACTACAGCCCTTGAAGGGCCTTGGCCTACCAAGCGACCGCTGCTCAGCCCGAAGGCCTGCAGATTGCGAGGCGTCGTGTGGTCAGCACGACGAATCCCACCGGATGAGTTGGCCGTGCGCGTAGAGGCGCGCGGCTGTGAGCTTGCATGCGGGAGATAGTAGGTTCGAATCCCACTATCGGCAGCCCTGAAGATGGTTTTCCGTGGTTTCCCATTTCCACACCAGGCAAATGCTGGGGCTGTACCTTAATTAAGGCCACGGCCGCTTCCTTCCAGCTCCTAGGCCTTTCTTACCCCATCGTCGCCATAAGACGTATCTGTGTCGGTGCGACGTAAAGCCCCTAGCGACGAATCCTCTCGGCCGTTATTCTTGGCTTTCAAGACCGGGGCCGCTATCTCACCGTCAGATAGCTCCTCAATTCTAATCACGTAGGCTGAGTGGACCTCGAAGCAGCCCTGAGGTCCAGGTAAAAATCCCTGACCTGGCCGGGAATCGAATCCCGGGCCTCCGGGTAAGAGGCATGCTACCCCTACACCACGGTGCCGGCGCGATACTTGTAACAGTGTATTGTAAATGGGGCAAATTGCATCCACTAAACACGCATTAGAATTCACCTGTCTTTGAACTGACTGCAAAGACCTGGCTGAAATCGAATCGACAATGGCAGAAACAGAAGAATCTATTCTTTCAAGGAAGGGGCGGTCACATTGTCAAGCGGCTTATTGTCATTGCTGAATGAGTCATCAGTTCATAGACGGATTTGATGTAGCTCTCCCTCCATGCCACCCTATCCTGTGCTAACCTTTTCATTTCTACATAACTGCTGCATCCTACATCTGCTTAAATCTGTTTGCCATATTCATACCTTGGTCTACCCCTACCGTTCTTACCCCCTACACTTCCCTCAAAAACCAACTGCACAAGTCCTGGGTGTCTTAAGATATGTCCTATCATTCTATCACTTCTCGTCAAATTTAGCCACAACGATCTCCTCTCACCAATTCGATTCAGTATCTCTTCATTAGTGATTCTGACCGAGTTGTTGTCCATGTTTCACTTTCATAATATGCCACGCTCCAAACGAAAGTCTTCAAAATCATTTTCCTAATTCCTATATCAATATTCGAAGAGAGCAAATTTCTTTTCTTAAGAAAGGCCTTCCTTGGTTGTGCTAGCCTGCATTTTATGTCCTCCTTACTTCTGCCATCGTTAGTTACGTTACTACTTAAGTACCGTAACAATATTCATCCACTTCCTTTAAGACTCCATTTGCAAATAAAGAGATTTTGATTTGATTTGATTTGATTTGATTTGATTTGATTTGATTTGATTTGATTTGATTTGATTTGATTTGATTTGATTTGATTTCCTAATCTTACATTATCTGCATCACCCGCCTTCGTACGACTGCACTACATTTGTTTTGGACTTGTTTATTTTCATCTTGTACGCCTCACCCAAGACTCCGTCTATACCATTCAACAACTTCTCTAGATCTTCTGCAGTCTCAGATATAATAACAATATCATGGGCAAATCTCAGGGTTTTGATTTCCTCTCCTTGGATTGTGATTCCCTTTCCAAATTCTTATTTGATTTCCTTTACTGCCTGTTCTATATAAACACTAAAAAGGAGTGGGGACAAACTGCAGCCTTGCCTCACTTCTTTCTGGATTGCGTCTTCTTCTTATTCTTCTTCTTCTTCTTCATAACAATGGATTCCTATCACTGCACAATGAATTTTATATAGATTTATATTTAATTCTTCTTTCTCGGTACCTGATCCCGATCACCTTCAGAATCTCGAATAGCTTGGTCCAATCAACATTATCAAATACCTTTTCCAGATCTACGAACACTAGTATGTGGGCTTGCCCTACTTAATTCCATCCTCTTAGATCAGACGTAAAGTCAAGATTGCTGCACGTGTTCCTACATTCCTTCTGAAGCCAAATTGATCTTCTTCCAACTCACTTTCAACTTGTCCTTCCATTCTTCTCTTAATAATACGTGTTAGAATTTTGCAAGCATGAAATACTGAACTAATGGTACGGTAGTTTGTGCACTAGTCAACACCGGCTTTCTTGGGAATAGTTATAACAACATTCTGTCCGACTACTTGGCTGAATGGTCAGCGCGCTGGACTTCGGTTCAGAGGGACACGCGTTCGATTCCCGACCGGGTCGGGGATTTTAATCTCTTCTGATTAATACTTCTGGCTCGGGGACTGGGTGTTTTTGTCCGTCCCAAAACTTTCCTCTTTTTATTCACACAACACACTACACTACCAACCACCACAGAAACACGCAATAGTGATTACATCACTCCATATCGGATTGGTGTCAGGAAGGGCATCCGGCCGTAAAACATGGCCAAATCCACATGTGCGACGCAGTTCTCACCTGCGACCCCACACATGTGGGAAAAACGGTAGGATAAGAAGAATGAGAGGAAGGTATAACAACATTCTGCCAAAAATCGGATGGCACTTCTCCTGTCTCATACATCTTGCACACCAAATGGAATAACCTCGCCATGCTAGTTTCTCCTAAAGCAGTCTGTAATGTAGAGAGAATGTCATCAATTCCAGGTGCTTTGCTTCTATTTAAGTCTCTCAGAGCTCTGTCGAATTCTGACCTCAAAATTCGGTCACCCATTTCATCAGCATCACCAGACTCTTCTTGTTCCAGAACCATATCATCTACGTCCTTACCTTGATACAACCGTTAGATATGTTCCTGCTATCTTTCTGTCTTGTCTTTTTTCCCTAGAAGTGGTTTTCCATCTGAAGTCTTAACATTTATACACCTTGTTTTCCTTTCTCCAAAGGTCCCCGTAATTTTCCTGTGTGCAACATCTACCTTTCCTAGGACCATACAACTTTCAACTTCCTTGCATTTCTCCTTCAACCATTCTTCCTTAGCTGCCCTGCACTCCCTATCCAATTCATTCTTTAATCACCTGTATTCTTTTCTGCCCTCTTCATTTTTTACATTCTTGTATTTTCGTCGTTAATTGATCAGGTCTAGTATCTCCTGAGTTATCCATTGATTCTTAGTTGATCTTTCCCTTCTTCCTAACATCTCTTCAGCATCTCTACTGACCTCACGACTGTTCATTCTTCTTCTACTGTGTTTCCTTCAGCCTTTCTATTTAGTCCTTGGGCAACATGTTCCTTGAAACAATCCTTCACAATATTTTCTTTAAACTTTTCTAGATCCAATCTAACTGGATTCCTTCCTACTTCAATTTCTTCAACTTCAGATGACATTTCATGACAACCAGTTGTGATAAGAGTCCACGTCTGCTCCGGGGAAACGTTTGCAATCCAACACCTGGTTTTTGAATCTCCGCCTAATCATAATGAAGTCTATTTGATAACTTCCAGTGTCTCCAGGTCTCGTCCATGTATACAGCCGTCGTTTGCGATGCTTGAACCAAGTATTAAAAACCAAAAAGCCGAACCCCATGGCACTACAGCCCTTGAAGGGCCTTGGCCTACCAAGCGACCGCTGCTCAGCGCGAAGGCCTGCAGATTACGATGTGTCGTGTGGTCAGCACGACGAATCCTCTCGGCCGTTATTCTTGGCTTTCTAGACCGGGGCCGCTATCTCATCGTCAGATAGCTCCACATTTCTAAGCACGTAGGCTGAGTGGACCTCGAACAAGCCCTCAGGTCCAGGTAAAAATCCCTGACCTGGGCGGGAATCGAAACTGGGGCCTCCGGGTAAGAAGCAGGCACGCTACCCCTACACCACGGGGCCGGCTGAACGAAGTATGAGCAAGGACTAAATTGTCATTAGTGCAGAATTCAACCAGCCGACTTCCTCTTTCGTTCCTCTGTCCCAATCTGAATTCTCCTACTGCATTATCTTCTCTTCCTTTGCCTAGCACTGCATTCCAGTGTCCCATCACAATTAGATTCTCGCCACATGTTACATACTGTATTAAATCTTCTATCTCTTCATATATTCTTTCGATTTCCTCATCATCCGCTGAACTAGTAGGCATATATACATGCACTATTGTAGTGGGCATTGGTTTGGTGTTTATCTTGACAACAATAATCCTTTCACTATGCAGATCGTAGTAGCTTACTCGCTGCCCTATTTTCCTATTCATTATTAAACCAACTCCTGTATTTCCCCTGTTTGATTTGTGTTGATAATTCTGTAGTCGCTTGTCCAAAAATCCTGCTCATTCCTGCCAACGTACTTCACTTATACCAACTACATCTAACTTTAGTCTATCCATCTCCCTTTTCAGATTCTCTAACCTACCACAACGATTCAAACTTCTAACATTCCGTGCTCCGACTCGGAAAATATTAGTATCCATCATCCTGATGATCGCCCCCCACCCGGAGATCCGAAGGGGGTACTATTTTACCTCCTGAATATTTTACTCTGGAAGAAGCCATCATCAGTACATCATTCATACAGAGAGAGCTGCATGTCCTCGGGAGTTAGTTACGGCTGTAGTTTCCCGTTGCTTTCAGCCGTGCAGGAGTATCAACACAGCTAAGCCATGTTGAGTATTATTAGAAGGCCATATCAGTCAATCATCTAGAATGCCGCCCTTGTAACTTCGGAAAGGCTGCTACCCCCCTTTCGATGAACCATTCGTTAGTCTGGTCTCTCGACAGATACCCATCCGATATGGTTGCACCTGCGGCTCGGCTATCTGCTTCATTGGGGAGCGCAAGCCTCCACACCCATGCAAGGCCACATGATTCGTAGGGGAGGTTATAGTCATTAGTGGATGTTAAGTGTTTGATAAGGTGATTCTGCTGCGGGTGGCGGGTGAAAGGGTGCTGTGTGAGAAATGTTACTCGCACCTTTTCTCATAATACGTGCTGGCAGTATCTACTGGTCATTTCTTGTGAAATAAGACAGCAAAAGTTCGAGTTTATTGGTCTTGATTTGCGGTGGAAGAGCTTCCTGCCTTGGTTAAAGGGTGTGATAATCTGACGAAAGCAATATTTGTTACAGAATATTAAATATAAATATTTTAATCAGACCCGGCGCCCCCCTTTATCACTCTCTGCGCCCCCACCTCCCAGGGTGGCGCGCCCCCCACTTTGAGACGACTGCTTTAAAAGACAAGTTTGGTGTAACCTATAAGTTTATTCTATATCCTGTGATCGAGGGCTTGTTTTACTGCTCAGTACCTCAGAAGAAATTGATATTGTTAATATTTTCTACGGGTTATAATACACCATACCTTATAGGCCTAAGTAGAGGAAAGAATCTAGCCACATTGCACTGTTTATCATGTGGCTCAGTAATTACTTAGCTTTCAGTTCGGTGTTTAAATTTTTTCTTTAGTTACACAGCTTACGGTGGTAAGCTTACCAATCCTTATATTGATGTTTTAGTGCACCCACGATATTTTATTCAGTATAATTGGATAGGCCTATCTATCAACCTTTCTTAGGTCAACGAATATGGTGCTTCCTAAAGAAATAGCTTTACAGCATTATACAGGGTATTTTTTAACTAAGTGTGGTCTTAGACTCTGTGTTACGATAGAAACTGTACGATTTTATAAATCTTCAACCAATTTTAGGTTGTAAATACTTGATTCCTGATTGCAAGTTTGATATATATTCATCTTACTGATCTGTAATTGACATGATCCAAGATTCAATAAGTGTAACTTAACACATCACAGCAGAGTGCGTATTATATTTTCAAGAAAAGAGGGGCTATTTTAGTGGGGACGGATAGGGTTGAAATCGAAGTAGATACGTAGAAAAAGATTAAGAACTATTGACCGAATATTAAGACTGCTAAATCAGATTAATGATTGTAAAGCAACTTCAGAACAAGACTTAAATTCTTTAAAATAGATAACCAGCGGTCCAGATCACCTGATTTAAGAATAGGATTACTCCCACTAACTGACAATTCTCTTTCTTCTTTCACATTGTTATCACTGAAAGCCATCAGCGGCTGTGCAATGGGACTGTGCTTTCCTGTCGCTCCATCTCTCATTGTGCCCTCGACTCTCGGCTAAAATGTAATTAGATAAATTGGATTTGGAGCGTTTCTAAATGCAGTCCGCTGAAATGATAAAAAAAAAGGAATGAACGGACTAGGTTGTAGTATTGTTTTCCTTTCGATCGATGGGACAGGTAGAGTTTTGTATCGTCTGACTTTTGAGATTACGTTTAATATTAACGTGAAGGAGAGCGCGATCAAATGGCAGACATTCTTTTTGGAAGTCATCAAGATAACTAAAGAATGAGTGACGATGAAATATGTCACATGTGGACGTATGAACTCTGACTGGCTGTGATAATTCATCTGGAGAGATAATGCCAGCCTCTTTCTGTGTCCACCTGTATATTGTCCGAGAGTGAGGTATGTGTTTTGCTTCAATGCGCTTCGTGTGAAGTGATTGATGTAGGACATCATTTGGTTTCGACCAGATTCATGACACACCGTGAATTAGTCCCGCGCCGCTCCCCCTACATTACTATGAGTCCAAGATCCATTTATTGCACACATCTCACAGCTAAGTTCACTGCGTAATTATGTGTGACATGAAATTTCCTCCAAAATTAACCCGCTGAATTCGCATCTCATGATTCCAATATTGAAGTACTGTATAGAGTTATTGGTTCCATGAACTCAGCATAGTCCAGTGGGTAGTTAAATCATTAGAAATGAGCATATGGGTCCAGATAATTAAGCGGGGGCCAATGTAGCCACTACCGTGGATTCGAAAGGCTGATGAGTTCGAATTCCTTCAGCATCCATCCCTGAAATGAGCATCCATTGCTACCTATATCGTCTATATCATACACTAGATGCCATTAACTAGAACTTAAGCCCTTCACGGAATAAGTACATAACCAACAAATTTTTGGAAATGATATTTCAACGAAAAATAGCATGTATCATCACACATCTATGCTGTGGTGACATGTTCTGTCTTACATTTGGACTTCAAGCTGTTTTACAGCCAGCAGAGCTTTGCTCTCCGTGGTGTAAGGATGGAACATCAGTCAAGATCGTGGACAGTGCTCGAGTTAGTTCATCACCAGGTGTAATAAATCATTTAAATAAAGGCCATAGACGAAATCGCATCTATATTTTCTTGACAATTTTATTATTATTGTTATTATTAGTATCACAGTAATGTTATTTTCTATAATTTGTGTTCCAAGTGCATGTACAGCATTTCTCTTCTGGTATATACAAACGTAAGACATAGTTGCAGATTATTTTGCATTGTTTCCCTTCAAATTCATAAAAAAAATTAACAATAAAATATTGTTTTTAATAGATGAACTCATGTGTGCACTTGCATGTGCAATTCCTTCAAGTAGGCCTAATATATACCATGAATAAACCCCAAAAATAATTTTCCTCTCCCCTGGAAAATAGACTAATTTGTGGGTTATATCCTTATTCCGGGGAAATCTTCCATTAAGCCTAACCTCATGGCGCTACAGTACTGACGGTCCAAGCTAGCGACAATCAGTCCGAAGGCCTGCAGATTACGAGGTGACGTGTGGTTAGCTCGACCAACATTCTCAGCCGTTACTTTTGGCTTTCATCATCAGATTGCTCTTCAGTTGTTTTCACGTAGGCTGAATGAAACTAGAACCAGTCCTTAGATCCAGGTAAAGAATCCCTGACCTTGCCGAGAATTGAAACCGGGGCGTCCGGGTAAGAAACAGGCTCGCTACCCCTGGAGCGCTGCGCCGGTACAAGCAGAATAAAGGGAAGTGTTATACACCCGTGCTTTTGAAATCTCTCTACCATGAACTTTTAAATATGTCGAGCCATTATTGGCATCTATTGTAAGTTCACTCTACTACAATTTTTTTGGTTTCAATATGAATTTTGATTTCCAATTACTTTAATCAATTGTAGAAAAGAACCAATCGTGGCTTTATAAGGAAATCGAATAACGCCAATAATATCACTTGTGAGAAAATAGGTTTTGTATAGTGTACAGTGCTTTCAGTACCAAGATCTGTTCTCAAAATAAGAATATTTCTCTTTAAAATTATGCAATGCGTTTCTTAGGAGTATGTAGATGAGCTATCTTTACCTGGAATTGTTTACATATACTCTATCTGAATGAAATTTCTCTCTTGAGACTTAGCCATAAAATGTAAATAAAAAAAATCAGTAAGAAAATGATCTCGTACGATTTTATCGATTTCCCGAGAGGAAAATATCACACACGGACGGCTGTGTGAAAATGTCAAAACTTAAAAACTGTCAGTGTGGTTTGCTCGTAAACCCCCGAAATGCTACATAATTAATTCACAAAATGAGAAAGATTTTTACTACGATTTTGGTTAATTAGCTCTTTGTAATGTTAAGAAACTGATGAAATTTTGGATATTATCCGCTCTGTAGTTTATCCGGACATTGGTGGTGAGACCTAGTGTTTACAGTGCACTGTGTCTTCTGGCGTAGGCTAGAAACCAAGTTGTTACTTTCTTTGACCTGCCTCAGCCTCATCTGTGCTTTGACAATATGAATGCACTTAGGTATGAGCAATGATAATAATTCCATTTTCTATCCTACCAGTCCCTGTTATGAACGTGTGAAAGTGCCATTCATATGGTCAGTTGGTGCGCGCACTTCAGTGGAATTGGCAGACTAATATGTAATAACAACAGAACAACTTCTTGGTGAGGAAAGCAACGGGAAACTACCTCGCTCCTTCTTTCCCTAGTTATGTCTCTTCACTGACAGCTGATGATGGGGCTGTTGAAGATCCGGGCAGCCTTTGGGTTGAGCAGTCAACACACACAGTACCTAGTTTGTCAGATACAGCTACATACAGCACTGAAAATGTGAAATGATGAAAGCTGTGACTGAATTAATTACAGTATTTATGAATACTCGCACTATTAAGAACATAATTACTACCCAGGTGCTGCACTCTAGGGCCTCTAGGCTGTCATAAAACAATACTACCAACATAGAGAACGAAACTTCTTTTACAATTTAGCGGAAACGAAAGCCTTCTGAATTGGTTGGTTTAGGTAATAGGGAGTTCTCAATGGAACAGCGTGAAAATATAATAATAAAGTTATTTGCTTTACGTCACACTAACTATATTTACGGTTTTCTGAGCTGTCAAGGTGCCGGAATTTTGTCCTGCATGAGTTATTTTACGTGCCAGTAAATCTACCGACACGAGGCTGACGTATTTGAGCACCTTCAAATATCACCGGACTAAGCCAGGATCGAACCTGCCAAGTTGGGGCCAGAAGGCCAGCGCCTCAACCGTCTGAGCCACTCAGCCCGGCATCGCATGAAAAACTGAAGCAACTGTTACAAGAACGTAAACGGTAGTATAGTGATTAAGGGGTACTTACTACTTAGAGCAGGGTCTCTCAAACGCCCAAAATCTCACGCGTGGAAACTGCGGCGCAGAGTTCCTGTGCATCGGTCGCACTCGGCTCGGCTCGGACCAACGCTTCGTCTCTGGGCTACTCGGTTAAGCTCGGCTCAACTCGGCTCGGATTTGGAGCGCTACGGAGCAAGAGAGGAAGAGGGAGACAGGGGGAGCGAGCGAGACAGGCGTGGGGAAAGAGAGAGACAGCGCTATTGCTCCAAATCGTGGAGGGGGGTCTGCACTCTGGTCAACCAAGCGAAGTCGTCTTTTGCACCGTGCACAGTGCATGCACCTGCCCTGAGAGGTCCTGACTTAGAGACGGAGGAGGAAAATGTTAAAAGAACATACAACGCTGGGGTGATAATGGAGGACTGATGAAAAAAGAGGTAGGATAACCGCTACCGGAACATGAATTAAGCTATCGCATGTGGAAATTATCATGTTTCTCGACCTTGACCACAAGAATAACTTTCAGGGGAAAATACGTGTTGGATGGGCTGTAAACAAAAAGTCAAAATTCGGTTACATTATGGAATATATAGCACTTTTCATGAATGCAATGTTGATGTCATACCAAACCTAACTTCCGATTTCCAATATTTATATCTGTCAGTCACCTCCGTACAGATCATGAAGGCCCTTGGTGGGGTAGAGTGGTTAGCTCTATGCCCGGTCGCCTTTGTCCCCAGCAATTAACCTGGTACTCGTTTTTGTTGTAGGCTGAGAGTCACGTGCTACTGCGGATGTGGAAATCTCGTTTTTAAAATTTTTCGACTTCTTGACGGGGAAACGAACCCACGTTCTGGGTGAACCGAGCACGGCTTTACCTTCTCGGCCTGACAGCCCCTATTTACAGCACAGCAACCATTTACATGACGATAATCTGACACACAAACTATTATGACCACGAGGCTCTAAGCTCTCCGCCTGGAGAGTCAAAACCAAACAAAAATGTTCTTTCATTTTCAGCGAAAATTTGTCATTATTGTGGTCCCATTTAACAACGTGAAATTCAGCTCCCTAAACCTATAGTGTGCGTGTGTGAAATCAGTTTTATAACTAGTGCCGTTGTGTTTCCTGCAATCACGTCGACATTTTGTTAGGAGTATTAAAATAAAATACTAACCTAAATTTAGTCTAGATTGGGAAGCCCTGGATAAAAAAGGAAAGCTTTCGGACCTCCCGACGACAATCATCACGAAACTTTCAGGGATAAACAAGCAAGAAACGAAAGCAACTGGTGTGAAGCGCGGCATTTCGCAATCACCCGCAACCCCTAAATCAAGACCGATGAAAACAAGGTGCGCGACTGTAATGTTTGCAGTAAGAACGTGCCAAACACACACACTTACTGTGAAATATGAGACATATAAATGCTGAGATTACGTACAGCATCTTGAATTTTCAAATTACTTGTATACATCTCATTCTTCATCGTGGTAGTTGTGGTATGGGAAGGTAGTGCTGCAACCAAGGCAGCATCTTACACCCCGAGGAAATAATGACTGCTCTGGAATCACAGTCAGGAGTGCTGCATGTGTCTTGAACAGCAAAACTGTTGTCCAACACATTACGGGACGGAAGTGGCGTGTCCTGTTACACGTAACCAGACGCTTTCCAAGCACATCGAAATATGGGCTAGTACTGTTGTGTACTCAACTGATTGTATATAAAATAGTAGAACTTGAAAATGAAGATCCTGTAATGCCGATTGACGGTATTCTTCTCATTATGATGGATGTACTCTTCCATTCATCTCGCAAATTGTTTGTACTGGCGAATGAAATAGACATAAAGGGCATGTCAGTAGGTTGTAGTTTTTGGTGGTTTGATTTCTGAATATTTCGCAGTGAAAGTACCCGCAAGCGCATAACATCAGATTCACCAGCCCGTTATGCAAATATGATCCTACACGAGTTCTTTAAGAGTGGTTCTACATCTGTACGTCCTGAATTGTCTACCTCACTCGAGGAGTTGATTTATTTGGGCGTGAGCTACTGTGATCAATTTTGTGAATCGATCTTCCTTCATTAGACATGATCTTTTTGTGAATATTGACGATAATCACTTTTCACTTTGCATGTCCAAAATGCCGTCCAATCCAGAAGCATCTTTCTACACAGCTCAAACGTTATATTTCCATCATTCCCTTGGGGAAAAGGTTCTCAATTACCAGATAATGGTGTACAAGAACATACTGTAGACTTCGAAGTAGAATAGCTTCCTCAATAGCCTAATATGCACAAACGTTCGCATAATATTTGTATCGTAACCATGGGTTTCAGTGTCATATCTTACGTTTTTAAACAGCGTTTTTAATCATGCAGAATTTAAGCTCGTTCTGTTCATGGTGAGTATTACTACAGGTCCAATACCTCCTCTTACCCCAGTAAGTCAGCATTCATATTGCCCTTGCGCCTAGAATAACTACTGAGTGAAATACTACAACTGACAACTCTAATCCCTTTACATCAGGGGCAATATATCTAGGTAGTGCACGTTAGGTTTCTAGTCCTGAATTGTACACAGACTGTCTCAAATTTTCTGTAAGATTTGCAGACGGCATTAAGAACATGGTGTTGTGAACAGGAATCCACATCCGGGAACAGAAAGGACTAAAATGGGTACACAATCCAATCATGCGTTTATATACATAAAAATAAATAAAAATTCTCACTTCTACTGGTGGCTAAATAACATGATGTTCCATGTTGTTAAAACTGGAACCTTCTATCGAACAAATGTGGGACATTGAAAAACTTAATTTGATTTTCTTTTATTGTAGCACGGTCTTTCATGAACATGGTTCCTATACAAAACTGTTTCCATATTTCGTTCCTTCTACAAGCCATAGGAGTTTGTCTTCTTCTTCTTATCCCACGTTTGTGAGGTTGCGGGTGTGAACTGTGTCGCAAATGTGGATTTAATCAATATTGCATGTTTCTATGGTGGTTCGTAATGTGATGTGATTTTTGAATGTGAAGAGTGTGTTTGGACAAACACAAACAACCAGCCCCCGAGTCAGAAGAATTAATCACACGCGAATAAAATCCCGACCCGGCCGGGAATCGAACCCGATACTCTGCGAACCGAAGGCATCAACGCTAACCATTGAGCCAAGGAGTCGGACAAGCCATAGGAGTTCGGGTCGACCAAGAAACACCCCGAGGGAGGACCGTCGTATGGTGCGCCAAGCATTGCAGGATCCCATAACTTCGGCACCAGCCATCCCTGAACATGTACTGGAGACTCTACAGCATCCTGTGAGTTCCCGCACAATGTCTCGACGACTCGCATCCGCCTAATTGGGGTTCAAACACCCCATGCGTCGGTTGCCATTGACACCACAACACCAACGCCTGCGTTGGGAGTGGTGCATTCCCCGGGAGGCATGGATAGAGGACGACTGGCATCGCATCATGTTCAGTGATGAATCCCGCTTCTCCATACCCTCCGATGACCATCGTGAGCGAGTTTGGCGGCGTCGAGGGCGGAGGACAGATCCTGCCCATATTGTGGAAAGACACACAGGCGTCATCCCTGGCGTCATGGTGTGGGGAGCCATGGTGTGGGACATTGAAAAACTTAATTTGATTTTCTTTTATTGTAGCACGGTCTTTCATGAACATGGTTCCTATACAAAACTGTTTCCATATTTCGTTCCTTCTACAAGCCATAGGAGTTTGTCTTCTTCTTCTTATCCCACGTTTGTGAGGTTAGTGCTTCGGTAGACTTTGACGGCACAGCGATACGTCACAGACATTCTGCGTCCGCACATCCTATCTGTTATGGCACAGCACCCTGGGACAGTGTTCCGACAAGATAATGCACGTCCATACACAGCACGTGCGTCTGTGGACTTCCTAGAGCATGGTGAGGCCCTTCTGTGGCCAGCAAGATCCCCGGACCTCTCAATCACTGAACTCGTGTGGGATGACATTGGAAGGGGACTCGGTCCCTGTACCAACCTGCAGGATCTGCAGGGACAGTTGTAACAACTGTGGACGAACATGCGTCACGAGAGGATCCAAAAGCATTTGGACACCATTCCGAACCGCATAATGGGGGCCAGGGGGAATGCAACACCCTACTGACCTGGCGCAAAACATTCCACCTGTAACTGCGAACGGCCTTGTCTCTTTCATCCCATATTAAAGGCACATGGTCTTTCAGCATATGTACTAGTAGTTTCATTCACTTTCAATCACTCCTTCTGGGTTCTTTTTTGTCAGGCAGTGTAATTATTAATATTAGATACCATGCCAGGAATTAATCTTTTTCCTTAAATTCTGTCTTTCTTAATCCGTTTACCCTCCGGGGTTGGTATTTTCCCTCTGACTCAGCGAGGGATCTCACCTCTACCGCCTCAAGGGCAGTGTCCTGGAGCGTGAGACTTTGGGTATGGGGATACAGCTGGGAAGGAGGACCAGTACCTCGCTCAGGCAGACCCCACCTGCTATGCTGAACAGGGCGCTTGTGGGGGGTGGGAAGATTGTAAGGGATAGACAAGTTATGTACCATCCCGGCATTTGCCTGGAGGAGAAGTGGGAAACCACGGAAAACTACTTCGACGATAGCTGAGATGATAATCGAACCCCTCTCTACTCACTTGACCTCCCAAGGCTGAGCGGACTCTGTTCTAGCCCTCGTACCACTTTTCAAATTTCGTGGCAGAGCCGGGAATCAAGCCTGGGTCTCCGGGGGTGGCAGCTAATAACACTAACCACTATACCACAGAGGTGGAACATTTTTTTAATTAATTCATTAAATTAATGTATTTGTAGCAAAAAATGGTCAAGTACGATTAATTTACTTTTTAATACAGCATTGTTTATACAATAAAGGATTTAGTATTATTAATGTTTATGGTTTATTATTATTATTATTATTAATGCTATTTTCAATAATGCTATTACTGTTATCGCTCATTATAGAGGGTGTGTATAAATTTGTTAAATGTATAAAATATGTTTGTGTAGGTGTACTGTATTTGAGGACCTTCGTGCCCTATGAAATTAAATGAAATATACAGGGTGATAAAATAATCCATAAATATGAGGGAGCAAGAAATTCCACCTCCATCAAGTACCCTTGCTTACTAAATGCGTTCCTGCAGCAGAAGACTACGACAGCCGTACCGAAGGAGTACATACTCGAAAAGGTTTGCTGGAGGTCTATTCTATACACTTGTAACTGTATGCGATGTCGACCAAAGTAGTCCACCTGTCATTTTTAAAACACCCTTGTTGTATCAATACGAATTCACTGTTTTATGAAAAAGGCGCATTGGAGGAACGGGACGATTTACGTACTAAAGTACCCAATTATCTTCCGAGAGTCATCGTTAACGTGGAATAAGAATTTATACACCTTCCAGGATTGTGTAACTATGTGCCTTAGTTGTAATTCAGTCTTTTTACGGAAGTTTTTCCTGTTTGCACACCATTAATGAGAACAAAAAATGACGAAGCTCCCTCCAAACAGCAGCATCGGGTTTGAATCCCTGCTCGCCCAAGGGTGAATGTTGACGCAGCAGAGTCGGGAGGTTTGGTTAACAAGGCTGTAACTGCAGTAGGATTTACTCGGAAAGAACACGAGGACAAATTCAGGCTTGTTTTATTTCTCTCTTACACCGCATCAACACAGCTTTCCAACTTTACGAACAAAATATCACTTCAATTTTCTGTTCATATTTAACCTGGCTAAAATATATAACAGGAAATATATCTGACTAAAGAGCAGCTGCTTAAACAGATGGCACACTTGTAGATATTCTAGTTATTCTGTATAATAATAATAATAATAATAATAATAATAATAATAATAATAATAATAATAATAGACAGCTTCTGTGGTACAGTGGTTAGTGTGATTAGCTGCCAACCGCCGGAGGCCCGGGTTCGATTCCCGGCTCTGCCACAAAATTGCAAATGTGATACGAGGGCTGGAACGGGGTCCACTCAGCCTTGGGAGGTCAACTGATTAGAGGGGGTTCGATTCCCACTTCAGCCTTCCTGGAAGTAGTTTTCCGCGGTTTCCCACTTTCCCTCCAGGCAAATGCCGGGATGGTACCTAACTTAAGGTCACGACCACTTCTTTCCCTCTTCCTTGTCTATCCCTTGCGATCTTCCTATCCCCCCTCAAGGCCCCTGTTCAGCATAGCGGGTGAGGCAGCCTGGGCGAGGTACTGGTCCTCCACTCCAGTTGTATACCCCGACCCAAAATCTCACGCTCTAGGATACTGTCCGTGAGGCGGTAGAGTTGGTATCCCTCGCTGAGTCCGAGGGCAGATCAACCTTGGAGGGTAAACGGATAATTAATTATAATCTAAAAACCAAACCCAATGGCACTAAACCCTTGAAGGGCCTTGGCCTACCAAGCGACCGCTGCTCAGCCCGAAGGCCTGCAGATTACAAGGTGTCGTGTGGTCAGCACGACGAATCCTCTTGGCTGTAATTCTTGACTTTCTAGACCGGGAATAATAGTAATCTATATATATAAAATCCCTATTCTGTCTGTCATTCACAGAAATATTGATAAAACGAGAATATTTCAACAGCTGAAATTGGTACCATTTATAGATTGTTATGTCTGCTTTACAAGAAGAATACAATGATCCTCTCACGACAGCGACTCTTGTACTTTTTCAAAGAAAAATCGTTTCTGTAAGCGAAGTTATTGTCTCATCGCCATATTGATGCAGCTACACAGGTATGTCTATCGACATGAGTTTAAACTACGTACATCCTGACTTCTGTTGCCTTCCACCTGGCACATATGGGTTACAAGAACAATGCAATCCTGACCATCATACCGTGTAGTGAAAAATGCTACCTCTCAGTAAAATAATTGATTTTTTTTTCCATTCTGGAGTATGAAAACATTGTATCTCCATCAATAAACACGAAGATTTCTGTGGCCATGGTCGTTAAGGCGGGAACTGTATGGTCTGACACCGTGGTTAGCGGGAGCGAGTCCGGTTGGTTGAGAACACTTTCACCATCAGACTGTTAGTCGGCAGGGTAAGGGAGGTGGTGGTAGACAATTTCTAATCACTAGATTGCGTGCAAAAATTTCAAACGTCTACGCAGTGCTCATATGATGCTGTTGAATTGTGATTAGTCCGTCGGATGGTGACATAAAGTCTTGTACAGATTCCTCGACAAGAGTAGGCTATGTGCCGGAACCGGCACGTACATTCTACTATTATATAGCACGTCGTTCATTTCATCTCATTAACTCCTCTGATGAGGTTGACGTCAGGTAGGGCATCCGGTCAAAAAAGCTTGCCACGAAGATTCATCTCACTTCATACCCGCGTTCGAATACGAACGGGACAAGGGTTAGACAAATAATAATAATAATAATAATAATAATAATAATAATAATAATAATAATAATAATAATAATAATAATAATAATAATAATAATAATAATAATAATAATAATAATAATAATAATAATAATAAAGAGAATGAAATGGCGTATGGCTTTTAGTGCCGGGAGTGTCCAAGGACAAGTTCAGCTCGCCACATGCACGTCTTTTGATTTCACTCCCGTAGTCAACCTGGGCGTCGTGATGAGGATGAAATGATGATGAAGATGACACGTACACACAGCCTCCATACCAGCGGAATTAACCAATTATGGTTAAAATTCCCTACCCTGGCGGGAATCGAACCCGGAGCCCCTGTGACCAAAGGCCAGCACGCTAACAATTTAACCATGGAGCCAGAAATAATAATAATAATAATAATAATAATAATAATAATAATAATAATAATAATAATAATAATAATAATGTCCCTTTATCTACTGTTGCATTCGGGAGAGAGTAGGTTCGAACCCCACTGTTGGCAGCCCTGAAGATGGATTTCCGTGGTTTCCCATTTTAACACCAGGCAAATGCTGGAGCTGTACTTTAATTAAGGCCACAGCCGCTTCATTTCCACTCCTAGCCCTTTCCTATCCCATCGTCACCATAAGACTTATCTGTGTCGGTGCGACGTAAAGCAGACGGTATCCACTGTTTTCTATAAGAAATATCGACTGAGGGGATGGGATATTGCGCTCAAACTGTAATCTTAAACGTGCTAGAAAATCTACTGACATATCTCTTACATTTAAACAGTGTTAAAAGTTGACCGACTGTGCCGAAATTCGTTCTTATAAACTTCGAGCATAGAATGCGAGTGCTTAACCAACTACGCTTTACAGCTGCTCAGATTTTAATCGTAGGCACTTTCTTTATGGCCTAAAAATTATAACCAGCAACAACAGAAAATGTAGTTCTCTAATTTGGATATCCTTTCTCCGAAACGCAAAGTTACTCAGATTTTATTATTGTGTCCTCTTAAACATATAAGTTAATTATAAGAATGACAACCCATATAAAACATGTAAACGAAAAGAAATTTAAGTACCAAAGCTTAAGAGACTATTAAATACAATAAAAAGTCAATAAGTCATCACTAACAACGTCTTGTAATTGACCCGGAACACTGGGTCAGTGCAGCTGTGAGGTCCCGAACAGTAGTAACTGAGCAAGGATTTTAGGTATAAGGTTAGTCAGCATAATCTTCAGATCGTACAAATCATATGAAATGCAATTAACATGTGTTTGTTAAAAATTCGTCGTGTAGTTAGACACAAAGGAAATTCGTATTTTACGAGTTCAGGATAAGAAAGTGGCCGCTTTAGTCTTCCAACATGAAAAAAAAAAAAACAGAGATACAAGCAGCCCATACGGCTTCAGATTGCCAAGAAGGCTTACTGCCCCATCGGGTGTTCTGTAGATTTAGGATTGCACCTTGTCAGGGTGATGACATCCTCATCCACGTTAGTTGATATCCATGACGGGTCTACCACCTTTCATGTCTGACATCTCCTCAGTTGGTCTCACGAGGCTGAGTAAACTCCGTTCTAGCCTGCAGCTCGGAATTAAAACCTTCGGACTGATCGGGTACTGAAATCAGGGTTTTCAGGCAAGATACAGGCACACTCTGGGGCTGAATCACTTTGGACTTCTCTGTATATAAATACGAGTAATTTATAACGCTGTCTTCCGCATAAATTTATGTAGTATTTTTTTTTTTTGCTAGGGGCTTTACGTCGCACCGACACAGATAGGTCTTATGGCGACGATGGGAGAGGAAAGGCCTAGGAGTTGGAAGGAAGCGGCCGTGGCCTTAATTAAGGTACAGCCCCAGCATTTGCCTGGTGTGAAAATGGGAAACCACGGAAAACCATCTTCAGGGCTGCCGATAGTGGGATTCGAACCTACTATCTCCCGGATGCAAGTTCACAGCCGCGCGCCTCTACGCGCACGGCCAACTCGCCCGGTGTAGTATTTATTATTCCAATAAAACAGAGTAGCCTATTTCAATAATAATAATAATAATAATAATAATAATAATAATGATAATGATAATAATGTCCGAGTCTGTGGTATAATGGTTAGTGTGATGAGCTGCCACCCCCCCCCCCCAGGCCCGGGTTCGATTCCCGGCTCTGCCACGAAATTTGAAAAGTGGTACGAGGGCTGGAACAGGGTCCACTAAGCCTCGGGAGGTAAACTGAGTAGAGGTGGGTTCGATTCCCACCTCAGCCATCCTCGAATTGGTTTTGCGTGGTTTCCCACTTCTCCCACAGGCAAATGCCGGGATGGTACCTAACTTATGGCCACGGCCGCTTCCTTCCCTCTTCCTAGTCCATCCCTTCCAATCTTCCCATCCCCCCGCAAGGCCTCTGTTCAGCATAGCAGGTGAGGCTGCCTGGGCGAGTTACTGGTAATTCTCCCCAGTTCTATCGCCCGACCCAGAGTCTGAAGCTCCAGGACACTGCCCTTGAGGCGGTAGAGGTGGGATCCATCGCTGAGTCCGAGGGAAAAACCGACCCTGGAGGGTAAACAGATTAAGAAAGAAGAAATAATAATAATAATAATAATAATAATAATAATAATAATAATAATAATCGATGATTGCGATTGTGTACGTCGAACAGTAATGGGGAATGAATACTTCTTAAGGGGTGAATGTTTCGAAATATATATTAACATCTAGGATATAGAAGACAACCCTTCATAAAAAAAAGGTACGTTCGTGCCTGAAACGGTTTTGGAAGAATGGATATTGTGTTTTTGAGAGTCAACCACCATCTAAACCTCTTAAGGGAGAAATGTTTGAAGTATACGGTATTTTACACCTAGGACATAAAGGAAGACCCTTCTCGTTAAATTACAACTTTGTACGCCAAAAGGTTTCGGAGGGATGAATAATTAAGTTTACGGAGCTAAGCTCATTTGGCCCTTTAGCGGTGGAACGTTTAAAAATATTTCCTATTTCACACCTAGGATTTAAAATATATACTGCTAGTTGGAATTTCATCTTCGTACGTTAAAACGTTTTGGAGGAAGGAATTAATGCATTTGTTTTCGAATCTTAACTCCCATTAACTGTATAAGGGGTTAAATTTGTTTCAAGCCTTCTGTTATTTAACACCTAGGATATCATTTGACAACTTTTTAATTCAAACGGTTTCATATAAACGTATATTTTGTCATCATTCCTCATCCCCAGTCATAACCCCTTAGGGGTGTATTGTTTTTCCACTTCTTATTTGTATCGTCATAAAAGGAATTCAACTCCTTTTACACCCCCCTTAAGGTGATTCCCTCCCCCCCCCAACCAACAAAAAATGCGTGTTTCTTTATTTTTAAAGGAGATTCCATTTTCACGTCCGTAACATCCTTCGTTTTTACACAACTCACCCCGACCCGCTGAATTGTTCTTTTCCGAAAAGAAACAAATACGTGTTACTTTTATTTTTAAAATAGATTAAAAATAGCACCTTTCACGTCTGTAACGTGTTAAGTTGTTGATATACTGTATACTGTATATATGCTCATTTTAAATATTTACTCCCTTTAACATTTCTCCTCAAGTGGATTTTCAGAAAACAAATTATGCGTGTTCCTTTAATTTTACAGGAGATTCCAAATACCAATTTTTCACGTCTGTAAAATGATACATTTCTGTGATCTAATCATTTTAAGAATTCACTCTGTTTCTCACTCCTGTTCACCACATCTTTAATAGATTTTCCAAAAACAAAAAATACGTGTTTCTTTGTTTTTATAGGAGAGTCCAAATACCAATGTTCATGACTGTAACATCCTCAGTTTTTAGGATATAAGTACCCATATAAAAGGTATTCAACCACTTTTTTTACCTTTTTTCACCCCCCCCCCTTAACAGGATTTTCCGAAAACAAAAAAATATATACCAATTTTCATGTCTTTAAAATGTTAACTTTTCACGTCTGTAACATGATACGTTTTTGTGATCTAATCATTTTTAAGAATTCACCCCCTTTGTCACTCCTGTTCACCACACCTTTAATAGATTTTCCAGAAACCAAAACAAAATTCGTGTTCCTTATTTTTATAGGAAACTCCAAATACCAATCTTCATGACTGTAACATCTTCAGTTTTCGAGATATAAGTATCCACATAAAAGGTATTCAAGGTATTCACTCATTTTGAAAATTCACCGCCTTTTTTACCCCCTTAGCGACGGTATATCCGTAAATCCTCCCTTGGTGAGCACCTGCATTGTAATATGAATGTATCCCCCAAATTTAATTTCTTTATGTCGAGTAGTTTTGGCTCGGCGATGATGAATCAGTCAGTCAGTTAGGGCAAGTTATTTTATATAGAGACATATAAGCCACATATGTGACTGTTGATATCGTGATCACAGCCACAAGACATCCACTGGGACGTGAGTTTCTATTTCGAAACATTTCGAGCAAGTTTGCTGCGTTGTATGCTAGCATTCGGGAGATGGTGGGTTCAAAGCTCCACCATCGGCAGACTTGGGGATGGTTTTCCGTGGTTTCCCATGTTTACACCAGACGAATACTGAGGTAAAGCCTCAGCCACGTCGTTCGCAGTCTTAATCCTTTCATATCCTATCGTCGCGAAGATTTATCTGAGTTAGTGCGACGTTAAAAAACATCAAAGTGTGTTCGACGAGTTGAGAGAATTCCCACGTGCTCTGACTGTAAGGAGGAGCGACTATCCGGCGTTTCATAATCCACGCACTTTTGCACAGGCTGTGTCACCCATCAGGCAGTAACATTCAATCGTTTACGAACATAACGCAATTTTGACGCTATATGGCTAATGTTTAGGTGACCGAATTAAGAAAATGCCTTTAAGCATTACATCTCTTTATCATAAAGGAATCGTACATTCTCTCGAACTGAAATTTGAAGTCATATGAAGAAATAAAATGAGCCGCCGTGACTCATGCGGCAACGCGTCGACCTGTCACCGCTGAGTTCCATGGTTCAAATCTCGGTTAATCCATGTGAGATTTGTGCTGGACTAAGCGTTGGCGGGAATGGTTTTTCTCCGGGTACTCCAATTTTCCCTTCATCTTTAATTCCAGCAATACTCTCCAATATCACTTCATTTCGTCTGTCATTAACAATCGCCTCAAAGGAGTGCGAAAGGCTTTGGCAGCCGGCACGATTCCTATTCCTATCGTCGCTGCTGTATGGGGGCTTCATTCATTCCATTCCTGACCCGATCGAATGACTGGAAACAGGCTGTGGATTTTCAATTTTATGAAGAAGTGAAATGTGACAGAAAAGTACGCATTCCAGTGTTACACGGGTAGCGTATCAGTTTTAGAGGTCCGTAGTAGGCCTGTTACAGTACTTTGAAAATGGTGCACCACCATATGCCACTTCAGGTTCAGCCATACATGCCTTTATAATAATAATAATAATAATAATAATAATAATAATAATAATAATAATAATAATAATAATAATAATAATAATAATAATGTGGAAGCGGTGCTGTCAGCACTCTCATGACACTGATGATAATAGAGTTACAGTGTATTTCTTATTCTTATTCTTATCCTTATTCTTCCTCCTCCTCTTCGTCCTGTTCGTCTCCCGAATAATCTGGATAATCCTGTAGCTTTCGCGGTTCGATCCCAAACTCTAATAACAGATGTTAACGATCTGCCATGTCTTGCGTCCTCGCCGAGCGAGTGGCTGCGCGGTTTGTGTCACGTAGCTCTCAGCATTAATTCGGGGAATGGTCGGTTCGAATCCCACTATCGGCAGCCCTGAAAAGGTTATTCCGTGTTTTCCGATATTCACACCTGGCAACTGCTGGGTCTGTACCTTAATTAAGCAACGGATGCTTCATTCCCTCTCCTAGCCCTTCCCTATCCCATCGTTGCTTTATGACCCCTCTGTGTCGGTGCGATGTAAAACAAATTGGAAAAAAGTAATTTTGAGTCCTCAAACTCATTTTCAAAACACTCAAGTACACTACGGACTAGCTCCTTCGTATCCGAACATATTGCTTTACTCGTACCTACCGGCAAACCCAAACCCACAGAGTAAAATTTACGTATATACAGTATATCAAATAACAAGTCCTGACTGACTACTACCCGACATAAAGAAATGAAGCGTCGATGCTGGGCGGGTTG
This sequence comes from Anabrus simplex, assembly GCF_040414725.1. Classification (NCBI taxonomy): domain Eukaryota; kingdom Metazoa; phylum Arthropoda; class Insecta; order Orthoptera; family Tettigoniidae; genus Anabrus; species Anabrus simplex. Next base: position 421,400,084 of record NC_090266.1, read on the forward strand.
CGGAGCTTGCAGGCGGCGGAGGACACACACAACAGATTCCAAATACCAAATTTCACGATTCAGATTTTGAGATATTAAAGAAATGAAATTGAGATAGTCATCAGCTATCACGGACATTCGTTCCTTCAAGCGTCCTATCTTATCAAAATAGACAGCATGGTACATATGAATATTAATATATATGATTGTACATATTTCTCAGACCATCAGTCTACTAGGTTGTCATTATTTAACGTGTGCAGCGCTTCAAGCATCAAGTCAGTTTTCGTTCCTTTTTTGTATATACTGTGTAAAGATTTACAAATAATAAACTTTTATGGTGGTGCTTTGTATATCGAGTTCCTTGTATACAACAGAATCTCCTTTGAAAACAAAGAAACGCGCATTGGGGGGGGGGGGAAGGAGGGAATCAAATTAACCGGGCGGGGGGATGAAAAAGGGGTTGAATTTTTTTTTTTTTTTTTTGCTATTTGCTTTACGTCACACCGACACAGATAGGTCTTATTGCGACGATGGGATAGGAAAGGCCTATGAATGTGAAGAAAGCGGTCATGGCCTTAATTAAGGTACAGCCCCAGCATTTGCCTAGTTTGAAAATGGGAAACCACGGAAAACCATCTTCAGGGCTGCCGACAGTGGGATTCGAACCCACTATCACCCGATTACTGGATACCGGCCGCACTTAAGCGACTGCAGCTATCGAGCTCGGTGAATTATTTGTATGAGGATACATATATCTGAAAAACTGAAGATGTTACAGACGTGAAAACTGGTAGGCCCCCCTATTTGCAATCTCGTTTAAAAATAAGGAAACATTTTTTGTTTTCGGAAAATCCACTTACGGGGCTGAAAAGAATTGTAAAAGCGGGTGAATTTTTAAAATGAATACCGGTCTATCTACAGTATATGTCAAAGTCTTAAGATGTTACACACAAGAAACTTAGTATTTGGAAAGTCTTTTAAAAATACAGGAGCATGTATTTTTTGTTTTCGGAAGCACTTAATGGGGGTGAAAAGTAGTGAAAAAGAGTTCAATTATTTTGTATGTGAATAAGTATATCTCAAAAACTGAAGATGTTACAGACGTGGAAATATGTATTTGCAATCTCCTTTTAAAATAAACAAACTTTTTTCCCCCTACCTGAGAGAAGACTGTTTCTCACATGTACAGTTCTATGTCGCATGGTCACCTTAGCCCCAAAAGGCAATACCACAAACGTGGTTTACAGAGAGTTTGTGGGGCAAATGATACTCAATTTTTCGGTGAATTTGTATACTTAGGGGATTTTCAGATAATGTCTTAGTACAGCACCGTGGAACGATTACTTTTATCAAATTACGAAGTTCACGGGAGCGAAGCCGCGGGTAACTGCTAGTAAGACATAAAATAATAACCCATAATGGCATTAACACATCCATCTCTAACTGAACATATATTACGTTGTACTTTTGATTTCCCAGCTTCTGCTGTGTACTCTGATGTACAACAGTACTTTGAACAACACTGACAGAGATTACTATCGAAACTCACGCGCACGCACACAATACCGGACAAATACAACCTGCTCGTTTGAGTGACGATGATTCGAATCGCGGTCGCCTTGGTGGGAAGCAAGTGCATCATCACGCCCCGTGTTGTGCAGAAATGTCTTGGCTGTGCTGAGATGTAAACACTACTCTGTTAGCTGTGTTCGGTGTACATTTATAATTGCCGGAGCACACCGTTCACTTTGATTATAGTGGTGAGGTATTTCAGTGACTGCGGCGCTAAATATCTGCCAATATTTTTGCTAGTCACTCCATACTTTATGCAGCCAGTCCCTGTCGTGAATAATGTGAAAGTGTTGATCAGAGAGACTGCCGGTGTGTACATTTCAGTGGGTTTAGGAAACCGGAATTTAATAGCGTGTTCTGCTAAGTGACGAAAGCAACGGAAAACTACCTCGCTGCCCTATTCCGTAGTATGCCTCTTCAGTAAGTGTTGGTAATCCAATCAACCTAGGACTGAGGACTCAACGTATATACGCCTGGTTTGAATCCGGATCAGTTTGTGTGAGACACGTCTGTGTACTTTGGTTTCCGCTTAACGCTGTGCCCGTGAGATTTAAAATACTGGAAGTCTGCAAGTTTGCTTCGGTTTTACTTACTTGTATCGTAATGAAGTCCATTACAGTTTCCAAATGTGCAAATTATGGTTAAACCCAATTCAGGAATATTCATTAATCCTTCTTTCTCCATTACTTTTTCTACACGATAGTTTGGTCGCGGATGTCGCACACGAGGACTTGCTCTAATTTCCTGGTCGGACGCCCTTCCTGCCGCCAGGGATTTATTCAAGTACTGCGTGTTTCTGTGGTAGTTGGCAGTGTGACGTGTTGTGTATGGAAATGAAGATGTGTATTAGTTCAAACGCGAACACCTAGTCCCGAACCAGGCGCGGTTGGAATCCCCGGCACGGCGGTGAATTGAACCCAAGACCCTCTGAACCGAAGGCCGCTATGCTGACCATTCAGCCGAGGATCATTTTGGCCTATCATTGATGAAATATTGTATTCTTTCTCCCAGGCTCAAACCGTCGACCTTCTTTCTCTTCTCACTAAGATCTGAGATTTCATTCTCCGTCCAAACATTCAGATCGTGAGAACAGCAGTGCCCTTTCGGTATAAAATTAACGGAACAGTGTGACCACGAGTTAGAAAATCAAATTGCGGACCAGTAAACAGTTTGATCTTAAAATGAAACTGCAACTTTCTGTATTTGAGCTATGTTTTCAACTGCTCTCCTTGATTGAGTAAGTAAGGTATAGCCTATATCTCGGTCAAATTAAATATACTATTTGCACGGACAGCAATGGTATTAAATCATTAATCTTATGGAAGTTCGATATTACAGATCTGTGAGCGAACACGCTCTGGTGGTCGAGACTGGTAGTTCACAGGTTATTGCAGTTAGTGCAATTAACTGGCGATAGATTTCATATCTGCACACTCAATTGCCATTGATGTATTGTGAGCCGCTTGTCGAGAGCGGGTTGGTGGGGAGCGGGTGGGGTAGCCTCCTCCCGACAGCAAATGAATTTTCTGCTAGATCAGAATTAATTACAATAAGTTGAACTAAAGTGCTTTAAGTTTTCAACGCCAGGATCTAAAAATAAATCTAGCTCACTCTTCGTTCTTCTTACGTCTGGCAAGAGGGAGCTAATGTCCAAGCATTCAGATCGTAAGAACAGCAGTACACTAACCTTGTTCTTCTGTTAGAGAACAACTAATATTTTACATCGACTGGGATAAATTCGATTCATACTGATAACTCACTACATCAGCTTCAAATAACGAGGACACAACACGTCCATGTCCCAAATAAATTATTTAATTGTCAATAAATTTACATCCTTCTTTTCCAAGCATTCACTGATTCATCAAATTGCTCAGGTCTATTCTACTTTTATTCCCTAGACGTGAACAAAACACTACTTTTCTAGTAATCATATTTTTTCTTTGGGAATAAATTTGACTAGACCGTGAAATAACACTACGCTCGTGTACTGGCCTGATTCTGTGCATATGTTGAAATGTTTTCTCAACGTTTCATCACAAAGTATTCCTCTTCTTCTTTCCTCCCTACTACGTTTCGCACACGCTAGTGTTATACACATATGCACCTGACCCAGTTTTACAGCCGGATGCCCTTCCTCACGCTAACCTAATAAGAAAGAACGTATCCAACTAATCTCTGGTGGTGACTGGCAGTGTGATATCTTCGTGTTTCTTTGGAAGTAAAGAGGTGTGTATTAAGACAAACACAAAAATCATGCGGCCGGCATTTCCCGTCCGGCCGGGAATCGAACCCGGGACCCTCCAGAAAGGCCGCTACACTTACCGTTCAGCCAAGGAGCTGGACTCGTCACATTAACAGGGTACATTTAAGGAAGCGGCAGGGTTTCAGGGCTGGCGAGGTAGTAGTGAGACAAAGAAAATTCCTCACAATCCAATAAGTATTTATGACTGAAGTTAGCCTTGTGTTTAGGGCCTATCGAAATTTCAAGTAACACCTAAACAATATAGCAAAAATAAAGTGAGTTCAAGAATGAATTTAACAACAATAAGGTAGTAATAGCAAATTTTAAGATAATTAGAACAAGTCCCATGTGAAAATTGAACCTATCCTAAAAACAGTATGGTTTAGAGGGTCCTAAAAAATGAAATGGCGTATGGCTTTTAGTGCCGGCAGTGTCCGAGGATATGTTCGGCTTGCCAGGTGCATGTCTTTTGACTTACCACCCCTAGGCGACCTGCGCGTCGTGATGAGGATAATAAATAATGGCGTATGGCCTCCGGAGAGGCCTGGTGCGGGTCTGTTTCTCGTAGACGGCCTAATAGGCGACCTGCATGTCTGTGAAGATGAGGGCCCTACCATGATTTCTAATGCTGAATACGTCACACACACCCATCCCCCGAGCCATTGTAATTAACCAATTAAGGTTAAAATCCCCGACCCGGCCGGGAATCGAACCCGGGACCCTCTGGACCAAAGGCCAGCACGCTAACCATTTATCCATTTAGCCAGACGTGTTGAGGATGAAATGGTGATGAAGGCGGCACATATATCCAGCCCCCGTGCAGCGGAATTAACCAATGATAGTTAAAATTCCCGACCCTGACGGGAATCGAAACGGGGACCCCAGTGACCAAAGGCCTGCATGCTAATCATTCAGCCATGGCACCGGACAGGCCTAAAGAATTCATAAAAGAGGGGGAGAGCACCCTAAGTGGTCTTTCGAGCATCATTTGACGCAGTAGAAATTTCAGTTTGGTAAGATTACTTACCTCTAAGGAGATTCGAGAATTAAACTTTCAAGCTTAAAAATTAGTTCCAGCAAATAAATCTTAATTTCGAATTCCTCCCTTACATACGAGAGGTAATTTCTTTCTTTCTTTCTTTCTTTCTTTCTTTCTTTCTTTCTTTCTTTCTTTCTTTCACAATCCGTTTAGCCACCAGGGTTGGTTTTCCCCTCGGACACAGCGAGAGATCCGACCTCTACCGCCTCAAGGTCAGTGTACTGGAGCATGAGACCTTGGGTCGAAGGGATTTAACTCGGGAGGAGGACCATTACCTCGCCCAGGCGGCCTCGCCTGCTATGCTGAATAAGGGTTTTGCTGGGGGGTGGGAACATCGGAAGGTGTGGACAAGGAAGAGGGAAGGAAGAGGCCGTGGCCGTAAGTTAGGTACCATTCCGGCATTTGCCTGGGGGAGAAGTGGGAAACCACGGAAAACCACTTCAAGCCGATGGCTGAGGTGGGAATCGAACCTCTCTTCCACTCAGTTGACCTCCCGAGGTCGAATGGACCCCGTTCCAGCCCTCGTACCACTTTTCAAATTTCGTGGCAGAGCCGGGAATCGAACCCGGTTCTCCGAGAGTGGCAGCTAATCACACTGACCACTACACCACAGAGACAGACACACTACATATGTGGCCAAAAGGAAAATGTAACTCAAAAGAAGGAAATACTTTTAGAAGAAAAAACGAAAATAGCAAAAGTCTACAACCGTACTAAGTTATAAGTTCAACAATATGATACTCAATGCATTCTGGTCAACTATACCTTGTTATGACTGTTATCCCAATGAGTAGTTATTTAGAGGAAAAGGGAAGTGCAGTCCGGTGAGTCGACGAATCTGGGAAAGAGGTAAGGATCAAAATTAAAGACCTTTAGCTCCAGGGATCTAAAAGGAAAATTAAAATATGGAACCTAAAGATATAATTCTTGAAGTATCGATATGCTAACTAAAGAAAGAGGTGTCAATTTCTGAGAGATAATTTGGTTACTGCTATCCAGACGTGTCATGTGTCGAACTTCTCTAATCTTTCCCTATTCCTTACTTTACTTACTTACTTTACTTAACGTACAGCAGTAATTAGAGAATGGCCAAATGCTTCTCTCGTAGTAACGTTCGCGGTAGCGCCAGATACTGGATGGGTAGCATAATGACTTGTTTTAACATGGCATTTTAGTGTTTGGCTCTGCTGAGATGAAAGCACTATTCTCTTAGCTGTGTTTTCTGTACACGACCTCGCTATCGCCGCACTACGAGGTTCAAAAACCATACTCCGCAATGATCTATATAGCAAATGACGGACTGTACACCATACTATGTTCCAAATTTCTTTCCGAGCCTTGTGATTGCTGTTATATCTATCTGGCACATTTTAGCAAATTCACCAATGACTTGGAAGACATAATAATTTGTAGTTGATATGCTTTGCCCTTGTGTCAGTCTCTTCGTGGGGGAAGTTGTATTAATGTTAAAAAATATAACATGAATCGGCCCGTTCACTTTCAGTATACCGGGAGAGCTCATTCAGTAGCATCGTCGCTAATGTTTTAACAGTGCAGACTTGGTTTTAATCCTGATCAATTTAGGCTATATGAGACATGTCCCCATGTTTTGGATTCCACGTAAAATTGTAGGCCTCTTGCCGTATGTCCATGGGATGTATAAGCTTGCTTCGTCGTTACTTGTATCGTTAATGTAGTTCTTTGCTTCGTACGTTAACATGTGGTAAACTGTGTAAGAGTAAGCTGACGTGTCAACTGTGAAAATATTCTCACCTCACACCTACAAACGTTGAGTGCTTACTTACGTTAACTTGGAACTTCCACTCAAGGCGAAGTGTATATTAAAGGCTCTGGGAAAGCCTGGAATCCACAAATGAAATGCAATATTAGCTTACTTTTTTATTTTCATTTTATTCCTGTTCAGTTGTGTTCATTATAAGACGATGAATGTAGGATTTTAGTGTGATTAGCTGCCACCCTCGGAGGCCGGGTTCGATTCCTGGCTCTGCCACGAAGTTTTGAAAGTGAAACTAGGGCTGTAACGGGGTCCACTCCGCCTAGGAAGGTCAACTGGGTAGAGGGGGTTCGATTCTCACCTCAGCCATTATCGCAGTGGTTTGCCGTGGTTTTCCACTTCTCCAGGCAAATAACGGGTTGGTGCCTAACTTAAGGCCATAGCCGCTTCCTATCTCTTCCTTGTCTATCCCTTTCGATCTTTCCACCCTCCGCAAGGCCCCTGTTCAGTATAGCAGGTGAGGCCGCCTGGGGGTGGGTACTTGTCCTCCTCCCAAGTTGTATACCCCGACCTAAAGTCTCACTCTCTAGTGCACTGCCCTTGATGCGGTAGAGGTTGGATCCCTCACTGAGTCCGAGAGAAAAGCCAACCCTGGAGGATAAACAGATTAAGAAAGAAAGAATCATGTGGGACTGTTATTTTGCTCAGACCATGGAGCTGTTTGTAAATATACCACTCTTCAGGTTTTTATTTCATTCACAGGTGCTTGCAGACTGAACATTGAAATGCCCAACAGGTTATAATAAAGATGTGTATGTGCAGGCTGCACCATTACTATACCGATAACAAGTCAGAGATACTCTGCTCTTCGTGTTATGTTAAGAATAATGGGGCAGTCGGATTGGCGGAGAAAATGATTGGCGCACGATTCAAATGGACTAACTCGCCGTATTTGCTATGCCAGACCAGAAGCCACGGCCGTGCTTCAGGGAAGAGAAGGAGAGGCGGAGGGGAAGAAGGGTGTATGATGGAGACAGAGATAATGCTCCGCGCGTATGCACAAGTTTCCTCGTTCGACTCGCACAGAATTGTCCTTGTCTCTTACAGGCAATATCCACAGTTCGTTTATTAAACAGCCGTAACTGCACACACAGTACAAGAACACAATGAAATTAAACACACATGTCAGTCAAGAAATGCACCAGATCGTTTCTACTCTCGTCTGATGGTCGCAGTAACATTCTTTATTATTTAACATGCTCGAAGATGAAACGCTGCCGCCGCACGATTGTGTATTCCCTCACTCACAACATTGCAAATTGAATGAAATACTGAACGAAGGAATCAATACGCCCAATAGTTTGATTGCAGTAGATGTTCAATATGCCCTCCTCCAACTTCGATGCACAGTTCACAATGGTGTAGTTGTGACCTCTTGACTCTGTTCAGGATGTGTGGTGCGTCGCGCATTACCTCTATCTCCCACTCACCACTTCCCCTCCCATCCCTCCTCTATAAATTTGAATCGCGCGCCCGGAATTAAAATTTGATCTCATATTCTCGAAAATAAAAATGTTCTTTCGCCAATCCGATCATACCATCGTTCTTAATACAACACGAAGTGCATCCTTGATATTTTTGTCGGTATAGTCCGTGTGATACACTATGTATGTATGTATGTATGTATGTATGTATGTATGTATGTATGTATGTATTCTGCCCGTTTAAGCCACGACTAACACATTAGAGACACGAGACACCCTCAGGGGTGCTCAGTAAGGGATTGGCATGTTCCATAAAAAAGATGGTGTGGATCAAGGAAATGGGCAGATATCAGTAAATAATGAACCATCGAAATACAAATTAATGGTGGATGATTTATTACAAAATAATTCCGTCCTTCTATGAATTTTGATTGTGTGAGATGATCACTAAAAATTTTAATTTTACGTTAACTCTTGCTGTACATCTAAAAATCAAAGCAAATGGGATGGTACATGTTAATGAATTCTTATTAATTCTGACAAAATTGTTTACATAAAAGTAATATTTTATCGAATATTATTTTGAATTAAAATTTGATTTTGCTTAGAGAATGATGCTCGTACGCACGTCAAATCATGCCGGAATATCTGGAACAAGATTTTAAATGCTTAAGTTACATGACTGGTCAAAAGATGAAATACAATTTTTTTAAGAACTTATTTTACTTGCTAATTATTTCTTCAATATAACTCGACCTTTCAGTGAGTATCTGTCCAGCGTAACCTCAGAGTACACGTGACTTTACGTGACAAAAGTAAGCAAGAAAGAAGAAAAATTTAATTAAATTAAATCTTTAACCATGTGTCATGACCTTAACACAACGCCGAAACTCAGAACAACAATGATAGCACACACATCAATAATTCACAATAAAAATAAAATCACTCAACCTGTGGAAATAACAAAATAAAAATGCACGTAATAAGTCTCCCGTTACCATCATCCACGAAGGAAAGAATTGTGACCATCTACAACTAAGGATACTATTTTAAAAATATACACACACGTCCACAGGTTATCCGTCCATTACATGGAAATGGAAGACTCCCATAAATAATGGTTTGCACCTATCAGTAACCCATCCGGTACAAATAGTCTGGGTATTGGTGATTAATAATATCGTCAATATCTACATGGAACCCAGGACGTTACCCACATGTATCAAATATCGAGGAATTGAATAATATTATACAGCTACGATTTTGATATTATTGCGATGACGCTCATCCAGTATGACAAAGGGCTCTAACAATCTCATACGCTCAATTTTATTTTGTAGGAAGACATGTGGTTTACCTCGTGGTTCAATAATATTTTATGAAGACGCTATCGCCTATCGTTCTCTCACGAAAACAACTACTCGTAAATACATCAAAATGACGATAAATTATTCCTAAGTATCCATTCATCATTGCACACAACATCGCAGAAAATAGATTACATGTGCTTCTGATCATAGAGACGCGAAGATTTGCCCCCAAATAGCGCATCAAATCACCATAATCCATGCAACATTTATCCCCATGGCACAACGTGAGAGGTACAATATCGAAAATAATTCACAACATCCGTCCAAAATATCACGGGAAAATTCTCATAAATGACTGGAACCACACGTAAATATAATAATCATACACTGTCCTCCCTTAAAAGTATGAAATTGAATCCAAAAGAAAGCTATCCGTATCGTTAGCGTAGCGTTAATATGTCAGATGAGCCTGCTCTCTCATGAAAAATGTAGCAAACACTTTCGGTAAAATATAGGAGAAATACATTCCGAGGAATAAAAATATCACGCGGACACAATCCACAGTATTATAGTAATCGAATGGAGAGATAATATTCCTTAAAGGTTAGCCGATGGCTGATATTTAAACCAGATACTTGTCTGATGACATGACTTATTGAAACCCGCGTGGTCGATGATGTTGACATACCGGCATCACACACCTTAAAATCGCATAGTAGGACAAAATACAATTTCAACGTCGTATAACACAAGAAAATGACATGGTAAAGATACTAGAAATCTACTCAAACTACTGTTCAATCAATAATCCCTTCAAGAAGAAAGTTAACTACTTATTACAGCTACATAGAACAGATAACACCCAGTATAAATGAAATGTCGACTTAACTTGGATGTCTTAATGACCCTGGTCCCCTCCTAGGCTGGATTCATGGCATTAGGATGCTGTCGGCATTGGTCCTATCTTTTAGTACTGCATCCTGATGTGGGCGATGTCTCCGGGGCACATGAATTTCTTACCGTAGGTCTTCATTGCCTTGGCCGGTATCGAACTGGTACTGCTTGATGTGCACTGAAACTTTCACAAAAAATTTAGTACAAATTCCCCACTCTTGGTTTCACAATTGACACGTAATGATACGTACTTTCTTCCTAGACACTATTGACGTCTGCTATGACTGTAGATGGTCCGTTAAACTGCCAAGAAATGACACTGTTCTCCTCGTGGTGCAAGTAACAGTTGTCCAGGTCTGTTAAAGACCTCCCTGCTTAGTGAGCTTCTGAGCAACTCGCGTAACCAGCAGATAAGCAAGAGTAAGAAATTTTAGTTCGGTTCGCCACCTATATTCTGAGCTCTGACGTCATACCTCGTGATTCGATTGACGTCCTGAATTCCTCGACGTTGTAATTAACATGTCTCCTAATTTCTTGTTAATTAATTGGATAATTAATTCCACAATTAATTTAATTTCCAAATAATATTATTTGTGCCTTCCTGAAATGTGATATTAAAGCTTTTATTCACACATGTTGGAGAATATTTATTAAGACGTCGAATCTGAAGTTGTGATATTACGAAAGATTTTGAATGTAATACTTCTCGTCGATGGAGAGTTCAGCAGTATTAAAAATTTTCCTGTCTTCTCTTGCGGTGATAACATTGTCTTTCACCCCTCAACAAGTTATACAAAAAGAAAAAGAAGAAGGCCATCCCTTTGGGTTCCGCTGCCGACACTCTGCGCAGAACACATGGCGTACAGTCCGCTCACATAAAATTCACCGCCAATTACAATAGACCTAAATTGTCACAGTATGTATGGCTCAATTCGATGGGTGCAGTATGTATGTATGTATGTATGTATGTATGTATGTATGTATGTATGTATGTATGTATGTAGGTAGGTATGTGATGGCTCACTTCCAGTTTCATAACCTATCCAATCTACGAAATCAAACGACTGAAGGTTACGGTGTACAGAGAGTCCATTTTTACATGTTTTACTAGGAGATCAAGTTAAATAAAGAATCGCCCATGATTAGATGGTTAGTGATCTGATTGCCTACATGTTGAGCTACTGTGGAACATTTATGATTCTGAATATAATTTTGTAAGTGTTAGCAATATACTATACTACGGGTAATGGTTTGTTCCGCCCTGTCAGTATTATTATATTTTTTTCCAATGTTGTAAAATTGTTTCACCGAGCTCGATAGCTGCAGTCGCTTAAGTGCGGCCAGTATCCAGTAATCGGGAGATAGTGAGTTCGAGTCCCACTGCCGGCAGCCTTGAAGATGGTTTTCCGTGGTTTCCCATTTTCACACCAGGCAAATGCCGGGGCTGTACCATAATTAAGGCCACGGCCGCTTCCTTCCAACTCCTAGGCCTTTCCTATCCCATCGTCGCCATAAGACCTATCTGTGTCTATGCGACGTAAAGCAAATAGCACCAAAAAAAAAAAAAAATCTTGTTTCACTCGTACATGTTTCGGAAGTCCCAACTCCCTTCATCAGCGATTTCTTTCTCATAAAGCAATATTCCCCACATCTTAAGGTCTAACATCATTTACCTATACATAATACATCGTCAATATACACTGACTGACAGAGCAAATGCAACACCAAGGAGGAGTGGTTCGAAAGGGACGAAAGTTGGGGAAAAAACAGAGACGGCACGGAAGAATAATTGATGTTTATTTCAAACCGATATGCAGGTTACACAATGCGCACGGCATCGACTCAGTAGGATGTAGGACCACCGCGAGCGGCGATGCACGCAGAAACACGTCGAGGTACAGAGTCAATAAGAGTGCGGATGGTGTCCTGAGGGATGGTTCTCCATTCTCTGTCAACCATTTGCCACAGTTGGTCGTCCGTACGAGGCTGGGGCAGAGTTTGCAAACGGCGTCCAATGAGATCCCACACGTGTTCGATTGGTGAGAGATCCGGAGAGTACGCTGGCCACGGAAGCACCTGTACACCTCGTAGAGCCTGTTGGGAGATGCGAGCAGTGTGTGGGCGGGCATTATCCTGCTGAAACAGAGCATTGGGCAGCCCCTGAAGGTACGGGAGTGCCACCGGCCGCAGCACATGCTGCACGTAGCGGTGGGCATTTAACGTGCCTTGAATACGCACTAGAGGTGACGTGGAATCATACGCAATAGCGCCCCAAACCATGATGCCGCGTTGTCTAGCGGTAGGGCGCTCCACAGTTACTGCCGGATTTGACCTTCCTCCACGCCGACGCCACACCCCTCTGCGGTGACTATCACTGACAGAACAGAAGCGTGACTCATCGGAGAACACGACGTTCCGCCATTCCCTCATCCAAGTCGCTCTAGCCCGGCACCATGCCAGGCGTGCACGTCTATGCTGTGGAGTCAATGGTAGTCTTCTGAGCGGACGCCGGGAGTGCAGGCCTCCTTCAACCAATCGACGGGAAATTGTTCTGGTCGATATTGGAACAGCACATGCTGAAGAATGGCGGTTGACGTGGCGTGCGGGGCTGCCACCGCTTGGCGGCGGATGCGCCGATCCTCGCGTGCTGACGTCACTCGGGCTGCGCCTGGACCCCTCGCACGTGCCACATGTCCCTGCGCCAACCATCTTCGCCACAGGCGCTGCACCGTGGACACATCCCTATGGGTATCGGCTGCGATTTGACGAAGCGACCAACCTGCCCTTCTCAGCCCGATCACCATACCCTTCGTAAAGTCGTCTGTCTGCTGGAAATGCCTCCGTTGACGGCGGCCTGGCATTCTTAGCTATACACGTGTCCTGTGGCACACGACAACACGTTCTACAATGACTGTCGGCTGAGAAATCACGGTACGAAGTGGGCCATTCGCCAACGCCGTGTCCCATTTACCGTTCGCTACGTGCGCAGCACAGCGGCGCATTTCACATCATGAGCATACCTCAGTGACGTCAGTCTACCCTGCAATTGGCATAAAGTTCTGACCACTCCTTCTTGGTGTTGCATTTGCTCTGTCAGTCAGTTATTTTTAACTCATACACACACTATGACCATTTCTTGATAATGTTTGTTATGTAATAGAACACTTTACAACTCTTATAAAACGTTCAACTGGTTATTCTCCTGTTATATAACACTTTAAAACACGTATCAAAACGTCGGCTGGTTTCCTTAGAAAAATTAGCCAAAGATAAAATGTTTCTTGCTACTGTTTGTTATGTGTAGGTTTACTGTTGTAGCCCACTTTAAGGGTATTAAAAAGTCAACTGATATATTACCAAAGTTAAAAATCTTCAAATTGATCCGCTCTGTCGAAATTCCAGCCCAATACCAACATAGCACGATTCCATCTGACCTGATATAATAAATTACGCATTTAGATCTGAAGAAGGCAGATCATTTAATGTTAAATCAGTTCATTCTAAAAGGTGTTCTAACTATAACAAAGCGAATATTTTAACTTTGGTAGTATGTCAGTTGACTGTTTAATACGCTTAACATGGGCTACAACAGTAAACATATACAAACAACAAACAGTACGAAGAAACATTTTATCTTTGGATGATTTTTCTAAGGGAACCGGGCTAACGTTTTAGTGCGTGCTTTTAATGTTTTATGTAACAAAACTAACCAGCTGAACGTTTTACAAGTGTTTAAAAGTGTTTTATTACATAACAAACATTATCATGAAATGGTCATTTTATGTTTATATGTTAAAAATAAGGCTATATAATGACGATGTCTTACGTATAGGTGAATGACGTTAGATCTTACTATATGAGGAATTTTGCTCTATGAGGTAGAAATCGCTGATGAAGAGAGTTGGGGCTCCCGAAACCTGTACGAGTGAAATAATTGTACAAAATTAGAAATTGATAATAATATTGAAAAGGCGGACCAAATCATCACCCGTAGGACAGTATATGAACCTAGTCAATACTGTCCAGCTAAGGACCGAAAATGGTCAAATTTGTCGAAACTCTTAGCAATAGTATGAAGTGCACTAGGGGTGATTGCTATCAACTTCAACTTCATTAGGCATGGCACAAGAATTAATTGACCAAACGAGTTGGTTATACTGTACAGTACGGGTTGTGTAGCTGTAAACTTGCATTTGAGATATGGCCATACTTTAGTTTAGGTGGCCCTCAAGATGATTTTCCGTGGTACCCCGTATTCACACGAGGCAAATGGTGGGACTGTACCTTAGTATTTTTTGCTAGTGGCTTTACGTCGCACCGACACAGATAGGTCTTATGGCGACGATGAGATAGGAAATGCCTTGGAGTTGGAAGGAAGCGGCCGTGGCCTTAATTAAGGTACAGCTCCAGCATTTGCCTGATCTGAAAATGGGAAACCACAGTAAACCATCGTCAGGGATGCCGACAGCGGGATTCGAACCTACTATCTCCCGGATGCAACCTCACAGCCGTGCGCCCCTAACCGCACGGCCAGCTCGCTCTGTACCTTAGTTAAGGCCACGGCCACTTCCTTCCAACTCCTAGCCCTTTCCTAAACCATCGCCCCCATAGGACCTATCTGTGTCGGTGCGGTGTAAATCAAATTGAGAAAAAGAAAGAACATTAGGCCTACAACTTCTTTATGTGTACTATGAATTGTTTAATGGCGGGGTATATCGGAATATTTTACATGTGGTTTTGTGCAATTTAATGATGCACGTTGGAATTATTTGTTTGTGAAATGGATGTGTCTGAATTTGCAGTAACATAAAAGTTATTAGCAAGAAAAGACGAAGAGTTGTAACCAACAAGATCACAGTATAAAACGGAGTGATCACAAGGGTACCGGGGTATATCGGAATATTTTACATGTGGTTTTGTGCAATTTAATGATGCACGTTGGAATTATTTGTTTGTGAAATGGATGTATCTGAATTTGCAGTAACATAAAAGTTATTAGCAAGAAAAGACGAAGAGTTGTAACCAACAAGATCACAGTATAAAACGGAGTGATCACAAAGGTACCGTTAAAGTCAGGAATTATTTCATTGACACTGGACGAGTTGGCTGTGCGGTTAGGGGCGCACAGCTGTGAGCTTGTATCCGGGAGATAGTGGGTTCGAACCCCACTCTTGGCAGCCCTGAATATGGTTTTCCATGGTTTCCTATTTTCACTCCACGGCCGCTTCCTTCACACTCTTAGCCCTTTCCTATCCCATCGTCGCCATAATACCTATCTGTGTCGGTGCGACGTAAAGCAAATCGTAAAAATAAAAATAAAAAATATCATTGACGGCCTCCGGATTCACACCTTCAATATAAGCCACAAGTTCCGCACATCTCTTGATCTTCCAGCTATTAAGGCCGACCATAATGGTTTCCTTCCCATGCATGAAAAGAAAATGCAATACATAGTGAAAATCAGCTGTATTTACAAGAAGATGCTCAGCTGTTTTACCGAGGGATTGTTCGGCTCCATGGCCAAAAAGTTAACGTTTTGGTCTTTGGTCCAGAGGGTCCTGGGCACGATTCCCTCTACCCCCACCCCACCCGGTCGGGTGTTTTAACCTGAATTGTTTATTTCTTTGGCTCAGGTGCGTGGTATGTGTGCTGTCTTCATCATTAGAAAACATCTTCTATAGAACCATATCCTCACAGACATGCAAGTCGTCCATAGGCCGTCTACTAGAAAAATACCTGCACCAGGCTTCTCTGGAGGCCATACGCCATTATTACACAGAGGGTTTTGCATGGTCCAACCGTTAGTAAGGAATCTGCTACAGCCCATGAGACGTTAGGTTGAGAATAGAAGTAGTATTCACATGTTCTTTGCCAATAAACATGATGCAAAGGCCTTGAGAATTTAATTAACTATCTGAAATTATCAAATAACTATAGAAACATCATGAGTCAATATTTGGAAAAGCAATTTCCTCTTATTAGAGCACAGAATTGCTTTCTGACTTATGTTGTTCTTGACGACAAGTTATCAAGTGTGCTTTGTAAATTGTTTATATTTTTAAAAGGAAACCGAAAGGCACCAGGATGTTTTTCAATTTCCCGAAAGTAGTAATTCTTGACTTACGTTATTTCTCAAATGACGCCTTCAAATGAGAAAATGGTCGTTACATTCACGATCCCAGCCCTTCCCGTCCTTTATGTGTCAGTACGCCGTTAAACTGCAAAATAAATTATTGCGTCCACCCCACTCTAGCTCTCTGAGTATATAATCTTATCGCATGGTTTAGGATATTTTTGTCGTTTTGAAGCTTAATTAATTGCACACATTCCTGAATAGATAACACAGTAAATCAAGTTACCAGATACGATTTTTCACTTGATCTAACAACCCTGCTTTTGTAACGGCTATAGTAATCTATATATATAAAATAAGAGTTTTGTCTGTACATTGCTCAGAATTTGAAAAGAATGGTATTTCTGTATCGGTCATGTCCACAGTAACAAGAAAATGCATTTTTTACTTTTCCGTAATTTCTGCCTGTCTGTTTGTCTGTTTGTCTGTCTGTCTGTCTGTCTGTCTGTCTGTCTGTATGTATGTATGTATGTATGTATGTATGTATGTATGTATGTATGTATGTACAAGCATCACGAGAAAACGGCAGAAGAGAATTTAATGAAACTCGGAATGTAAAGTCGGGTGATAAACCGCTACAATCTAGGCTATAAATTATTTTAATCACGCTGTGTGAAATGGTAGTTTAGGGGAAGGCCTGAAATTTAATCTATATATAAAAAATAAGAGTTTTGTCTGTACATTGCTCAGAATTTGAAAAGAATGGTATTTCTGTGTCGGTCATGTCCACAGTAACAAGTAAATGCATTTTTTACTTTTCCGTAATTTCTGTCTGTCTGTCTGTCTGTCTGTCTGTCTGTCTGTCTGTCTGTCTGTCTGTCTGTCTGTCTGTCTGTCTGTCTGTCTGTCTGTCTGTCTGTCTGTCTGTACACGCATCACGAGAAAACGGCTGAAGAGAATTTAATGAAAATCGGAATGTAAAGTCGGGTGATAAATCGCTACAATCTAGGCTAAAAATTATTTTAATCACGCAGAGTGAAATGGTAGTTTAGGGGAAGGCCTGAAATTTAATTCTCAAATATTTATGTTATTAGTGTTCGTGTCTTAGTGAATATCGCTAGACAAAGATGGGAAATAAGTCGCTACAATATAGGCTATACACGCTGAGAAAAATGGTAGTTTAGGGGAAGGCCTAAAATTTAATTGTCATATATTTATTTTATTAGTGGTCGTATCTTCACGAAAACTGGTATGCAAAGTCAGGGAATAGGTCGCAATAATCTAGGCAATCAATAATGTTATTCACACTGAGTGAAATGGTAGATTAGGGGAACGCCTGAAATGTAATCTATATATAAAAAATAAGAGTTTTGTCTGTACGTTAATCAGAATTTGAAAAGAATGGTATTTCTGTATCGGTCATGTCCACAGTAACAAGAAAATGCATTTTTTACTTTTCTGTAATGTCTGTCTGCCTGTCTGTCTGTCTGTCTGTCTGTCTGTCTGTCTGTCTGTCTGTCTGTCTGTCTGTCTGTCTGTCTGTCTGTCTGTCTGTCTGTCTGTCTGTCTGTCTGTCTGTCTGTCTGTATGGATGTATGTCTGTATGTATGTATGTATGTATGTATGTATGTATGTACACGCATCACGAGAAAACGGCTGAAGAGAATTTAATGAAAATCGGAATGTAAAGTCGGGTGATAAATCGCTACAATCTGGGCTATAAATTATTTTAATCACGCTGTGTGAAATGGTAGTTTAGGGGAAGGCCTGAAATTTAATTCTCAAATATTTATGTTATTAGTGGTCGTGTCTTAGTGAAAATCGCTAGACAAAGATGGGAAATAAGTCGCTACAATATAGGCTATACACGCTGAGAAAAATGGTAGTTTAGGGGAAGGCCTAAAATTTAATTGTCATATATTTATTTTATTAGTGGTCGTATCTTCACGAAAATGCAAAGTCGGGGAATAGGTCGCTATAATCTAGGCTATCAATAATGTTATTCACAGTGAGTGAAATGGTAGTTTAGGGGAAGGCCTAAATGTAATCTATATATAAAATAAGTGTTTTGTCTGTACATTGCTCAGAATTTGAAATGAATGGTATTTCTGCATCTACCATGTCCACAGTAACAAGAAAATGCATTTTTTACTTTTCCGTAATTTCTGTCTGTCTGTCTGTCTGTCTGTCTGTCTGTCTGTCTGTCTGTCTGTCTGTCTGTCTGTCTGTCTGTCTGTCTGTCTGTCTGTCTGTATGTATGTATGTATGTATGTATGTATGTATGTATGTATGTATGTATGTATGATTGTAGACGCATCAATAGAAAACAGCTGAAGAGAATTGAATGAAAATCGGAATGTAATGTCGGCAGATGAACCACTACAAGCTCGGCTATAAATTATTTTATTCACGCCGAGTGAAATGGTAGTTTAGGGGAAGGCTTGAAATGTAATTCTCAAATAAGTTATTTATGTTATTAGTGGTCGTATCGATAAATCCATATGTATGAAAAAAGAGTTTTTCTGTTCATTACTCAGAATTTGAGAAGAATGGTATTTCTGTATCGGTCATGCCCTCAGGAACAACGAAATGCATTTTTTACTTTTCCGTAATTTCTGTCTGTCTGTCTGTCTGTCTGTCTGTCTGTCTGTCTGTCTGTCTGTATGTATGTATGTATGTATGTATGTATGTATGTATGCACACGCATCACGGTAAAACGGCTAATGAGAATTTAATGAAAATCGGTATGTAATGTCGAGTGATGAACCACTGCAATCTAGGCTACAAATTATTTTATTCACGCTAAGTGAAATAGTAGTTTAGGGGAAGGTCTGAAATGTAATTCTCAAATAAGATATTTATGTTATTAGTGGTCGTATCGATAAATACTACATAACTAATATAACTTTAGTTATGTCGTAAGTTAGTAGTAGTTATGTAAGAAGTTATTAAATTTCCGATCACTTATGTCTTATCTTATACATTGTTACCGTACCGCATATAGTCGGAGATATTCATGAATTTGGATTTTTGTTACTAAGTCCATATCAGCGCCGAGTCACGAGAAAATGGGTAAACAGAATTCAGTGAATATCGGTATGTAAAGTCTGAGAAAAGGAACTACAGTCTACGACATAAATAATTTTGTAAGACTTCCTAATTTCACAGAGTCGAAAGAAAACTAATGTGAAGGCCTGCAATATAGAAAGCTCATAAACTTTATCAACAATACATTACATTGACCATTGTTTGTTGTGATGTGCTTTTTGTCTTCTGTTTCCTCTCATCCCCGATAGATAGGATTACTGCAGCGTACCGAGTTTTTTTTTTAAATTTGCTTGACGCCGCACCGACACAGGTAGGTCGTATGGCGACGATGGGATAGGAAATAAATAGTGGTGTGAAGGAAGCGGCCTTGGCTTTAAGGTACAGCCTGGTGTGACAGGTGTGAAAATGGGAAACCACGGAATACCATCTTTTATTTTTTTATTTTTATTTTTGCTTAACGTCGCACCGACACAGATATGTCTTATGGCAACGATGGGATAGGAAAGGTCTAAGAAGTGGAAGGAAGCGGCCGTGGCTTTAATTAAAGTACAGTCCCGGCATTTGCCTGGTGTGAAAATGGGAAACCACGGAAAACCATCGTCAGGGCTGCCGACAGTGGGGCTCGAACCCACTATCTCCCGAATACCATCTTCAGGGTTGCCGGCTGTGCGGTTCGAATCCACTATCTCCCGGATGCAAGCTCACAGCTGCGCGCCCCTAACCACACGGCCAACTCGCCTGGTCGTACCGACTGTAACAGCCTGCCTGTATATTGGTGGGAAGTGTCTGGGGTGTAAGATAACTTTCTTCTTTAGCATGCCATTCCTCTGGTTCATACGTTTTCTGATATATCTGGTACGAAACACACTGGTTCATCATAGTATTCGAGCTATACAATCCCTACTCTGAGGCACTGATTGGAATGTGTAGTGTGCATATTTAACGGAATAATGACAGAGGAGTGTTCACGGCAGTCTGCGACCTGGTTACTCCAGCTCTGGAACTTTGGACTCTTAGATCGGCACCGTAGTACTGTTCGTTGAAAGTGAGAAAGTGTGCGGTTTTTCATTTGATCGAGTATTTTATATGATAACATTGCTTTCAATCGCTACATTCCTACTGATGTTTTTGTAATGACCTATGTTGAATTCAGTTGGGAAAACTACCAAGTCAGTCTTTCTGAGAATCCCGTAGCGAAGCACGGGTACATCAGCTAGTTAATTTATAAATTAAGCGAAACAATATCATTAAATAATTCTGAATTTTTCCTTTTGGTATTACTGGACCAATAGAGTAAATGTTTTCGTCCCACGGATATCTTTTTTTTGCTATTTGCTTTACGTTGCACCGACACAGATAGGTCTTATGGCGACGATGGGATAGGGAAGGCCCAGGAATGGGAAGGAAGCAGCCGTGGCCTTAATTAAGGTACAGCCCCAGCATTTGCCTGGTGTGAAAATGGGAAACCACGGAAAACCATCTTCAGGGCTGCCGACAGTTGGGTTCGAACCTACTATCTCCCGATTACTGGATACTGGCCGCACCCACGGGTATCTACCAGCCTGATTTGCCCCGTGCGATGTAACAAGAAAAGTCGCTGAACACTGCTAGCTCTTCCTTGTTAAACTATACTCATCTCACAACTCAAGACTGAAGTCAGTCCTTTCCTCTCTTTGCTTCTTTTGCTGTGTGCTCACAGTTGAACCTCACATAGCACTTGGGGATGTTGTCCGTGTTGCTATGATAATAAGTGTGAAATGTTGGAAACTAACAACACTGTTAGTGAAGATGTGTGGTCTGTAAGAGGAGAGCACCACTTCCATGGTCGTATAAGGAATATTCGCGAAGTGCCTGGCAGGATTTATCTCATCTTTTGTAACTAGGCATAAATGATGCACTAGTGGGCAGTAACGCAAATTTCAGCTGTCCATACTGGCTCGTACATAATATCGGAAAAATAGAAATTGGTAGCAACCATTCCACCTATTGCAACTTCGCTCGTTCTACCTTTCGATGTATACTTTCTTTTCGGCAATGGAAGAAGTTCGCACCAAGCAAAAGAACTCCTGCGGGACTAAATTCCGGTACCTCAGCGTCTCCGAAAACCGTAAAAGTAGTTAGTAGTTTTTATAATCCCAGCCCTGTAGATGGTTTTCCGCGGTTTCCCATTTACATACGAGACAAATGCTGGGACTTTACCTTAATTAAGACCTCGGTCACTATCTTCCCGATCCCAGCCCTTTTCCATCCTTGCGTTATCGAAAACCTCAATGTGTTATTACGACGTTAAACCATTAGCACAAAAAAAAAAATTAAAATCGCAAAATCTTTTTGTAAACGAGTTTTATTCGACAACACTGCTATTGACCCCCAAAACCGTAACGCTATCACAAACCTTCATACGCTTATCCATAATCAGTTCAGTGCCCCCACATTCAATGACATGATTAAACATGACTGGAAGAAAGCTACATTTCCAGTTGAATCTGATGTCTTTGGTGCTTCTGACAATGTTATCTGGAACACCGAAGAATCGAGTTGCTCTGCTTCCAACTGCACGAATGCAACATTCATATAATGCTTTCGCTGTTTACAATTGTCTTTTAACATATTTCTACATCAAGATCCACAAACATGTTTCAAGTATATGTAAGGACCGCTAAAATTAGTAGAATAATAATTATTTGTAGCTGAGCATTCATTATTTTACCGATATCTATCTCTGTTCATAAACATACTGTATATAATTACCGCCTCGGGCAGCTAAAGTGGTACGATAAGCATTGATTACAGCCGAACTTCCCATCGTGTTTGATTTTATACCATTATCAGTCAGCGCGAATGTTCCTTGTTTTTTTGCTATTTGCTTTACGTCGCACCGACACAGATAGGTCTTATGGCGACGATGGAGCAAGAAAGGCCTAGGAATGGGAAGGAAGTGGCCGTGACCTTAATTAAGGTACAGCCCCAGCATTTGCCTGGTGTGAAAATGGAAAACCACGGAAAACCATCTTCAGGGCTGCCGACAGTGGGGTTCGAACCCACTATCTCCCGTATGCGAGCTCACAGCTGCGCGCCCCTAACCGCACGGCCAACTCGCCTGGTAATGTTTCTTGTTAGTGTCAGCGCTACAAGGCGCGTATCTCTGCTGAAGTGGGGTGGGTTCTATGCCTTCATCACCAATGTAGTGGCGGATCTAGGAGAAATATTTTGGGTGGGCCTAAACTTAAAGTTCCTTGCATACTCATTTTCCTACTCATTCACAAGCAATATAATATATATTCAAAATGTAATTATGCGTTCACCTTATCAGAATATTTAACAGTGGGTGGCTCCGAGCCCACCGTTGAAGCCATGACTGCGACCTGCGTCGTTGTATGTATGATATGCATTTCGGTTGATTTGAAACCTTGTTTATAAGTGTTGACTGGTTAATATAATGTAATATAATGAGAATATAATCATCAGAAGCTTATCATCCGGGCTTATTGGCTCAGACAGTGAAAATCCACAGTCTGTTTCCAGTCATTCGACCGGGTCAGGAATGGAATGAATGAAGCCCCCATCTAGCGGCAAGGATAGGAATTGTGCCGGCTGCCGAAGCCTGTCGCACTGATTAATGAATGACAGATGAAATGTAATGAAATTTGGAGAGTGTTGATGGAATGAAAGTTGACAGGGAAAACCGGAGTACCCGGATAAAAACCTGTCCCGCCTCCGCTTTGTCCAGCACAAATCTCACATGAAGAGACCGGGATTTGAACCACGGAACCCAGCGGTGAGAGGCCGGCGCGCTGCTGCCTGAGCCACGGGGGCTACTGGCTCAGACAGTAGAAGCAATAAGTTTTCTTAGCTCAAAATTGGCGAGTTCGAAGTCTGCTCAGTCTGGTGGTATTTGAAGGTGCTCAAATACGTCAGCCACTTGTCGGTAGATTTACCGACATATAAAAGGTCTCCAGAGGGACAAAATGATGGCACCTCTGCATCTCCATGAGTCGTAAAGTAGTTAGTGCGACGTGAAACATATAACATAATTATTCGACCTGCGGCTACATTGGTGAGAAGCTAGTGACGATGTCACTCGGCTATCAGCCACCCCTGTAGTTTCTTTAGCGTAGGCCTATTCAAATGTTTTCTGTGGTCGCTTTAACCACCATGGCTTGTTTGGGTTCTAGCCTGGGGTTTACGACCGGTCTGAGTGGCTCAGAGGGTAAAGCGCTGGCCCACTTACCCCAAGTGAGTGGGTTCGATCGGGGCTCATTCCGTTGCTATTTGAAGGTGCTGAAATAAGCCAACCTCGTGTCGCTAGATTTAGGTAAGGTAAGGGTTATTCTGCCCGAAGGCAGGTCCGAACTTCCGCAGGTGTTCCTGAGCCGGAGTTTACATGCGGTAGGGTGGCCAGTTCCTTTCCGCTCCTCCATTCCCTTACTCCCCACCAACAGCGCGTGGCAACCCATCCAACTCCTGACCACGCCCAGTGTTGCTTAACTTCGGAGATCTCACGGGATCCGGTGTTTCAACACGGCTACGGCCGTTGGCTCGCTAGATTTACCAACTATTAAATGAACTCCATCAAGACAAAATTCCGACATTCGACATGTGAGAAAATCTCAAATGTAGTTGATGGTATGTGAAAAAAATATATTGTTATTAATTGTATTTCTTTTACCGTCCGAACTACTCAGCGCGGCATTTTTAATATTATTACATGCCTTTCCTTACAACACATGGATTTTCGGGAGGAAACTCTACACCATATTCAATGGTATTCCGATGTACTGTACATCTATTATTATTATTATTATTATTATTATTATTATTATTATTATTATTATTATTATTATTATCATCAAATGATTCCTCTTTACTACTCGTATTATTGGAGACACCTACTGTTTTGAAATTATATGGTGACGGTGGGATAGGAAAGGGCTAGAAGCGGTGTGTGGTGTGAAAATGGGAAACCAAGGAAAACCATCTTCAGGGTTATCGACAGTGGAGTTCGAGCCCACTACTCTCGAATGAAAGCTGACAGCTACAAAACCAAACCAAACCAAACCAAACCAAACCAAACCAAACCAAACCAAACCAAACCAAACCAAACTAAACCGCATGCCCTGGGCCATTACGATTTGTCATGAAAATTTGGAAATCCTCTCGGCCGTTATTCCTGGCTTTCTTGACCGGGGCCGCTATCATACCTTCAGATAGCTTCTCAATTGTAATCACGTAGGCTGAAAGGGCCTCGAACCAGCGCTCAGATTCAGGTAAAAATCCCTGACCTGTTCAAGAATCGAACCCGGGGCCTCCGGTTAAGAGGCAGGCCGGGGTCGGACACAACAGCTACGTGACGCAACCCGCATAGCAACTTGCTCGGCATTATGGTTTTACTCCACCATGCCGCGGTTAAGTGTAATTTTGTTTGACTCCCTATAGGTATTCGAACTCGAGATATAGTTTAAAATCAATTTGATTTGTGTTGATTGTGTACTGTGCTAGCATGAACATGCCTGCGGCCTGTCAGACAGTTACAGCCCTATTTCACTGTACAGTGATTATTTACAAAATTTTCAAATCAAGTTTGAGCGGTCGTAAATGTCTAGTGTGGAGTCCGCCCACAACCAGTCATCATCTTTGTTCTCCGTCGTGTTTGTGTTGCAGTTGACTACAAACACGTGTGAGTAGGGGCCACAGGACTTCAGCACAACTTACACATACTCCAAACACTAAAATAATATTACCATTCCCTAGCAACTGGTCGTAAATTATTTTTTAATAGCACCTTGCTGTTGTTTGGGACTGCAGCCGAGGCCGGAAGAATTTGAGACGGCTGTTCCACCAATAACATGAGGGGCAAGAGATCGGCAGAAAATGGATGATGCTCAGACAATTAAGACCGGATAATTATCACATTATCTTCCAATATTCTCTGGTGAATCCACGTAAAACCTTGCCCTGAATTAGTTTTGCATGTACTCGGATATTAAAGTTATCGAGTGCATTTACAGGACCTTACCGTGGATCTGTGAAGCACCTAATGTACGTGGGGGTTGCCTTTTTTCACTAGGCCATCCATAAATTTTGTATGATGTATGGTAAATGAATAATAATAATAATAATAATAATAATAATAATAATAATAATAATAATAATAATAATAATAACCAGTTGCTTAGCAGAAATTTGCAGGGGAAAAATGGTAAATAATTGTATTGGTTTTACATTCCACGGTTAGGTGCGCACAGCTGTGAGCTTGCATTCGAGAGATAGTGGGTTCGAATCTCAGTGTCGGTAGCCTAGAAGATGGTTTTCTGTTGTTCCCCATTTTCACACCAGGCATATGCTGTAGCCATACCTAAAATAATAATAATTATTTGGCCTCACCCACAGTGTGCAGACATTTCAATTTGACGGCATCTGGCTGTCTGCTCGTCAATTTCGACGTTCTGTTTCACTCTAGGCCCACTAGATGGCAGACCGAGTAAACCGAAACTCTCTTGGGCGTCTATGGCGGAGATTAATGAATTTTGTCAGGTAAACACCAAACGTGTCACCAGATATCTTTTACATGCCGACATCGTACGACATGGAGTGTCGAAAGGACTTTTTCCGCCCTTCAAAAGTCCGACTACATCTGCCGGGTTTGAACCCGCTATCTTGGGATCCGGAGGCCGAACTATACCACTGATCCACAGAGGCAGCTTTATAGCTGTACCTTAATGAAGGCTACGATCAGTTTCTTTCCACTCCTAGACTTTTCTTGTCCCATCGTTACCGAAAGAACTATCTGTAGCGGTGCGACGTAAAGCAACTTGTGAGAAAAAAAGAAAAAAAAACCACAAACTGCTTTTATGATCTTCGGAGACGCTAAAGTGCCAGAAATGTTATTCCACAGGACAGGGCCGGGATCGAACCTGCCAATTTGGGCTCAGAAAGCCAGCCCCCTACAACCTGAGTCACTCGACTCGACAAATTATTGTAATTAAACTTATCTTTTATTACCATGCAATTAAAAGCATACCTCTGAGCATAAAGAAGTGACACGGAAACAAGGAAATGGAAGACAGGACGTAAGTATGCACGAAGGATCGCTTCAGACATACTGACATTTTTTTCATTTCCTTATTGAAGTACACATTTTGTCCACGCAAATTACAAGTGTGTCTATTTACGATAACTGAAAATATGGAGCTATTACGCCAGTCTCGTGCTGTATCCTCGCAAATAGCAAGTACATATAATTATTAGAACTTACGATAAGGAGAGATCACCCGGAGCCCGGGTTCCATTCCCGGCTTTACAACGAAATTTGAAAAGTGGTATGAGTATTGAAACGATGTCCACTCAGCCTCTGGAGTAGAGGTGGGTTCGATTCCCACCTCAGCCATCCTCCGTGGTTTCCCAATTCTCCTCCAAGAAAATGCCGGGATGGTGCCTCACTTACGGCCACGGTTGCTTCCTTCCCCATTTCCTTGTCTATCCCTTCCAATCCCCAACAAGGCCCCTGTTCAGCATAGCAGGTGAGGCCACCTGGGCGAGGTACTGCTCGTCCTTCCCAGTTGTATCCAGCCGACCTAACGTCTCACGCTACCACCTTGACTAACAGAGTCTGAACGTTCGGAGGCACTCTGCAAAACTATAACACGAGCGCCGAAGAAATTAAAGTGCATACATTACGACAAATGTGACCATTGGACGGATATATAGTGTCCTAGGCTGAGAGGCGTCACAAAACATGTCCTGTGGCCGTATAACGACAACGAAATAGAACATAACTCAGCAAGGCTGTGTTGCATGTCCTATCCGACCACCTGTATGTGTTCCCTTTCAGGGAATGCTCACTTCCTGTACCAACCAGTATACAGGTTAAAAAGAAGTTGGGCCAAAACTGATTCTTATTGTAAGCCGTTACTTAGTTTCCTTTTGCGGCTTTTAGAGTCAGCTAAGTGTCACCCCAAATTGCAAAACCAATATTATTATTATTATTATTATTATTATTATTATTATTATTATTATTATTATTATTATTATTATTATTATTATTATTAATAGGAATTTGTCTTTGCACGACGTATTTACGTACTCCTAGGTATAAAGTAAAGTAAAGTATTGGCACAGGAAAATGAACACATCGAAAATTTTTCTAATGGACTGCATATCCATATGTGTGTGCGAGGCGTGACCAGTCTTAAGGAAAATAATGGATAGGAAGAGTAATGAGTGTAATGACATACACGCGGTATTGCTCGCGGAGTGACGCTATATATATGCAGTATAGTTTCCGATGCATAGGTAAAGTATGTATCGCACTTAGTAAGACAATAATGTTTCATTAGTGTTAATGAAGCAGGTGTATTATCAGATACAAATACTCGGACAAACCTAAAGTGCTTTCTAGAGTCACTCTCGAGGATTCCAGTGTTTCTTTAAAGTGAATGTATTGGAATCGTCTCAGAGGATGTTCTGTCACGTAATTTAAGTTTCATGTTCCTCTGATCCTCTATAGGAATTGATGAATTTAATGCATCAGTCAAAGAGTTGAGATAACTCGTGAATTTTTCTATTGTTTCTCTATCTTCTAAACCATCTAAATTAACACTTCGATAAACTGTTATCCCATTAGTGACACAGCTGATAAATAGCTGAAATGCCGCTCAAACATTCATTCGTTGAAATAAATTTGTGTCGTCGGGCTGAGTATTTCAGATGGTAGAGCGCTGGCCGTCTGAGCACAACTTGGCAAGTAGAATCCTGACTCAGTCCGGTGGTATTTAAAGGTGGCCTAATACGTCAGCCTCGTGTCGGTAGATTTAATGGCACGTAAAAGAACTCCTGCGGGACAAAATTTCAGCACCGCGGCTTCTCCAAGAACTATAAAAATGTATTTAGTGGAACGTGAAACAAATAACACCAATATTATTATTATTAATTTATGTCCAAATGAGCAGATATGAGTTTATAGTAATCTTTCATACCACATAATTCGGGAGATACTGTATATCACGTCCGTAAGCTTTCCTATAAAATGAGTAATCACCATCATTACCATAATTGCACTTTGCCATGGAAATTAATTTAATATATGCGAGACCGAGCTTGATAGCTGCAGTCGCTTAAGAGCGGCCAGTATCCAGTATTAGGGAGATAGTAGGTTCGAACCCCACTGTCGGCAGCCCTGAAGATGGTTTCCGTGGTTTCCCATTTTCACACCAGGCAAATGCTGGGGCTGTACCTTAATTAAGGCCACGGCCGCTTCCTCCCCATCGTCGCCATATGACATATCTGTGTCGGTGCGACGTAAAGGAACTAGCAAAATATATATATGCGATGCGTCTGAAAATGCCCAACCGAGTGAGTGGCTGTGCGGTTTGAGTCACGTAGCTGCCAGCTTGCACTCGGGAGAGAGTGGGTTCTAACTTCACTGTCGGCAGCTCTGAAGATGGTTTTCCGCGGTTTCCTATTTACACACCGGGCTGTACCCTAATTAAGGCCACGGTCGTTTCCTTCGCACTTCTTGTCCTTTCCTATCCCATCGTCGCCATAAAACCTATCAGTATCCGTGGGACGTAAGGCAAACTGTAAAGAAAGAAAAAAGCCCACAATTTTGTGCTTTAGTTATCTGGCACTTATGATGTCTTATGTCACCGTATTTCCCTAAGCATTTCCATAGCATATTAGACTGACTACCGCCAATAATTCTAATTTTATGATAGCCTGGATAAGAAATTTTGCTGTTGTATCACAGGGGTAGAGTTCCGGCTATGGGCTGAATCTGGTTACAAAAGGAAGAGAACAAACATGAAAACTAGTGCATGATTTGCCAACTGATCCCTCTTCTACTCGGAAGTAATATTTTCCAAATTAATGAAGCCACTTACTTTTCGTTGAATTACAACTAAAATGAATTTCTTCCCGAAGTTTAACTTCATCGAAATTCAGCTTTTCGACTTGTTCATTCTCCTCTTTTTCGCTAAAAATAATTGTGCTATGACAGTAGTAACATTAACAGTTTATGTCGTAAGTGAATGTAAGATCTTTCGGTCACCTCCATAGCGTAACTACCTTCCTGGGGGGCTCGGGTTCGATTCCCGGTACTGTCGGAGATTTAAGAAGGGCAGGAGGACGAGGGTACTAGTTTGCTTTACTCACCAATTTACGTAAGTGAAACTCAGAAGGCTAACGCAGCAACTCTTGATTTAAGCAGTTCAATTTAGGAGACTTTATTTTTAAAAGTAGAGGATCCAACAAAACTTCATTACTGTATCTGATTCATCTTTTCATTTGGCATTTCTTTAACATTGCATCGACTTCATTTTTTCTGTTTTTTTCTGACAGAGGCGACCTGCTTTTTAAACTAGTGATTAATTTTACATCATATATACGTTTTTAAGTAAATGTATTCTAGTGGGACTGCAATGTTGTAGTCGGACGTGATGCTAGTTTTAGCAACGTTTAGTTTATTCTGTGTTCTGATCAAATTACGTGTCTGATTATTCAGTATCTTCTTCAAAAAACAATTAATTGTTTTTCTAGCATGTACGACATCAGGGTTATCTTCAAATGCTAAGCCTAAGAATTCTTCACCGACACATTCTAGTTAGTTATTTTATTATCGAATGAGACTACTGGGTAGATATACTATGATATATGTCCGCAAGGATGATATCTTCGAGGGAGAATTAAGTTTCTTAACTGTCTTCGAAAAATATTTGAGTAGACTAGGAAAGATATGGTAACTGCTTCTGGCTTTAATTTTCACCTCAATCTTGGAATCTCTGCTCTTGCGTCATTCAGCAAGAGCGAGTCTACTTTTGCTAAGAAGTTTCCGGAAAATGAGTGTCATTCGCGAAATCAACACGAGTCAGTTTTCTGGCTTTGCTGTCTTTAGATCTACATGCGGATACGAAACACGTGGTCATGTTGCAGCACCTAGTTTTCCCACATTGCTCTTTTTTTCACAGTTTGTTTTACGTCGCACCGACACAGATAGGTCTTATGGCGACGATGGGATAGGAAATGCCTAGGAATGGGAAGGAAGCGTCCGTGGCCTTAATTAAGGTACAGCCCTAGAATTTGCCTAGTGTCAAAATGGGAAACCACGGAAAGCCACCTTCAGGGCTGCCGACAGTGGGGCTCGAACCCACTACCTCCAGGATGCAAGCTCACAGCTGAGCGCCTCTAACCGCATGGCCAACTCGCCCGGTGCATTGCTCTTTTCAAACACAATGTACTGTATTTTATACATAATTCTCACTATCTAATTAAGAAATAAGTTGGCAGCTACAGTGCCTAGATGTTTTCACACTAGCAGTGAATAGCACTAAAACAATTAGCGAGTGTGAAGACTTGAGATAACAGGGACCGCGCGCTAATGCCAATACTAGTCTACTGCCGTCTCAGACGACGGTGCTGCTGCTGCTGTGAGGTGGAGCCACGACCCTCTTCAGTTGGTTTACGGGCAGAAGCGGAGGAGCTCACTTTTCTCCTGCTATGTGTTATGGGATAACTTCCCTGACGATATCCCCATATGGAGGGACGTATTGACAACGGCGTGTTTCTGAGGTGGCTTTTAGTGTGTTGTACGTAAATGGAAGATGTGTATTAAGACGAACGCAAATACCCAGCTCCCGAGCTGAAGGAATTAAGTAGATACGATTAAAAGCACTGGCCCGGCCGTGAATCGAACCCGGAGCACTCTGAACCAAAGGCCACTACAGTAACCATTCAGCCAAGGAAAGTATTATTATTATTATTATTATTATTATTATTATTATTATTATTATTATTATTATTATTATTATTATATTCAAGCCAGCCCCATAGACACTAAGTTAGAGGATTTCAAGAACATGATCCTCAACGAGACACGATTTCTACGTTTACATGGGTACTGAAACCTATTAGAGTACACTTACCCTACTGAATACGATCCTCGCTTACATATAGTATTGAGTACTGTATAAAATGCGGCAAGCAAAATAAACACAAATAAAGGATACAGAATCCCAGTAATATCGGTATAGCCCATATTCTCTTAATCAATATAACCTATCACGACGTGATATCTTCGAAAGTTACAAGGTATTATGTTCACTCTCGCCTCGTGATGATAGCCACTTAACGTGTCTATACTAAAAACAAACAAGAAATGATATTATATATTTTCCTTCTATGGATGAATATTCGTCCTCTTCTCGTGATTATGTTGCCTTAAAATATTCAATGGGTTATCGATTATGAATGGAAATTAATAGCGCACATCCCATTATGGAGTCCGCCTCTGTGGTGTAGTGGTTAGCGTGATTAGCTGCCACTCCGGAGGTCCGGGTTCGATTCCCGGCTCTGCCACGAAATTTGAAAAGTGGTACGAGGGCTGGAACGGGGTCCACTCAGCCTCGGGAGGTCAACTGAGTAGAGGTGGGTTCGAAACCCACCTCAGCCATCCTGGAAGTGGTTTTCCGTGGTTTCCCACTTCTCCTCCAGGCAAATGCCGGGATGGTACCTGACTGAGGCCACGGCCGCTTCCTTGTCTCTTCCTTGCCTGCCCCATCCTATCTTCCCATCCCTCCACAAGGTCCCTGTTCAGCATAGCAGGTGAGGCCGCCTGGGCGTGGTACTGGTCATCCTCCCTAGTTGTATCCCCCGACCCAGAGTCTGAAGCTCCAGGACACTGCCCTTGAGGCGGTAGAGGTGGGGTTCCTCGCTGAGTCCGAGGGAAAAACCGACCCTGGACGGAAAGCAGATTAAGAAGAAGATATCCCATTATGGAAATTATGGAGTGTACAAGCAGTCGTTTTCAATACGATCTCAGTACGATCCACGTTTACGTAGAACTAAATTCGAACCGACTACGATACGATCCCATGTTTTACCGTATCGACCTCGAGACTTAATCCGGACTGAGTCCTCCTTTACATAGCGTTTTCAGTACGGAAAATGTCCTCAAATCACACTTTATGACTGTGTGAGTCACTGTTTATGTAGAGTGACTACGTCCGGCCATGTGGTACGTCATTATTGTTGAAGTGTATTTTATTGTACGGAAGGACATGCAATTAGCTGACTCCGCGGTCTGCACTAGTATTTTAAATGAACCTTCCATTTAGAGAATTCATACTATAATAATACTACATAATTTGTCGTTCTAAAATAAAATTGAATTCAACAGCGAGGAAGGCACTGCGTTTACGGTCATAGATTATTTTAAATATACATTACCTTCTACATTACACAACACAAAATTACAGGTATTTTTGTGTGTGCAAGCTGCCTGTAGTTGTACGTAGCTGCTTAAGTGATAGCATCTTATAGGAAATAGGTTCCATTAAAAATGTCCGTTGACTCAGCTGAAAAAGGAGAGAGCTATTACAGGCGACACGTGGAGCAGTTTCAGTATTCGCAGACGACCTTCAAGGTTAGCAAGTTTTCATCTCCAGTTGTGTTTTGTCTCAAAGATTGAAAATAATTGTTCTGAGGAAATATTTCTCCACGTCTCATTCGTAAGGACCGAGTAACGCTTTTATAATTACTCAAACTCAACAAGTCCTATTAGAAAATACATCATCGGAATAAATATGATACATTAAGCTCATTCACAGAAGTAGGTGGCTGCATTGTTCACACATTTCATGTTCAAATATTTGTGTTCACAGGGGCTATTCCAAGTTTCCCAATTCCACGCCAGACAAATGCAGTAATAGCGTAATGTTTCAAATGCCAGGGCACCTATCCCGACCGTAGGCCCAAGTTGTTACTGCAGACCACTCAATAACTCACTACCAATACTAGTACCATTGCATGATGACCAGTTTTGTTAGAAGTGCCTAATATGAACAGCAATAAAACAAGTCTTCCAGTAGCCGGGGGCTAACCATTCTTCGTGTCTGTGTCACCAACATCACTTGTGCAGTCTCCCTCGCCCGAGAAGAAAGCAGGTTTTGAGAAACCTATGGACTATACCTAGTTTGGTTACGGGTTTTCATCTACGGAAACACTGCTCTTTGTGCCTCTCATAATAAATTCCCTGTTTTTTGCTCTTGCAATAAAAAGCATTCTATTGTATTTTTCTTTGCTATCTCCTTAATATAGGGGCTGCCTGGCCGAGGCGGTAAAGGCGTGCTCGGTTCGCCCGGAAGGACGTGGGTTCGAATCCCCGTCAGGAAGTCGTAAAATTTAACAAAAGAGATTTCCACTTCCGGAAGTGCATATGGCCCTGAGGTTCACTCAGGCTACACCAAAAAAAAAAAAAGAGTACCAGGTTAATTCCTGGGGGCTAAGACGGCCGGACGTAGAGCTAACCCCATCACGTGCCGAGGTTAACAATGGTGGAAGCCTTTACATCCAAGGGCATTCATGGCCTGTACGGAGGTGACTTTGCTTTGCTATCTCCTTAATATCGTATTAATAACACACACAGGCTTTCGCCGACGATGGGATATGCTTCGTTTAGGAATGTATAGGTAATAGCAGTGGTCTTATTACGGTACAACCCCGGGATTTGACCGCTGTGAAAATGGGAAATCGTGGGATGCCGACGAAATATTTCAAACCTATTCAATCGGTGGTTTGTATTTTAATGTAGTCCAAAGTCAGAAATACTGACGTTAATAATGTTATTTGGTTAATGTCTTCTAGCAGTGGCTAGACCGGGCGAGTTGGCCGTGCGGTGAGGAGCGCGCAGCTGTGAGATTGCATCCGAGAGATAGTGGGTTCAAACCCCACTGTCGGCAGCCCTGAAGGTGTTTTTCCGTACCTTAATTAAGGCCACGGCCGCTTCCGTCTCACTCCTAGTCCTTTCCACTCCCATTGTCGCCGTAAGACCTATCTGCGTCGGTGCGACGTAAAGCAAGTTCTTAAAAAAATAAGTGGCTAGAGCGATTTTGCTCCCTTCATTCCTTCATTGATCTGTCTCAGTCTTATCCTTGACTTTGGCAATTTGAAAGTGACTGAGGTATGAACGATGCCAGTCCCCGTTATGAATGGTGTGAAAATGTTGCTGAGAGGATCGGTTGGTGCATGCATTTCAGTGGGCTTGGCAGACTGATATGTAATAGCAACTTCTGGCTCAGTAAGGTAGGCAACGGGAAACTACCTCACTCCTCATTTGCTAGTACGCATCTTCTGTGATGCCTAGGGCATCCATGACAGCTAATGATGGAGCTGTTGGGGGATCCAACCAACCTTCGTGCTGAGGACTGAACATACAAATGTTACCGACCTCACCCGGGATGGAACCTGCCATCTTGGGTTCAGAAGGCCTGTATTTACCATCCGAGTCACTCAGTCTTGTATGGATATGTGTATGTATGTATATATGTATGTATGTATGTACCGAGCTCGATAGCTGCAGTCGCTTAAGTGCGGCCAGTATCCAGTATTCGGGAGATAGTGGGTTCGAGCCCCTCTGTCGGCAGCCCTGAAGATGGTTTTCCCTGGTTTCCCATTTTCATACCAGGCAAATGCTGGGACTGTACCTTAACTAAGGCCAGGGCCGCTTCCTTCCCACTTCTAGCCCTTTCCTGTCCCATCGTCGCCATAAGACCTAACTGTATCGGTGCGAAGTAAAGCAACTTGCAAAAAATTGTATATATGTATGTATGTATAGCCAGTGAAGAAAATGAGCACATGGTATCGTATGTTCTTGCATTTCATTTTTATCAGACTTAACCCTAGAATACTAATATTATTCGCTAGTTTCCGAATACTAACATACGTATAATTTACGTCCATGTTCATATCTACACTAAAAGTATAAGCAAACTCCACATTGTTGCCAGAAGTAATGTGTTTGAGTCATCAGTCCATAGACTGGTTTGATGCAGCCCTCCATGCCACCCTATCCTGTGCTAACCTTTTCATTTCTACGTAACTATTGCATCCTACATCTGCTCTAATCTGTTTGTCATATTCATACCTTGGTCTACCCCTACCGTTCTTACCACCTACACTTCCTTCAAAAACCAACTGAACAAGTCCTGGGTGTCTTAAGATGTGTCCTATCATTCTATCTCTTCTTCTCGTCAAATTTAGCCAAATCGATCTCCTCTCACCAATTCGATTCACTATCGCTTCATTCGTGATTCGATCTATCCATCTCACCTTCAGCATTCTTCTGTAACACCACATTTCAAAAGCTTCTATTCTCTTTCATTCTGAGCTAGTTATCGTCCATGTTTCACTTCCATACAATGCCACGCTCCACACGAAAGTCTTCAAAAACTTCTTTCTAATTCCGATATCAATGTTTGAAGTGAGCAAATTTCTTTTCTTAAGAAAGCTCTTCCTTGCTTGTGCTAGTCTGCATGTTATGTCCTCCTTACTTCTGCCATCGTTAGTTACTTTACTACCCAAGTAACAATATTCATCTACTTCCTTTAAGACTTCGTTTCGTAATCTAATATTTCCTACATCACCTGCCTTCGTTCGACTGCACTCCATTACTTTTGTTTTGGACTTATTTATTTTCATCTTGTACTCCTTACCCAAGACTTCATCCATACCATTCAGCAACTTCTCGAGATCTTCTGCAGTCTCAGATAAAATAACAATATCATCGGCAAATCTCAAGGTTTTGATTTCCTCTCCTTGGACTGTGATTCCCTTTCCAAATTTCTCTTTGATTTCCTTTACTGCCTGTTCTATGTAAACATTGAAAAGGAGAGGGGACAAACTGCAGGCTTGCCTCACTCCTTTCTGGATTGCTGCTTCTTTTTCAAAGCCCTCGATTCTTATCACTGCAGACTGATTTTTATACAGGTTGTAGATAATTCTTCGTTCTCGGTATCTGATCCCTATCATCCTCAGAATAATAAATAGCTTGTTCCAATCAACATTATCGAATGCCTTTTCTAGATCTACGAATGCCATGTACGTGGGCTTGTCCTTCTTGATTCGATCCTCTAAGATCAGACGTAAAGTCAGGATTGCTTCACGTGTTCCTACATTTCTCCTGAAGCCAAATTGATCTTCTCCCAACTCAGCATCAACTTGTTTCTCCATTCTTCTGTAAATAATAC
The DNA here is from genome assembly GCF_040414725.1 of Anabrus simplex. Classification (NCBI taxonomy): domain Eukaryota; kingdom Metazoa; phylum Arthropoda; class Insecta; order Orthoptera; family Tettigoniidae; genus Anabrus; species Anabrus simplex. Next base: position 421,436,481 of record NC_090266.1, read on the forward strand.
GTGTTAAAATTTTGCAGGCATGAGATACTAAACTAATGGTGCGGTAGTTTTCACACCTGTCAGCACCGGCTTTCTTGGGAATAGGTATAACAACATTCTGTCGAAAATCGGATGGGACTTCTCCTGTCTCATACATCCTGCACACTAAATGAAATAACCTTACCATGCTGGTTTCTCCTAAGGCAGTCAGTAGTTCAGAGGGAATATCATCAATTCCAGGTGCCTTGTTCCTATTTAGGTCACTCACAGCTCTGTCAAACTCTGACCTCAAAATTGGGTCTCCCATTTCATCAGCATCAACAGCCTCTTCATGTTCCAGAACCAATTTATCTACATCGTTACCTTGATACAACTGTTGGATATGCTCCTGCCATCTTTCTGCTTTGTCTTCTTTCCCTAGAAGTGGCTTTCCATCTGAGCTCTTAATATTCATGCACCTAGATTTCCTTTCTCCAAAGGTTTCCTTGATTTTCCTGTATGCAGCATCTACCTTTCCCAAAACCATATAGTCTTCGACATCCTTGCACTTCTCCTTCAGCCATTCTTCCTTAGCTACCTTGCACTTTCTATACACTTGATTCTTTAATCGCCTGTATTCTTTTCTGCCCTCTTCATTTCTAGCATTCTTGTATTTTCGTCGTTCATCAATCAGGTCTAGTATCTCCTGAGTTATTCACTGATTCTTAGTTGATCTTTTCTTCCTTCCTAACATTTCTTCAGCCGCCCTACTGACTTCATTTTTCATGACTCTCCACTCTTCCTCTATTGTGTTTCCTTCAGCCTTCTCATTTAGTCCTTGTGCAACATGTTCCTTGAAACAATCTCTCACACTCTTTTCTTTCAACTTGTCTAGATCCCGTCTTTTTGCATTCTTTCCTTTCTTCAATTTCTTCAACTTCAGATGGCATTTCATGACCAACAAGTTGTGGTCAGAGTCCACGTCTGCTCCTGGAAAAGTTTTGCAATCCAACACCTGGTTTCTGAATCTCTGCCTAATCATAATGAAGTCTATTTGATACCTTCCAGTGTCTCCAGGTCTCGTCCACGTATACAGCCGTCGTTTGTGGTGTTTGAACCAAGTATTGGCAAGGACCAAACTATGATCAGTGCAGAATTCAACCAGCTGACCTCCTCTTTCGTTCCTTTGTCCCAATCCGAATTCTCCTACTGTACCACCTTCTCTTCCTTGGCCTACCACTGCATTCCAGTCTCCCATCACAATTAGATTCTCGTCACCTTTTACATATTGAATTAAATCTTCTATCTCCTCATACATTCTTTCGATCTCTTCATCATCCGCTGAACTAGTAGGCATATAGACCTGCACTATTGTGGTGGGCATTGGTTTGGTGTCTATCTTGACAACAATAATTCTTTCACTATGCTGGTCGTAGTAGCTTATCCGCTGCCCTATTTTCTTATTCATTATTAAACCAACTCCTGCATTTCCCCTGTTTGATTTCGTGTTGATAATTCGGTAGTCGCCTGACCAAAAATCCTGTTCTTCCTGCCAACGTACTTCACTTATACCAACTACATCTAACTTTAGCCTATCCATCTCCCTTTTCAGATTCTCTAACCTACCACAACGATTCAAACTTCTAACATTCCACGCTCCGACTCGCAGAATGTCAGTATCCTTCTTCCTGATGATCGCCCCCTCTCGTGTAGTCCCCACCCGGAGATCCGAATGGGGGACTAGTTTACCTCCGGAATATTTTACCCGGGAGGAAGCCATCATCAGTACATCATTCATACAGAGAGAGCTGCATGTCCTCGGGAGGTAGTTACGGCTGTAGTTTCCCGTTGCTTTCAACCATGTAGCAGTATCAACACAGCTAAGCCATGTTGAGTATTATTACAAGGCCGTATCAGTCAATCATATAGACTGCCGCCCTTGCAACTACCGAAAGGCTGCTACCCCCCTTTCGATGAACCATTCGTTAGTCTGGTCTCTCAACAGATACCCATCCGATATGGTTGCACCTGCGGCTCGGCTATCTGCATCATTGGGGCACGCAAGCCTCCCCACCGCGGCATGGTCACATGGTTCGCAGAGGAGGCCAGAAGTAATATATTATCTAATAATTATTAAGTATAGTTTGCATTATGTTGTTAGTAAAGGATAATTCAAGACATCTAAGTGGATCAGCTTCTACGTACGTCCTGATCGTATATGAACTATGTCCTCTTTTGGGTATTTTCCTGTGTTTGAATCAGTTGTTTTCGATTTGCCCATTCTTACCAAAGAGTTTATCCACTTCATAGTGAACAAAAACCGTTCTAGAGGTTGACAGTCTGAAGCTGAGCTGTTTGAAGTAGTCGTTTCTGTTATTCTCTTCGTAGTTCATTTTTGAGATTTCACTTTCGTTGGCCGCTCAGTTTGCTGAATTTCAACAGAAGCTCGTAAATCTAAATCACAGTCGAGATTAAGAAAAATCGTCACTGGATGAATAGTTCGGATCGTCATCGGAGAGTTTTCGTGCTCAGATTGAGTTTCTGAACAGTTGTCTTCCCTGCTCTCATTTTCATCCAGCTCATCAAAAATACAGCAAATGAGCTCTACCTATGTCACTATTTGTTTATCCATTGTGCCTTGGAAAGCCACACGCCTAATAACTATAAAGCAACCATTCGAAATGCTATTTGATTTACGTCGCACCGACACAGATAGGTCTTATGGCCACGATGGGATAGGAATGGCCTAGGAATGGGAAGGAAATGGCCGTGGCCTTAATTAAGGTACAGACCCAGCATTTGTCTAGTATGAAAATGGGAAACCACGGAAAACCATCTTCAGGGCTGCCGACAGTGGGGTTCAAACCCACTATCTCCCGGATGCAAGCTCACAGCTGCGCGTCCCTAACAGCACGGCCGACTCGCCCGATCATTCGAAATGAGCAACCTACCTGCATACGACATACCTGTTACATACTAAATAATACGCAAGTTTTACGTACCAACAATAATGCGTCATTACTGACAATACGTAATGAAAAGGAAAGAACAGTGACTTTCCGAAACTGAACTCTTACGGCATTCGCTCCTCACTCATGCATCTAAATGCTATGGTGACATCATCCACATTGATAAGTGGAAGGGGGGTCTCTTTCCGCATCGCGCTCACTTCTTTCTCTCCCTAGCCGCCTTCTGCGTGACGTCATGTGATATGAGACAGCGCTCGCCCATCCTGCTGACACGTATTACCACTACAGTCTAAAATGATCATAACTTCTGAACCATTCATGCAAATAATGTCCTGACAAGGTTATTGTAATCCTTGTAAAATACTGGAGGAGGTCAAACAATTTATTTAGATGAGGAACTCGAGGGTAATATCGAAATATTTATTTAATTTTAAGGAGTTGTATTTTTTACCGCGGACTATAGCATAAAATCGCGAACTTTCTTGTAGAGGATTCTATGCTGTACAATTCGTACGCCTACACTTGGGGTCTATCGTTGATGGTTCACGCAGCGTAACCCAAGAAAGCAAGTGATCGACCGACCGCCATTTTTATCTCTTTCTACGTATTTAATGTGCATCGGATCACAGATACATAATAATTTTATAGTGGTTCAGTACGTGAACAATGTTCGTGTTGTCAGTATCTGAAGTAGAACCACTGTTCTGATTAAAATGCAGTCAACATATTATGGAAACGTGTGTGGCACTTTAAATTGTCGGCACGTAAAAGAACTCCCGTGGGACAAACTTACGGCACCTCGAGTCTCAGAAAACCGTAAATGATGTTAGTGAGACGTAACACAAATAACATTATTATTGTATATATATATAATTCGCTGGGGCTATCAAGGACTACGTTAAGTCTTGTTGCATTTGACACTGAACTTCGCCTTCTTTAGAGCCCAAATTTCCCTCATTCTTTGTGAGTGGGCCTGCTTACGCTCGTCTGTCCAAGGGGCACCGTGTCTTCCCTTCGGTTGCTCGTCTCGGTTTAGCCCGTTCGTCAATATTTTCTTGCAGAAGAGATCTCTGTTAAGGGCATCTTCAGCTGAGATATGTAGCATTTGCAGGTCTTCTTTGGTATTTCTAAACCAGGGAATTTTGGTTTTGGGGTTTGAATCAAAAAAGTGAATGATTTCTTTAGTTAACTTTCTTCCGTCCATTCTTTTCAGATGGCCGTAATATCGTGCCGGTCTTTTTCTGATTGTGTCGGTATTTTTCTCTATTTTGCTGTAGACTTCCTTGTTGGATCTCTTTTGATGGATTCCATTTCTGTACTTTGATCCCAAGATTCCTCTCACAATTTTGCGTTCTCTTTTCTCCAGTTCCTCAAGGAGTCCTTTGTTGGCATTTAGAGACAGGGATTCGGCTGCATATAGAACTACTGGCTTCAGAACTGTTTCATAGTGACGTATCTTGGTGTTTTGGGAAAGACATTTTTTGTTGTAGATTGTGTGGGATGTTTGGTAGGTTATTTCCAGTTTGCATACTCGCTCCTGAAGTGCTTCTTTGTCCAGTCCATTTTTCATGATGATCTCACCCAGGTATTTGAATTTGTCTACTCGGGCGATGTCCTCGTATTTTGTATGGAGTTTTGGTGGAGCCTCTTTGATGTTAGTCATTACTTCTGATTTCTCAAACGATATCTGCAAACCAGTTGCTTCGGCAATTTCCTTTAAAATTTCAACTTGAGCTCTAGCGGTTTCTATGTCGTTTGAAAGAACAGCAATATCATCGGCAAATGCTAAGCAGTCTGTTGCGATCCCCTTGGATTTGGTTCCTATTCTCAATGGACTGTAGTTGGTTTCCCGTAATCTCACCCGCCAGGTTCTGATGATCTTTTCAAGAACACAGTTGAAGAGTATCGGGGATAGCCCATCACCTTGTCGGACTCCTGTTTTGATGTCAAAGGAATGCGAGAGACATCCGTGGAACTTCACCTTGGATTTTGTATCGGTCAGGGTGGCTCTAATTAATGCCAGCAGCTTCAAATCAACTCCAAATTCATTTAAGATGTTTAGCAGGACTTCCCGGTCAATGGAGTCGTACGCTTTCTTAAAGTCCACAAAGACAGACACATACTGCTTGGACCTTAGTGTACAATATCTGATGATCGTTTTGAGATTTTGGATCTGTTCAGCTGTTGAGCGACCTTTTCTGAACCCTCCTTGGTATTCACCTATTTGATGTTCGACTTGTGCTTCCAAACGCTCCAGGATGACAAGTGATAGAATTTTGTAAGTCACGGGTAGCAAAGATATTCCTCTGTAGTTGTTGGTGTTCTTCATGCTGCCTTTTTTGTGTAATGGATGGATCAAAGCTATTTTCCAATCTTCGGGTAGGGTCTCCTTGTTCCAAATTTCTTCTATTTGCTTTTGCAAGATATCAAGTAATTCCTCTGGGGCATATTTCCATAGTTCTGCTACTACTGAGTCTTCCCCCGGCGCTTTGTTATTTTTGAGACGGGCAATGTGGCGCTTGATTTCATCTCTGTCGGGTGGTCTGGAATCTGGGTACCTGAGCAAGTGTTCCTTGGTCTCAATGGCGCTTTGCGGTTTAGAGCAATTAAGTAAATCCTTGAAGTAATCTGCCAGAATGCTGCAATTTTCTTCATCTGACGTCGTCAGTGTGCCATCCTTTCGCTCAAAGCATAGAGATGGTGGTTTATAGCCAGTGAGTTTGCGTTTGAAGGCTCTGTAGTATTCTCTGCTTTCATTCTTCCTAAAGTTTTGTTCTATCTTTTCAATGAGAGATTTTTCGTATTTACGTTTCTCAGTTCTGAACACCCTAGCTGCTTGGGCACGTTGGGTTTCGTAGGTTTCCCAATCATTTTCTGATTTCATAGAGTAGTACTGTTTCCACGCATTCAGTCTTTCTTGGAGGACTGATTCGCAGGTACTATTCCACCAGGCACGCTTTTTGCTTCTCTTGATTTCTGCAACGTCTTTGGCGGCCTCAACAAGGAGACTTTTGGCGTTGTTAAAGTCACAGTCATTTGGTCTAGCCTTCTCCTGGAACTCCTCGACCCTTTGCCGAAGTTTATCATTGTCGAAGCGTGTGATCTGTTTGGTTGTCTTCCTTGTGTTTGCGGGAATTGGTTTGAATTTGATAAGAGACACATAATGATCTGAGGCCACATTGATGCCTTTCTTTACCTTGACATTCATAATCTCAGGGCTGTTTCTCTTGGAGATTACAACATGATCAATTTGGAACTCTCCGAGAGCTTGGACGGGAGAACGCCAAGTCATTTGCTTTCTAGGTAGATGGCGAAAGTGGGTCGACATGACCTGCAGGTTGTGATTTTCGCAAATGGACACCAGTCTTTTGCCGTTGGGATTGGTTCTTTTGTGAGCAGGGTAATTTCCTATAACTTTCTTGTACTTCTGTTCACGACCTAGTTGGGCATTGAAGTCGCCCAAAAGAAGCTTGACATGGTGTTTGGGGATTTTGTTTAATTTTTCATCCAGTAGGTCCCAGAAATTATCAACTTCGTCTGGATCAGACTTGTTCTTATCGTTTGTATGAGCATGTGCGTTAACTAGGGCGTAGGTTTTGTTCGCGCATTTAATTGTGAGAATAGAAAATCTGTCATTCACAGGTTCGAAATTTGCAACCGATTTAAGGATCTTGGTTCTAACAGCAAACGCGGTTCCAAGCATCACAGCTCCATTGAGGATTCCTCTTTGCGCTTTGCTCTTGAAAAATCGGTAGCCTTCGGATTCAAAAATCTCTTCATCTGGGTACCTTTTTTCCTGTAGGGCCATTATGGATATCTGATTTTCGTGAAGAGCTTTGGTGAGGGTTTTCAGCTTGCCAGTTTGTGTAAGTGAATTTATGTTGAAAGTTGCTAGAAAGGTTTTAGATTTTGGCCTGAGTGTTTGACTCTTCGGGGTACACTGAGACGCTCCGACTCGTCTCTTGCATGATGTCGAGTCTCCCCCAGAATCCGAACGAGACTCGTGCGCCGTGGCGTTCACGACGAGGGATTTATCCGAAGATTTACCCCCTGGGGTATGTTTCTTGAAATGTTGTGCCATCATGCTTTTTGACTTGACTTTGCTTTGGACGGGTACCCATCCTTTTACAACTAGGGTTGTTAGCCCTAGAGGTTGCCTCAAGATGTTTTCTGGCTTCTGGTCATTTACCAGTCTTCGCCGTAACCCTGGCAAGGGACCAGTTTTTTTTCACGGTGGTATTTTATTTCCCTACTACCCTCTGACTCTGCTGGCGGCAGAGCCAGCGAGCTTCCCGAATTCCAATGGGACGCGCCCGATGGAGGTAACCGGTAAATCCCCACACGGGCATTATTATTATTATTATTATTATTATTATTATTATTATTATTATTATTATTATTATTATTATTATTATTATTATTATTATTATTTTGCATGTTATAAAGACAATAACGACAACAACCATCATAGCCAGTTAGTCTGCTACTGTGATGGCATAACAATACTTCCTCGCCAGCAATACTTGGTTGTTGAAACACTTTGTAATAAACTCTTGAATATCTCCATTATTACAGCTCGTACGGTAAAAAGGTGTCAGATATAAATGACGGAATGAAAATCATATTTTCTATAATTATTGTTAGGTGCTAATAGCCGGGCTAAGTAGCAACTCAAATGGTAGAGCGCTGCCTTCTTAGCCCAACTTGGCAGGTTCGATCCTGTCGCAGTCCGGTGGTGAAGGTGCTCAAATACATAGTTAGTGGGACGTAAAATCCAATAACATTAACATTATTATGAGCTAATAACTTATACTTCTGAATACATTTCGAAGCTCGTGAAATAATACAGTATCCGTGATCCGATATACAGTAAATACGAAGAAAGAGACAAAAATGTCGTGCGAGAAGAGACCTATTACTGGATCTCGGTTATTTCAAACGGGGGCCTCACACATCCCAGTGATGAGTGGTTAAAAAAACATAGCCCAGTTCGAAATTTCATTTGGTGTGTTTCACGGTAAGACTGTATCCATATGCAGAAACGTAATGAAAACTCTTATTTCTATTATTAAGTCGAAATTTCCAGTATTCCATGACAAAATGATTTGTCTGTACGTAAGGACCAGGACATTTATTAGGATATGGCATTTTAATGCAAAGAGTAAGGGACTAGCACTGAGAAAATATGCCAATAAGAAGGCTAAGCTTTGGGCTGGTTTATCAAGTAATTACGTCTCCTGACACGTACGTTTTAATAATTTAATATAATTTCATAAAGATGTCGATATGATGGATATTTTCCTATGCCATTTGATATAAATATTTACTTCATCAGGAAATAAATTAATTATTTTGAGTTGCACGGCAATATTTTATTTCTTGTCGTATTATATGTCATGTATTTGATAGTTGATGGTCTACCTGCTCAGCCAGTGACGAGATTTAACGCATTTTCACGTTTTTAAATCTATTGGAAGTGCCGTTACTTATCGAATCGGACTAAACCAGACTATTATTTGATGAAAAATTGAGAAGATGTTTCACAGAAACGAGAACTCACAGGCTTACTGTACTGCGACTGTGTACCTTACTCGCTATCATTCATATCGCGTGACGTCATAGAGCTCCAGCCAATGGAAGGTTCAACCGCCGGAGTAGCCTACATTTTATTGTAGTTACCTTGAAGTGGAAGCACTACATGGAGGGTGTCGTGCCAGATGCGACCGCGCCGAATGCGACCCGTGCCACTAGCGACCGCATACTCTGTAATCGTGCCGGATGCGACCCGTGTTGACAACCCGTTTTAAATTAATAAGCTATGTCATCATCCAAGCTAAAGTAAGATAAATCAGAACAATAAAAGGTTAGAAAATAGGCCAAGCATTTATAGCACTGCTTACCAGGTTGAGTATGAAATTGTTCTTTGTTCTGTTCAAATAGCGAACTACTATAACCACAAACCGTGCACAACATTTAATTAGACTATGTACACTGAATTAGTCGACGGTAAAAGAAATTAAATGAAATGAAATTAAATGAAATGGCGTATGGCTTTTACTGCCGGGAGTGTCCGAGGATATTTTCGGCTCACCAGATGCAGGTCTTTTGATTTGACTCCCGTAGGCGACCTGCGCGTCGTTATGAGGATAAAATGATGAAGATGACACATGCACCCAGCCCCGTTCCAGCGGAATTAACCAATGATGGTTAAAATTCCCGAACCTGCCGGGAATCGAACCCGGGACCCCTGTGACTAAAGGCCAACACGCTAACCATTTAGCCATGGAGCCGGAGTCTTCGCTAAAGACAGCCGATATAAATCTTTACGGCGAACAATCGTAACGACTGCGTGAAAGGTTTATAAATAATAATTAATGAGTTCATTTCTATGACGAAAGTTCAAATACGTAAAACACGCATACACAAAAGGTTTTATCTAAAACCAACTCAAGAACTAGTCGTTGAAAACTAAATCAGTGCAATGTATAGTTTGGAATGCCATAAATAGAGATATTCCTCCCCAAGAGAAAACTCATACGGGTCATAAATAATGCAAGAGATAGTTTAAGGTCAAAACCCTAAAAATGCGGGGGGAAATGTACAATAAGGTAATTCTATTCTGAATACTACTATAACACAAGTTTAGTTATATTTTAACGAAGATTATGTTTGTAAATAATAATAATGTCCGCCTCTGTGGTGTAGTGGTTAGAGTGATTAGCTGCCACCCCCGGAGGCCCGGGTTCGATTCGATCTCGATCTCTGCCACGAAATTTGAGAGTGGTACGATCGCTGGAATGGGGTCCACACAGCCTCGGGAGGTCAAATGTATAGAGGCGGGTTCGATTCCCAACTCAGCCATCCTCGAAGTGGTTTTCCGTGGTTTCACACTTTTCCTCCAGGCAAATGCCAGAATGGTAGCCTACCTAACTTAAGGCCACGCCCGCTTCCTTCCCTCTTCATTGTCTGTTCTTTCCAAACTTTCCATCCCCCACACAAGGCCCCTGCTCAGCATAGTAGGTGAGGCCTCCTGGGCGAGGTACTGGTCATCCTCCCCAGTTGTATCCCCGACCTTAAGTCACACGTTCCAGGGCACTGCCCTTTAGGTGCTAAAGGTGGGATCCCTCGCTGAGTCCGAGGGAAAACCAACCCTGGAGGATAAACAGATTAAGAAAGAAAGAAATAATAATAATAATAATAATAATAATAATAATAATAATAATAATAATAATAATAATTAGACGCCCCTGCTGCTCAGCAGCATTCGTTATAAATAGGTCAGATAACTCATTTTGATATGCCTGTCGTCATATTGTTTTACCTGCACATTTAATAACAAGCACGTTATGGTACGCCGCACTTCGTAGTCAGAATTCATCCATTCTAACGTCATCATGCCGTCTGTTTGGTAAAAAATCTAACCATATATTCGCTTTCTTCTGCCGCAGTTCTTGATGTAAAGCTTGGTGTTGTGTCTTAGAAGGCTTTGGTATTTTTAATCGCAGTTCTTCTATATAGAACGGTTGTCTTAAGAGCTCATACGTTAGTCTGGAAGGGACTTTTTTATGCCAGGCAGAAAATATTTTTTTTAAAGATACATGTCCAAGGAGAATGTCATGATGGGTTCTATTTGTACGTAGACTTTTCCCACTATCTCCCGGATGCGAGCTCACAGCTGCGCGCTCCTAACCGCACGGCCAACTCGCCTGTTAAATTACTGCTTAAATAATGCTCAAACTGTTCAAATATTCATACTGACATGTTAAGTAAACAGCTGCTCAAAATATAATTTGCCTGCTTTCATCTATCTGTATCTGTCTATCCCTTAGTCTCGTTTCTTGATACCGGGTCGAGGATCAGATGAGATTAATTTATACGGCATGTTTCTACGGTCGGATGCCCTTCCTGACAACTCAGTTGAGGAGCTAATGAAGTTGAAATGTGTTATGGTGAATCAAATTGGGTAAGGGGGTGGGAGGACTCAACGCTGGCCTGTTGATAGGAACTGTCCCGGCATTTTCCTGGAAGTAAAAATATTAAACCACACAAAACCATTCTGAGAATAGCCGACGGTGAGATTTGAGCCCACACGTTTCCCGAATGCAGAGCTTGGCTCCATAGTCGTAGCGAGTTAAAACGCGCAGCCACTCAGCCTACTTTGACCTATATAAATAAAATGATAATTTTTGTCTGTAGGCGCGGATTAGATGTACAAGATTCCAGAACTTAATATTAAGAAATCGTTTAGATTAAAATAAGTTGAAGAAATTATAATTATATAATGATAGCGTGAAAAGATGAGATTACATTCTGGAAATAGTGGGTCAGAACCCCATTGTCGGCACCCCTGAAGATGGTTTTCCGTGGTATCCTATTTTCACAACAAGAAAGTGTACCTTAACTAATGCTACGGCCGCTTCCTTCCCACCCCTAGCCCTTTCCTATCCCATTGTCGCCATAAGACATATCTGTGTCGGTGCAACGTAAAGCCAGCGGTAAAAAGAAAAACAGCCATGTCACCATACATCCCTGACTTTTCCGTAAATTTCTGCAAGAGTATCCATAATATAAAGCACAAAGCTTGCCTCTCTTCGTTTCAATGACCTGCATGTCGTAAGTAAGCACGCAGATAACAACAAAAGCTACATTAATGATGGATGTCTACAGCTGGAATAATTACAGTATGTTTAAAACTGTAGACTAATATTACCTCAAAAAACGTTCAAGAGAGAGGGGACGGGTTGGGAGAATCCATATCACACGGTTGCGTGGAGTACGCCCTAATTAGCAGTCCCCCTTCTGCATGGACGTTGGAAAACACTGATAGGCTGCTGATAAGTTTACAGTGATCGCAAATGGGACACGAACTGGTCTTTCTTCTCATTCTTTTTTTTTCCACTGTAATGGGAGTGATCGCACATGGGACAAATTTTGCTGTGATCGCAAATGGGACACAAACGATCGGCCCCCCTACTGAGTAATCCCTTGCTAATTGCCCTTATCCTCATCTCATGACATTTGTCATCAACGGTTATATTCCCAATACTGAGGTCTCTACGGGGAAATATCCCAGCGCATCAAAATCCTAAGTGTTTTCCTTTCATTCAAGCAGTACAAATATGGAGCCTTGCTAGTAGATTCTTTGTCACTATGTTAATTTAACATTTCGGCGTAAGTTGTTATGTTGTTTCGTACCGTACGTAAAACAACGGCTGATCCTCGCTCTAGTTTCAGGAAACATTTTGGGGGAGGGACGAATCCCCCTGCCCCGCCCTTGGCACGCCAGTGGTAGGCTGTACTTCAGATAGTGAGCTGTAAGTGCTTTAGGAGACCTATTTTGGATTTAAATTCACTGTACACCTCTGAACGTGGCGAGATATTTCAAACCAACGAAGAGTATTCTCGCTGGTGGAATACTCTGGCTTTGTGTAAGTCGGGCAACAGGTTATCCCGAACAGAGCAACAAACAATATGGATACCCACAACAGACGTATCTGTAAGTTCATTGTTTCTGAGAGAAGTATATCTACGAGGAACATACACAGTACTATGCCCTCATTCCTTTTCTGAGTGACTGTATGCAGGCCTATGTGTATGTATGTATGTATGTATGTATGTATGTATGTATGTATGTATGTATGCATGCAACAAATAAAATTTTTATTAGAGGTACTTCTCCGAAACTAAGGCTAGTATTCGAGATCAATAGAACACGATGATATCATCGCGGTTTTGAAGTTTCTCATGCTTTCATCATCTTCAGTCACCTGTTAGTTCTTAAATCTTGATACATTCTTTTGAAGTCACATTGTTGAAAATTATGGCGTTCTTCATAGCGATTTTAATATAAGATGAAATGTATATGTTTCTTGAAATCATTTTATCTTCGCTCATGTGTCGTATTACACCAGCGTGGCACTGAATGCAATTATTTTCTTCAATACCATATTTGTGTCCTGAAACATAATCATACCTTGGTAAGAGAACCATGGACTCAGGGCACTTGGCTGTCGTACAGGCTGGGGTTTCTCTCCTGCACGACCTGTCCTTGAAGTGGTGTTTGTACACCAGGGGAAGAGGGAATGAAGCAGGTGATAGAGTGACGTCCTGTTAGTCAGTTAATCACTGAATCGATATCGTAATTTGAATACCAGTCAGTCACACTGATCTGCATTTAGGGCAGTCACCCAGGTAGCAGATTCCCTATTTCGTTTTTTACCTAGTCATTTCTTAAATAATTGCAAAGAATTTGGAAATGTATTGAGCATCTCTCTTGGTAAATTATTCCAATCCGTAACTCCTCTTACTGTAAACGAATATTTGCCGCAATATGTCCTCTTGAATTCCAACTTGATCTTTATTTGGCGATCTTTCCTACTTTTAAAAACACGACTCAAACTTATTCGTCTACTAATGTCATTCCACGCCATTTCTCCACTGACAGCCCGGAACATACCACTTAGTCGAGCAGCTCTTCTCCTTCCTCCGAAATGTTCCCAGCACAAACTTTGCAGGATTTTCGTAACGCTATTATTTTGTCGGAAATCACCCAGAAAAAATCGAGCTGCTTTTCTTCGGATTTTTTCCACTTCTTGAATCAAGTAATCCTGGTGAGGGTCCCGTACACTACTGTACAATGAGATACATACAATTAAGGCAATTATGCTTTTCTTAAAGGAAGGGATATATGAAATATAGGACAGGAATCATAATACTTTCTTATTAAAATAGTTTATTACGTAATAACTGTTTTTATTTTAAAATAATTATGAACATAAAAACAATGATCATTTCTTTGGTATAGGCCCTAATATTTTTAAAATCAAGCCATAAAAATCATGCGTGTGTTTACAACATGTCTTCTTCTTCTTCTTCTTCTTCTTCTTCTTCTTCTTCTTCTTCTTCTTCTTCTTCTCCCGCTACAGCTTTTCCCACACACGCTGGTGTGAACTGAGTCGCACGTGTGGACTTTGCCTTGTTTTATGGCTGGATGCCCTAGCGATGCCAACCGTATATGAAGGGATGTATTCAGTATGGCGTGTTTCTGAGGTGGTTGATGGTGTGGTGTGTTGTGTGCGCATTAAGAAGAGCGTGTTGGGACAAACACCAACACCCTGTCACGAAGTCAGAAGAATGAATCAGACGTGATTAAAATCCCCGACCCAGGAATAAGAACATTTTCACTTTTACGGACAGCCAAGCGGCACTAAAGGCAGTCCGGATAATATCCAGAATTGTCTGGTATTGCCACTCACTTCTCCTGAAGCTCTCAAAGTACAACATTGTCAAAAGAATATGGGTACCAAGGCATGCAGATATAGAAGGAAATGAAAAGACAGATAAACTGGCCAGGAAAGGAGCAGAAACACATTTTGTAGGCCCAGAACCTGTTGCGGGATTTCCTATGGACAAGCCCGACACTACATAGGAAAAAGGGTACAAAAGAAACAAATGGAAAAACTGGAAAAATACTCCGAGATGCAGGCTTGCAAAGGAACTGATAAAAATACCAAACAAGAAGCATACTAAAGAACTGTTGAAACTCAGCAGAGAAAATATAACATGGGTAGTAGGACTGTTGACAGGACACTGCCATCTGAAAAAACACCTTCAGTGACTCGCATAATTATTCGGACAGACATGATTTATTACATTTTCCATTGTGTTAGTGATTTCAGTAATAATAAATCACTGATTGAAATTGAATACAAGTTTCTGTAAGGAATATAGAAACTAATAATAATAATGTTATTTGCTTTACGTCCCACTAAGTACTTTTTCGGTCTTCGGAGACGCCGAGGTGCCGGAATTTAGTCCCGTGGGAGTTCCTTTGCGTGCCAGTAAATCTACCGACACGAGGCTGACGTATTTGAGCACCTTCAAATACCACCGGACTGAGCCGGGATCGAACCTGCCACGTTGGGGTCAGAAGGCCAGCGCCTTAACCGTCTGAGCCACTCAGCCCGGCAATATAGAAACTAAACGTCCATCATTCTTCTAATGAACACCATGAATGAAAATACAATAATTAAATAAACAATATTGCACAAAATTATTCGGACACTTTCCTTTTTACTTATGATCTTAAACGTTCAGCTCCTGGTTGTATTTCCTTTCATTTTAATTACTTCCCTGAGTCGACTTGGCATGCTCTCCACTAATTTCCGTGTATAATCGGGATATATCTGCTGCCTCTCTTCTTGAAGTCGGTTTACCAGCTGTTCTCTAGACGTGATTATTGTTTTTTCTTATTTCTTTATCAAGTTTGTCCCAAAGGTTCTCAATCACATTCAGGTCTGGTTATTTAGGGGAAGGATGAAGCACCTTTGGGCAAGTAAACAATAACCACATCCTTACATTGCAGGCCATGTGCTTTGAGTCGTTATCATTGTTACGGGGATACCCGTGGAGCAGAAAGAGGTTAAAGAAGGTGCCGGGGTGAATGGGTCTATCTACAATATCAAAATTAATTTCAAACTTGAACAGAAGGTTATATTTCTTTTAGAACTTCAAACCTAACAATTTTTCATAACAATGAAACATCAGGTACAATGACAATCTTGAAACAAGACTAGGAAAAATCCAAGATTAGTGATTTTTACAGATTCTGGGCTTCAAGCCCTTAGTTTTACAATTACAGAGATACCGGATTCAGTTTACAAAACTTTAATTAAAAATAAGGAATCCTTTAATCAAGGGCAGAAATCCCCTAATTCAAGAGCACTTGCTCCCAAAATACAATATCTAGCCTTCCAGAGGCAGTCGTTACTATTACCAAAACTTGAAAAGAGCTAACAGGCTCTCAGTTTCTTACAGCCCGCTCAAGGCTATATTACCTCAAAATGTTACACTCTCTGAATTACCTACAGGGCCTTTGCGAAAAAGAACAGGTTAAATAAACGGCCCGAACACAAACTGAATGGAGGCGAAAAATGCGCTCCGATATAATGACAAAAATTAAAATCCTACAGGGCTCTCGGCCGATGAAACGGGGGCTATTCCCAAACTACTGAGGTGGCTCGCATGGAAATATCTTTAACATATTACAAAAAGGTTGCAAAACGTAGTCACCTCAAAGCAGGATGAAGGGGAGATCGAGAGGGTAACTCACTCTCTATCCCCGATTTACAGTTAAAGATTTTATGAAGTTTTTACATTAGCCGAAAGAAAAGTTACAAATTAGGAAAGTATTGTTACATAATTAAAGATTCGGATCTTCCCCTCGAATAAAACTGCGGAGGTAGCAAGAAAGAATGATTTTATGTGGCCATTACCTTATAGATGTTCTGCTGACCGAAGAAAGAGGCGGCCCCGCCTCCTGCCTTAACACACACACTCAAAAAGACGGTGATCAATTGCCAAGGAAACGTGAAAAGCCGCAGTTTATATACCCTCACGGAAGGTTCGAGAGCATTCAAGACTAATCGGGACACACCCTCTTAATTTTTATTGGCAGATTCAAAGTGAACAAGAAATGCGGGATTAGTTGAAAATTAATTATAAAAATTCGTAATTGGCTAGATTCAAAACTGGTGGAAAGAAAAGGAAGTATTGCCAACCCAAAAATTAAATGAACATAGATCAAGTTATGGAAAACCTAGGAATATGAAATTTCTTTTAAGTTCTTTCACCTTGCACCAGGGTGCATGATCATAGTTTTTTGGTAGTGTCATCTGTGGAAAAATGTCCAAACAAAACAAGGAGAAATTCAGTCAGTTTAAGAAACTTCACAACAAAACAATTACTTAATATTTCAGTGGTGACATCTTCTGATTAAAGTTCCAAGTTCGTGTAGTATGAGTTTCACCTTTTGATCGATAGAGGAGTTTATAAAGGCGGTTATTTTGAATGTGCGGCGTTGAGGTGTACCTCCCGGTTCAATCTTTGTAAAACTTAAACGTTCACTAATCCCCATATTTATGGCACTCTTTTTCATATTGTCCCTCAGTATTCTAAAGTATTGAAAGTGGTCAATTTTACCTTCAATAAAACAAATTCACCAAATCCATTCGTCGACATGCACCCCCACACTATTACATGTCCACCGCCTTCCTTCACAGTTGCTTTCATATTTTTCTCTTGAAGCTCAATATTAGGACGCCGCCAAACTGTTATCCTCTCATCAGACTGAAATATGTTAAATCTGCTCTCATCAGCAAATATAATGTCATTGCACCACTCATTGTCCTCTCTAACATGCTCTTTGGCAAACAGCATTCTCTTTCTTCCATTTATTTGATTTATGAAGGGCTTCCTTCTTGCAATACGGCCGTGAAAGTTACCTCTTCTGAGCACTCTCCGTATTGTTTCGGGATGCACTTTCTTTCCGGTGTCTGCGGCAATCTCCGTAACGAGTTTTGGAGCACTTAACCTATTTTTTTTTTTTTAATTTTTTTTTTTTTTTTTTTTTTGTGATAGAACTCTCTTCTCTCCCACAGAAAAAGATTCATTTGTAACATTTCAGCAATTTGACGGCAACTTTTACCTTTGGCATGGTGGAAAAATTACTAGCTGCCGCTGTTTGATTGTTCTCTCTCTTCCACAGCGGGCCATTTTTTCTTAAGTTGTGCACAGTACTCTAACTCACTGAATGTTTAAGTTCACACTATCCATGGCTCTTCTACACACGACCTCTGCATGGCAACTGACTTGTGTCCGAATAATTTCGTTGAAGCACGTTAACTGAGTTCTGAGGTTCCAGGGTCACTGGTTCTCTTCCGTTTACTAAAAGTTCACATTTCAACGCCGTGTTGAATCTGTCAAATGGGGTTCTGTCAGAAACTAGTTTGCGTGTACAAGATTTTTTCTGAACCATACGGTCAGTGTGTAGCAAAGGCTATAATTAACGTGTCCGAATAATTATGTGAGTCACTGTACATAGAACTGGAGTAATAAGAGACAACATATGAAGGAAATGCAATGAAGCACAGGAATCAGCGGAACACATACTTTTCGAATATGAGGCGCTGGGTAGAATCAGACTTTTCACTCTAGGACTACCAGGTAAAGAGACAGAATAAATCCAAGAAGACCCAATAAGAACAACCTGCAGCTTTGTGAAGGGGGCAGGTATATATAGGTGGGAATGAAGGAAAAACATGGTAGCAAAAGATTTTACAGGTCGACGCTAATTAGGAACTAATATTTCCCAAGAGTTTCACTGCTCCTGACGAAGATTGCTACAAACGTAAATAGACCTGCTTTTATAAGAAATGTATTGCAGTGTGATGTAATCTTATCGGTATGAAAATTAGATGCAAAGCAAAAACCTCAGCCATCTTCATGCGTGCTAGAAAGTCCCTTGCAGGAGAAAGATTTCTATTATCCGTAATTTCGGAACTGGATGGGATATTAGTGGTTAACCTAGTCTGAGCTGCATTTGCTCCCAGAAGATAACCTATTACTTATTTCCGTAGTAAACTGTCTCAACCTGAGGGCTGCACGTATCGACGTATCTTTGGAAGTAACAATGATTTCGTGTCAGATACAGCCCATTGTAAGGCAGACTTTCTGCTGAGGATGTTGTATGTGTGTTTGTTGCATCTGTATATGTACTCCGTCGCATGCCTTCACTAGGTCTACGAAACAGAAAACATGTCGGTCTATTCCTCTCGTGGTATTTTTAAATTACTTGAGTCATCCTGGAATTCTGATCCAGGCAGCCCCTATGAGTTCTGAAACCACAATGGTTTTCACCCAACTTATTCTCCACCATTGATCGCGTTCTCTCTTTCAAAGTGCCCGTGAACGCCTTTCCTGATATACTGATCAATGTAATACCTCCATAGCTGTATAATCCCTTCCGTTCCCTTGCTCACAAACAGGTGCAATTACTGCTCTGATCAATCAGAAGATACTTTACTGTACCCAAATTCTGTACTAATCCGATTACTTTATGATGCCATTTCTTCCCAGTATAATTCACCATTTCAGGTCTAATTTCATTTAGGCCATTTCCTGCCGCGTTGTGACTCTGCGGCTTATTTACCATCCTCTCCATCCCTCAAGTGTAATTTCATTGGCATAATAAATTAGTCTCCTCGTCCGACACGTTGGCTGAATGTCAGCATACTGGCCTTCGATTCAGAGGGTCCTGGGTTAGATCTCCGGCCCGGTCGGGGATTTTAATCGCTTCTGATTAATTCTTCGGGATCGGGGACTGGGTGTATGTGTCCGTCCCAACACATTCCTCGTCATATTCAGACAACATACCACACTACCAACCACCAAAGAAACACGCAGTAGTGATTACATAACTCCATATTGGGTTGGCGTCAGGAAGGGCATCCGGCCGTAAAACGGGCCAAATCCACTTGTGGGGCGCAGTTCGCACCCGCGACCCCACAGGTGTGGGAAAAAGCGGTAGCAAAAGAAGAAGAAGAAGAAGAGAAAGAAGAAGAAATTAGCCTCCTCCATATCCCCATGAACAGGTTGTTGGGGATTTCAACAGAAAGATTACCTTTTATACTGAGAAGATTTTCAAGATACGCGTTTCATCTGTCCAGCGATTGTCTGGGATCTACAGTGAGATCAACTGACATACCTAAAACACTATTTAACTACTTAATCTAAACTGGAATTAAATTCAAGGAGGATCACCCGAACGCACTACTCACGCATATAATGTCCCATTCCCTTTACACCAGCCCTGTCCAACACGGCGCCGGAGGTGCCCTTTTATGGCGCCCTTCGCAATTAATTTCCAAATTAAATTTTAATATTTGAAAACAATACTTTTGCATTTCAATAATAATTCTTACTTTTCTCTTAAAAATACCGTCCCCAAAGTCAGGAAATTTGTTATATCCGTACCTCCAAATACACAAAGAGCTTTGAGTAAGCCATAAATGTGATCTAGGCCTAAATGACTCTTGTTCGCAAGTAGTGAAGAGATAGAAGAAAGGTTCAGAAAGAGAGCTATTCAACATGTAAGTAGTTGCGACAAAGGGAAATCCTCCACAAACCTCTCACTATGGGGGGGGGGTGCTAGCGCGAGGTATAAGGCCCTCTCTACTCACGGAGCCAAATATAGCCGCATATTTATTCTGCCAAACAGAACCGCTTCCTTATGATTCACTTGATTGCAATGTCATAAACTACCTACCATGACAGATTTTCACCAGGACGACAATGGGACACCCAATTTGCCCACAAAGTAACTTTAATCCTAACAAAGCTGTGCCGTAAACAATGAACAAACGATTTATGAAAGTCTTGCAATTGGAATGTTCCCAATTCCTAGCTTTCAGACGAACATTCAGTATTACTTGTGAGCTTATGCAGGGCGTATGGAATACGTTTTGAGTGCCTTGTGTTGTGATAAGTTGTACATTCAACATGTTTCGTGTGCTTTTTTTCATTACTATTTAAACTTTAAGTTATTCAGTTTATAATCAGTTATATTTCATTAAACATAACTCTTCTTAACTTGGCTAAAGGCAAAGAAATTATAACTTTAACAGTGAATGGGAGGAACAGTATTGCTTTATTGAAAAGAAAGGAAAGTCTGTGTGTTTGTTGTATAATGCTAGCGTGTCTGTTCCTAAAAGAAGTAATCTACAGCGACATTTTTTTGACTAATCACAAAAATTTGACAGTGAATTTCCTATTAATTCTGAACTAAGAAAACACAAAGTGAAAGACCTAAAATCTAAATTAGCATTGCAACAATGTGCGTTTAAGAAGCCAGTTCAGCAAACGCGTAACGTGACAATAGCTTCTTACAAAGTTTGTTACGTCCTAGCTAAAAGGAAAAAACTTTCAGTGATGGGGAAGTAGTGAGAGAATCTATGCTAAATGCCACTGAATCTCTGTTCGTATCTCACAAAGATAAATTTGAATTGATATCTTCAATCAACGGACTTCAGTTGTCTCACCAAACTGTTGCTAGGCGGGTTGAACAGATTTCTAATAATATGGAATCTCAATTACATCAAGATTTGAAATCTTGTGAACATTTTTCACTCCAGTTTGATGAAAGTGCTGATATGTATGACACTGCTGAGTTGCGTGTATTTGCTAGAATGGTTTTTAATGATTTTACAGTAAAGGAAGAATTTGTCAAGCTATTGCCACTTCATGGACGTACGAGGGGAGAACACATATTTAATGCTTTCGTTAAATTCACCAAAGAGAGTAACTTACCACTGTCGAAGCTTCTCGCTATAACAACAGATGGGGCACCGTCTATGACTGGTAGAAATAATGAATTTCCTTCCCTTTGCGCTAAGGATGAATCATTTCCAAAATTTCATTCTTATCATTGTATTATTCACCAAGAAGCTCTATGTGCAAAGGTTTTAAAGTTCGATCCTGTCATGAAAATTGTAACTAATGTCGTGAATTATATAAGATCGTCATCTACTCGTCATCGATTGTTCAGAAATATTTTAAGTATGTCAGATTCGGAGTACGGTGACGTCATCCTTCATGCAGACGTAAGGTGGCTTAGTAGGGGGAAAACATTTGAACGGTTTTGCTGCCTTTTGGATGAGATACGAGACTTTATGAAATCATCACCTGGGAAATATTATCACGAACTTGATGATATATCTTGGCTAAATTAGCATTCTTGGCAGACAGCACCTCAAAATTAAATGAGTTAAATCTCGATTTGCAAGGAAAAGATCATAATATTTCAGGTATGGTAAGTATTGTCAATGCATTTGAAAAGAAACTTAAGATATGGATTGTCCACTTAATAGAAATTACCTATCACATTTTTAAAAATTTGAAATCTATGGCAGATACAGTAAATGGCGGCAAGCTTGATTTTTCATCTCTTGCTAAACATCTTGAAACTCTTGGATCCTAATTTGGTAGCAGAGTTAGCCAGTTTTCAATGCTTGAACCAGTGATCATGTTTGTCAATGATCCCTTCGCTTCTGTTGACGTTTGTGAGCTTGGAGGGAGGGTGTGTGAAATATTCGAAAATTATAATCCTAAAGAATTAGAAATGGCAATTTTAAGCCTTCAGTCAGACCTTTCTTTGAAATCCTCGTACGCAACCTACGGAAATTTCTGGACTCTGGTGGACGGTAAAAAATATCCCATTACCCGCAGTGTTGCTCTGAAGATGCAATCCTTTTTTTGGTTCAACCTATCTTTGTGAAGTCGCGTTTTCGAATATGACCATAATAAAAAACAAATACCGATCCTGCCTGACAGACTCACACCTGGATGACGCGTTAAGAGCAGCCTGTTCCAGTTACACGCCAGACATTCCTCAACTTGCAGCGAGCATGCAGTGCCAGATTTCACATTAATTATGTGAATAAATATATTTTCATATAATTTTTAATTCTAGATTTATTATTATTATTATTATTATCATTATTATTATTATTATTATTATTATTATTATTATTATATAGTCGTTGTAGTACCGATAACAGTAGTCGAATTAGTGGAATCGTACCTGGCGCCCGCATACCATTATTTATCATGTGAATGTGCTCGCGTAGAAACGAACGTTGGACAGCCCTGTTTTACACTTATTTATGCAATTGTTTATCGATCGCCGGGCTGAGTCGCTCAGGCGCTGGCCTTCTGACACCAACTTGGCAGGTTGGATCCTGGCTCAGTCTGGTGGTATTTGAAGGTGCTCAAATACGTCAGCTTCGTGCCGCTAGATTTACTAGCACGTAAAAGAACACGTTCGAGAGAAAATTCCGGCATCTCGGCTTCTCCGTAAACCGTCTAAAGTAGTTAGTGGGACGTAAAAACAATACCAATTATTCGTTTATAGATCTTTCTACATTTTGCATCTTTCCTTTGTGATAAACATATGTCAACAGGCGTCAACGGCATGGCTCTCTTGAGTCTTTGTTATCTTTAGTATTTGAAAATAATTCATAGAGACATAGATCCAGAGAAATATAGATCGCAATATTTACACCTTTCGTTGATCAGCGCTTCGCACTTGTTAGGTGACGTCATGCAGCTTGAGCTACACTCCAGATCGACGTTGTCTTGCATAACATCGTCCGTATTGTTCTTTCAGCCAAAGCAGTCGAACGTACTCCAGCTCTACGATAAGAAGGCGCACACTAAACAGTCCATTCTCTTATAGCTACGATGCACTACTGTAAATCTCTGATCGTGTTTACAGCGCCATATTGGGGCCTAGGGATACATCGCTTGTACACATTGGGAATATAACATTTTTCTTTTTGCTAGTGGTTTTACGTCGCACTGACACAGATAGGTCTTATGGCGACGATGGGATAGGAAAGGCCTAGGAGTTGGAAGGAAGCGGTCGTGGCTTTAATCAAGGTACAGCCCCAGCATTGCCTGGTGTGAAAATGGTAAACGACGGAAAACCATCCTCAGGGCTGCCGACAGTGGGATTCGGACCCCACTATCTCCCGGATGCAAGCTCACAACCGCGAGCCTTTAAACGCACAGCCAACTCGCCCGGTGGGAATACAACATGATATTTTTCAGCGACTATACAAGCGGCGTAGTCCACAACTGCTTCGTGTTGTATTCCACTATTCACCTTCACTTTAGTATATGTGCACACTCTTTGCTTTCACCATTGACGTACCGTCGAGTATTCACAATGTTGTGAACAACTAACTAGTGACTATTGATATTATAGACACTTACACCACAGATCAATACGTTGGAGCATACAGTGAGATCTGGGGCCCGTTTCTTAACATTTAACAGCAAACAGGCCTCAAAATAAATGGATAATAATTCTATATGATGAAATTTTCATATTTTGAAATCAAAATTGAAAATGAAAATCCTCATCCTGTTCCCAGTCTTTCGACCGGCTCAGGAATCGAATGAATGAAGCACCCATCTAGCGGTGTGAATAGGAAGTGTGCCGGCTGCCGAAGCCTGTCGCACTCCTCTGGGGCGATGATTTATGATTTACAGATGACATGAAATGATATCGATGAGTGTTGCTGGAATTAAAGAGGACAGGGAAAATCGGAGTACCCGCAGAAAAACCTGCCCCGCGTCCACTTAGTCCAGCACAAATCTCACGTGGATTGACCGGGATTTGAACCACGGAACCCAGTGGCGAGAGGCCGGCGCGCTGCCGCCTGAGCCACGGAGGCTCTGCGATTGATCATGATAATGTGGATTTTTCGGACTTAGTCGCGCAGTCGGTTAATGGTTGTCCTTCTGTTCCTCTGCTAAGGGATTCGATTCTGATTGGCATCGTCGGTATTTGAGTGTCTTGAAATACGACACTTCCGTGCCATTGGATTCTGGCTTATTGAAAAACTCCTGAGGGACACCCTGGAGTCTCTTGACATCTACACCAATTGAAAGACAACAAGACAGAAGTTATATTATTGTTTCCGCTATTAGTACTATTAGGTGGTGTCCTCGGGGGGTCGGGTTTCGATTCCCGGTACTGGCAGAAATTGAATGACGGAAGGGGGTTGGTATGTACTTACAATGGTACACTCGTGATCACGAGAATTCCGGGTGGAAAGGGAAACAGGTAACGTTTGGGCATAGATCAACAACCCTGAGGATGAAGGAGAAGTAACCAAGACATTGTCACATGTGTTCGTCTTTCAGGAGGTGTGGCTTGCGACGATACGCACTTAGAGGTCACTCCCAACTCCATTTCTTCGGGGACTGATTAAGATTTTTGTATGGTTAAACATTCTGTCTATACTGGCTTTTCCTAATCAAGGAAAACAATTAATTAACTGTAATTTTATTGTGGACATGTGTGCACGATGTAAGTCTACCCCAATATATGGCGTTTAACAGTTTGATCAACGCTGACAATAGCACCATAGGAACGGGTTTTCAAACACCCTTGCGTCTCTGATGATCATAATGCCAGATTACTTTTACTTTGGCTGATAATAATACTAATAATACCGGTAATAATAAAAAAACTCAACAGTTATTTAAAGCTAATTATAATGTTATTGGCTTTACGTCCCACCAACTAATTTTACGGTTTCCGCAGACGCCGAGGTGCCGGATTTTAGTCCCGCAGGAGTTCCTTTACGTGCCAGTAAATCTACCGACACGAGGCTGGCGTATTTGAGCACCTTCAAATACCACCGGACTGAGCCAGGATCGAACCTGCCAAGTTGGGGTCAGAAGGCCAGCGCCTCAACCGTGTGAGGCACTCAGCCCGACAAATATTTAAAATTCAACAGCATTATAAAGGTGAAAAGAATGGTCATAATAAGAAGCAATATTTTTATACCAGATGGCAGTTCGTGAAAATAAAATAAAATAAAATAAAATAAAAAAATAAAAAATAATATAAAATAAAATAAAAGACTTACCACGCTTTCTCTTGTGAATAACTTCAGAAACTGTAATGTATTTTCGGCAATATAGGATAGCATACAGCACCTCGACCCATTCAAATACTGATCAAGTGATCATGATCAGTCTCGCGTGAATACGGATATCTCAGGTAATTCAGTGTTTCCAAACTGCTAAAATAACGGAGTTGCATACAGACGGTAAAATGCTTCAGTAGTCGGTTGACTGTTATACGTTTTCAGTGCTTTTACCACAGTCCATTTACTCTACCGTCTTACTGCCATCTCTCTCTTCATAATCTGTGCGCAGGTGAAAGGGGTGTGTGACAACACGGACACAGCCGACCGTATGAAAAGTGGATGAACAAGTCAACTCCACAGTGAATGAAAGTTTGCAATAACTCTCCCTCCTCCTTCAAGTGAATGGAGTAAGTATACGTGTGCTACACCTACCATTTCCTACACATCATCCACCATGCCTTATACATCAGAGGTCACAAGGGGCCACATTGTAGGTATGTGGAAATGTGGTCGTCCGATGTCAAATATTGCTAAAACGGTCGGTCACTCAGAAGACACAGTTCGGTTTCGGATAAGAAGATACCAGGAAGAGGGCACGGAGAACCTTAAAACTCGCAAAAAATCGGCGCAACTTGAGAAGACAACTAGGGAGCAAGACAAAGCTATATGAGAAACCAAAAACGAAAATTCTTTCCATTCAGCTATAGTGCTCATTAGAAACCTAGGCTTGCCAGTGACTGCATTAACAGTCCGCCGCCGTCTTCGTGCTATATATCCCGTACTTCGCTCTCTCCACCTCCCCTTACTCTGCAGATGTGTGCATGTGCTATGCATCTAATGGATGTGACCTGTGAGAGAGTGTGTAAGCAGGTACTGGGTGGTTCTCAGGGCTGTACTGATTTCTTGCCTGAAATTAATATTTCTGGCCACGAGATACTAAAGATCTCGAGTATGCATGCAGCTCAGCGCCACTGAGGATGTGTCTGAAAATAGCTGCGCCACCTCAGGTCGAAGGCACGAATTTGCTTTTATAAATAATTAATAACGAGGGTTTAGTGTCTCATCAACTGTTATTGCTCTTATGAGACGTTGGATTGCCGGAACTTCTTAATGGGTTAGTAAATACGACAAGGATCTCGTATAAAAACAGTCATCTACATCGAGATTCGGGCCCACAGTATGAAACATAGATGGTGGGCGTCTTGCCAACTACGCTATGCAGGCCGCGTTATTATTATTATTATTATTATTATTATTATTATTATTATTATTATTATTATTATTATTCCGGGGATACCGTGGCCCACAGTGAGATAAGAAGCGTGTGGATTGAATGGCTGGACAAGGAATTAACTACAGTAGAACTTAACCCAACAAATTTTGAAATTTTATTTCTTTCCTTTTTTTTCTTGTTTAAAATTGAAAAACTGAGTTCAAACTGATTTTGGGTTATTATTATTATTATTATTATTATTATTAATATTAATATTATTAATGCAAGAGAAACATTCTGTACAACAATACAGCATTTTAGTGATATAATAGCGAAGGTTTTCTCAACAACGTAAGAGTAGCCTTCCAAACTTGACGGTTGTTTCCAGCGGAGTTAAAGCTCCTGAATGTAGTCTTCGATACAATGTCGGGATGTTCAAACTCAACTGAATCACGTTTGGAAGACTTCTCTTACGAAACTTGTCACTGGTTTGCTTCCCTTGATGAGCTTCATATAGCGTGCAAAGAGTTGTTGCTATTATTTGTGAAAGTAATCGAAAATAATTGGCTTCTGAGTGTTATTGTTTAGCTCTTCAGACACGCGCAGATGCAGGATTTATAGCCAACTTCCTACTCTCTTGTGCAACCTTCCTAGTATTTGTCAAATTTCTGATGTTCACTGAAGTTCTCCCAGCAAAGCTTCCCTTTCCCGGTTCTCAAGGTAGTGATGCCCTAGACAAGCGATGTTTTAGACTCTATAAAGATATCCTTTGAAAAGCAGAGTCATCTTTTACAGCGTACAGTTAAAATTCTATTGGGCTTCTTTTTATACAAGTAAGACAATGTTTCCTTTCCAATGTTCCTCGTCCCTCTAAATGTAGTTTATTTTCTTCATTTTTAGGGTAAATTTCACAGGATCAACGGAGTTTTTTCCGTGGATTCCCTTCCTCACACCAGGCAAATGCCGGGGCTGCACCTTAATTAAGGCCACGGACACTTTCTTACCCCTCCTAGTCCTATCCTATCCCATCGTCGCCGTATGACCTATCTCTGTCGGTGCGACGTAAAGGAGCTGGTAAAAAAAAAACCGCTTTTCCGTTAAAAGCAGGTTCATGTGCGGGCAGTTTTCACTGTAAATTTGTTGAAGTCCAAGTATCTGATAAGGCAAACTGCAAATGTTGCCAGCCGAACATCATAACACGCTGGGAACTTCACGGAAATGTTCAGACTGGTGGATGTTTCCTTTTCCTAATCTTCACCCTTTCCTTTCTTAACTGATGTTTAGAAACTACTGTCATATACTTAGTATTATAAAGTCAGTCCACTCCCAAGTACTGGGAGAGCAACTGTTCCACGTACGGTCATCAAAATCCTAAAAATTGCAGTTGGTTTCGAGGTAATGGTATGCCCTCAGACACCACATAAGTTCTGCAACCGGTTTCCTGTCCCCTTCGTTTTATTGGCTGACAATGTTGAATGTCATAAAATGTTATATTTTGAATAAAATCAAGTTATACTGAATGTGCATTAAAATGTTACGAGTTCCGTCGTAAAACACATTTGAAACTCTGAGATCAGGCTTCGGTATTCACACGGTTATAGCGAATAGCATGGAACGAAATCCATTGTGCTTCACTCGTTCTTGTTACGTTTTAATGGTTTGTCATAGCCTTGATCAAGGTAGGTAATAAACATAGCCTTCTAGTCACCACATTGGTGCAGTTTATAGTTGAGATATTTTGAACAAGCCACAACCGAGAAGTCGTTTTTATTTTAAAACTAAAAGAATGGACTCGTTTCTTGATTCAAAGAGAATCACGGTCAGTAAAATCCAAACTTTTCAAAGCGTCAAAAGCGCGCTTGGTGAGCTAAAGTGTCTAGACAGACTGTACTGGAATGCTAATCATTTTCCGCTAAAGCAAACAATTTGAGATCACTGTAGCCTCCCTCTCCTTCATTCGCAATTAAGTTTCAGCAGGTCAGCAGCACAGTTCACATGCTACTTCATTCACTAGATTATTAATGAATTTTGTATATTAATGGTAACGTGAGAAAACATATATAAATTAACCACCTAATCAATCTATATATATAAAAGTGTCCTGACTGACTGACTGACTGACTGACTGACTGACTGACTGACTGACTGACTGATTCATCATCGCCCAGCCAAAATTACTGGGAATAAAGAAATGAAATTTTCAGGATACATTTGTACTAAAATGTAGGTGCTCGCTAAGGGAGGATTTTTGGATATTCCGTCGCTTAGGGGGTGAAAAGGGGGATGAATTTTAAAATAAGTGTATCTATATCTCAAAACTTTGAAAGTTTAAAGATGTAAAAATTGGTATTTAGAATCTCCTTTAAAAATAAAAAACACGTATTTCTTGTTTTCGTAAAATCTCAATAGCAGGGGTGAAAAGGGGGTTGAATGCCATTAATGAGGGTACTTATATCTCAGAAACGGAAGATAATACAGACCTGAAAATAGGTATTTAGGATCTCCTATAAAAATAAAGACACACGTATTTTTTGTTTTTGGAAAATCCAATTAATGGCGGGTGAAAAGGGGGGTGAATTTTTAAAATGTGTGTATCTATATTTCAAAAATTTTAGAAGTTTACAGATGTAAAAATTGGTATTTCGAATCTTTAAAAATAAATAAACGCGTATTTTTTGTTTCAGGAAAATCCCTATAGAAGGGGTGAAAAAGGGTGAAAAAATGTTGAATGCCTTTAATGAGGATACTTATATCTCCGAGACTCATGATATTACAGGCCTCAAAATTGGTCTTTGGGATCTCCTTTAAAAAATGAACACGTATTTTTTGTTTTGGAAAAATCCAATTATGGTGGGTGAAAAGGGGGTGAATTTTTAAAATTGTTCTATCTATATCTCAAAACTTCAAAAGTTCACAGATGTAAAATTTGGTATTTAGAATATCCTTTAAAAATAAAGAAACACAAATTTTTGTTTACGTAAAATCTCAATAGGAGGGGTGAAAAAGGGGTTGAATGCCTTTAATGAGGATACTTAATTCTCAGAAACTGAAGATAATACAGACCTGAAAATTGGTATTTGGAATCTCCTTTAAAAACAAAGTAACACTTATTTTTTTGTTTCTGGAAAATCCAGTTAATGGGGGTTGAACAGGAGTGACAAATTGGGGTGAATTTTTAGGAAGACTATATCTACAGTATATCTCCGAAATGTAAGATCTCACAGAAGTAAAAATTGGTATTTGGAATGTCCTGTAAAAGTAAAGAAACATAGGTGATTTATTTTTGGAAACTCCACTTAAGGGGAACTAAAAAGGGGGTGACATTTTAAAATGAGGATTTCTGCAGTATATCTCAAAAACTCCACATGTTACAGAAGTGAAAAAAGGTATACTTTATCTCTATAAAGATAAATACACATTTAATTTTTGTTTTCGGAAAAACCACTTAGGTTGGAGGGGGGGGGGGTAAAAGTGAATGAAAATGGGGTTGAATTCTTTCAATTACGATACTCAGAAAACGAGGCAGATCGCGAATTTCGGCTTTATAAAATGTTAAGCATTAAATTATAAATTCCAGTATAATACCGTAGCGAAGCACGGTTATCTTGCTAGTCTATGTATATAAAGTAACTTGTCCTGACTAACTGACTGACTGATTCATCATCGCCGAGCCAAAACTACTGGACGTGAAGAAATGAAATTTTGGGGATACATTCATATTAACATGTAATTGCTCGCTAAGAGAGGATTTTTGGATATTCCGTCGCTAAGGGGGTGAAATTTTAAAATGAGTGTATCTATATCTCAAAACTTTAAAAGTTTACAGATGTAAAAATCGGTATTTAGAATCTTTTAAAAAAATAAAAAAACACGTATTTTTTGTTTTAGGAAAATCCCAATAGGAGTGGTGCAAAAAAGAGTGAAAAAGGGGTTGAATACCTTTAATGAGGATACTTATATCTCAGAAACTGAAGACATTACAGACCTGAAAATTAGTATTTGGGATCTCCTTTAAAAATAAACACGTATTTTATTTGTTTTTGGAAATTCCAATTAATGGGAGGGTGCAAAGGAGGGTTAATTTTTATAATGAGTGTACCTATGTCTCAAAACTTTGAAAGTTTACAGATGTAAAATTTGGTATTTAGAATCTCCCTTAAAAATAAAGAAACACGTATTATTTTGTTTTCGGAAAATCCCAAGATGAGGGGTGAAAATGGGAGTAAAGGGGTGAAAAAGGGGTTGAATGCCTTTAATGAGTATGCTTATATATCAGAAACTGGAGATATTACAGACCTGAAAATTGTTATTTGGGATCTCCTTTGAAAATGAAGAAACACGTATTGTTTTGTTTTTGGAAACTCCACTTAAGGGGAACTAAATAGGGGGTGAAATTTTAAAATGAGCATTTCTGTAGTACATCTCAAAAACTTAACATGTTAACGAAGTGAAAAACAATATTTCTTATCTCTACTAAAAACAATGAAACATGTATTTTTTGTTTTCTGAAAAACACTTGGGTGGAGGGGTAAAAGACTGAAAATGGAGTTGAAATTTTTAATTAGGATACTGATATCTCAAAACCTGAAAACGTTACAGACGTGAAATTTGGTATTTTGAATCTCCTTTAAAATATAGGAATACGTATTTTTTGTTTTCGGAAATCCACCTAAACGGGGGAGAGAAATTGAAAAATCATTTGAATTATTTGTATGAGGATACGCTTATATCAAAACGAAAGATTTTGCAGACGTGAAGATTGGTATTTGGAATCTGCTTTAAAATTAAAGAAACACGTATTCTCGGAAAATCCAATGAAGTGGGGGGGGGAGGTGAAGGAATTGAAAAATTAATTGAATTAATTGTATGAGGATACTTTAATCTAATAAAAGCTAGTTACAGACGTGAAAATTGGTATTTGGATCTCCTTTGAAAACAAAGAAAAAAGCGTTTTGGGGGGAAATCATCGTGGGGGCGGGGGTGAAAAGGAGTTGAATTCCTGTTATGAGGACACATATCTCAAAAACTGAAGATGTTAGAGTCGTGATAATTGGTATTTAGAAGACCCTTTACTATTAAAGAAACAAGTACTTTTAAAGGGAAATTCACTTAATGGGAGAGTGTGAAAGGAAGTGAAAAAAGTGAATTCTTTTTATGGGGATACTTATATCTCAGAACTGAAGGTAACAGACGTGAACATTGGTATTTGGAATCTCCTTTAAACATGAAGAAACACGCCTTCATCTTTTGGAGGTGGAGGTGGGGTAAATCAATTTAACGGCGGTGGGGTGAAAAAGGAGTTGAGACCAATTGATTTTACTGCTCATAATGTCCTTATTCCGATCATGAACTGATCAGTTTTAATCTTTCCTGGGTTCGTTTTCAAGAACCATCTTTTCCTTTGGAGAACATAAAGTTAGATTACAGTAGATTCGCCTGCCATATAAATAAAAATGTAAACGCATTTGAAATAAATGATAGTAATGAAATTGACCATGCAATTGTTCACCTCTATAATAAGGTCAGCAATGACAACGGCAGCAGATGTAGTTTACCGCCAGGGCCGATGATTTTCGATGTTGGGCCCCTTTAAACAACAAGCATCATCATCATCATCATCATCATCATCATCATCATCATCAATTTACCGCCAAGTAGCGGTCTTGCATTTTGCTGTGGGTTCCAGACCATCACTAATAATAATAATAATAATAATAATAATAATAATAATAATAATAATAATAATAATAATAATAATAGTTCAACTAATGTTACCTACCCTAATAATAATAATGTTCTGGGCCGTCGTCAAAATATGCGGACCGCGCTGGAGACGGACCCTGGTCGGGCAATGACTACGACTGCATCTCGTCCGCGGGTTCAGTAGCGCCAAAGCACCCAAGACGACACCACGCCGGATCTCCTGAAGGATTTGATCCATATTAAAATTGCTTATAGGCAAAGATGGCAAAGATTTAGGGACCCAACTGACCGGGTGGAATACCTGGACCTAGCCCGGGAAGTACGAAATCGATTGCTGGGAAGAAAGATTGAGTAATGGGAGGAACTTAGCCGTAATCTCTCAGAAAACGAGTCAGATCGCGTATTTAGGCGGATTCTATCAGAAAACGAGTTAGTTCGCAAATTTCGGCGAATTAAATTATAAATTTCATTATAATACCGGTGCGAAGCACGGGTATCTTGCTAGTCTATCTATATATATAAAATAACTTGTCCTGACTGACTGACTGACTGATTCATCATCGCCGAGCCAAAACTACTAGACATAAAGAAATGAAATTTTGGGCATAGATTCATATTAAGATGTAGGTGCTAGCTAAGAGAGGATTTTTGGATATTCCTTCGCTAAGGTGGTGAAAACGGGGGTTGAAATTTTAAAATGTGAGTATCTATATCTCAAAACCTTTTAAGTTTACAGATGTAAAAATTGGTATTTAGAATCTTTTTTAAAAATAAGGAAACACGTATTTTTTGTTTTCAGAAAATCCCATTAGGAGGAGTGAAAAGGGGTGAAAAAGGGGTTGAATGCCTTTAATCGGGATACCGGTACTTATATCTCAGAAAGTGAAGATATTACAGACCTGAAAATTGGTACCTTTGATCTCTCTTAAAAATAAAGAAATACGAATTTTGTTGTTGTTGGAAAATCCAATTAATGGGAGGGTGAAAAGGGAGGTGAATTTTTAAAATGAGTGCATCTATATCACAAAACATTTAAAGTTTACAGACGTAAAAATTTGTATTTAGAATCTTCATTAAAAATAAACAAACGCATATTTTTTTTCGGAAAATCTCAATAGGAGGGGTGAAAAGGGGTGAAAAATGGGTTGAATGCCTTTAATGAGCATACTTATATCTCAGAAACTGAAGAAATTACAGACCTGAAAATTGGTACTTTTGATCTCCTTTAAAAATAAAGAAACACGTATTTATTTGTTTTCTGAAATCCAATTAATGGGGGGGTGAAAAAGGGGTGAATTTTTAAAATGATTGCATCTATATCTCAAAACCTTTTAAGTTTACAGATGTAAAAATTGGTATTTAGAATTTTCATTAAAAATAAAGAAATACATACTTTTTGTTTTCGGAAAATCCCAATAGGAGGGGTGAAAAGGGGTGAAAAATAGGTTGAATGCCTTTAATCAGGATACTTATATCTCAGAAACTGAAGGTATTACAGACCTGAAAATGGGTACATTTGATCTCTTTTAAAAATAAAGAAACACGTATTTTTTTGTTTTTGGAAAATCCAATTATGGGGGGGGGGGTGAAAAGGTGAATTCTTAAAATGAGTGTATCTATATCTCAAAACTTTTAAAGTTTATAGATGTAAACATTGGTACTTAGAATCTCCTTCCAAAATCAAGAAACACGTATTTTTTTGTTTTCGGAAAATCCCAATGGGGAGGGTGAAAAGGGTAAAAAAGGGGTTGAATGCCTTTAATGAGGCTACTTTTATTTCAGAACCTAAAGATATTACAGACCTGAAAATTACTATTTGCGATCTACTTTAAAAATAAATAAGCAGGTATTTTTTCGTTTTTGGAAAATCCAAATAATGGGGGGTGAAAAGGGGGGTGAATTTTTTAAATGAGTGTGTCTACATCTTAAAACTTTAAAAGTTTACAGATGTTAAAATTGGTATTTAGAATCTCCTTTAAAGATAAAAGAACAGGTATTTTTTTTTTGTTTTCTGTAAATCCTAATAGGAGGGGTGTAAAAGTGTTGAATGCCTTTAATGAGGATACATATATCTCAGAAACTGAAGATATTACAGAAGTGAAAATTTGTATATGGCATCTCCTTTAAAAATAAAGAAACACGTATTTTTTGTTTATGGAAAATCCAATTAATGGCGGTTAAACAGGAGTGACAAATTGGGGTGAATTCTTCCAAAGACTATATCTACAGAATATCTGAGAAACGTAAAATGTTACAGACGTAAAAAGTGGGTATTTGGAATTTCCTGTAAATGTAAAGAAACATAGGTGATTTGTTTTTGGAAACTCCCCTTAAGGGGAAATAAAAACGGATGAAATTTTAAAATGAGAATTTCTACAGTAGCCTGTATATAAAAAAACTTAACATGTTACAGAAATGAAAAATGGTATATTTTATCTCTATTAAAAATAAAGAAACGTGTATTTTTAGTTTTCGGAAATACCACATGGGTTGCGGGGGTAAACGTGACTGAAAATTGTGTTGATTTCTTTTAATTAGGCTACTGATATCTCAAAAATGAAGATGTTACAGACGTGAAATACAGTATGATATTTGGAATCTGCTTTGAAGTAAAGAAACACGTATTTTTAGAAAATCCAATGAAAGGGGGGGGGGGGTTGATAGAATTGAATTATTAAAATTGTATGAGAATACATACATCTAATAAAAATAAAGTTGTTTGAGACTTGAAAACCATTTTTTGGGGGGGGGAACCATCTCGCGGGACGGGAGTGAAAAGAGTTTGAATTCCTTTCACGAGGACACATAAATAAAAAACTGAAGAAGTTAGAGTCTTGATAATTGGTATTTAGAAGATCCTTTATTGTTAAAGAAACAAGTAATTTTTTGCCGGAAAATTCACTAGGGGGTGGGGGAGGAGTGTGAAAAAAGTGAATTCTTTTTATGGGGATACTTATATCTCAAATTGAAGGTAATAGACGTGAACATTTGTTTTGGAATCTCCTTTAAACATAAAGAAACATGCCTTCTTTTAATTTTTTTTGGGGGGGAAGGGGTAAATAAAATTAACGGCGGTGGGGTGTAAATGGAGGTGAGACCAATAGATTTTACTGTTGATAATGTACTTGTAAGGAGCCTCCGTTGCTCAGGCAGCAGCGCGCCGGCCTCTCACAGCTGGGTTCTGTGGTTCAAATCCCGGTCACTCCATGTGATATTCGTGCTGGACAAAACGGAGGCGGGACAGGTTTTTCTCCGTTTACTCCGATTTTTCCTGTCATCATTCATTCCAGCAACACTGTCCAATATTTCAATTCATTTGTCATCCATCGATCATTGCCCCAGAGGAGTGCTTCGGCAGCCGGCACAATTCCTATTGTCGCCGCTAGATGGGGCTTTGTTCATTCCATTCCTGACCCTGTCGAATGACTGGAAACAGGCTATAGATTTTCGATGTACTTATCCTGATCATAAATCGATCATTTTTAATCTTTCCTGGGTTCGTTTTCAACAGCCATCTTTTCCTCCGGAGAACGTTCTTAGATTACAGTAGATTCTCCTGGCATATAAATAAAAATTTAAACAAATTTGAAATAAACGATAGGAATGAGATTGACCGTGCAATTGTTCACCTCTATAATAAGGTCAATAATGCACGGAAGTCAGTCATTCCTATCGTCAGAAATCCCGCACAATTGCCTACCCGCGACAATAGTGCTGGTCACATTGTCAACAATGACAATGGCAGCAGATGTACCTTACCGCCAAGTAGCGGTCTTGCATCTTGCGGTGGGGTCCAGAACATCTAATAATAATAATAATAATAATAATAATAATAATAATAATAATTGTTACGGAGATATCCGTGGTAGGTAGAGGTGAAAGAAGGTGCGGGTGTGAATGGGTTTCAAGCTACGAAATTAACGTGCAATGTAAAATTAATTTAAAATTTAACTAGGTTATATTTTCTTTTCAAAAACAAGAGATAACAATCATAACAGGTACAGAGTAGCAAAAAAGTAGGTACAATATTACTGGATTCGGGCTCAGTGCCCTTACTTCATAACTCTTGGGCAATCAGCCCCGCCTTACTCCAAAAAAAAAATTAGCCAAGGGGCAGAAAACCCCATTCATGCCCAGGAGCACTGGCTCCAAACATTACACATAAAGCCTGCACGAGGCATACAGAAACAAATTTCAAAGAGCGATCCGCTCTCAAAATTGTAAGCCTATCACAAGGCCACACCAAACTCTACCTTCAAGCTGTCCTCTAAGGACGTATTCACAGGGGTAAAATACCCAACCTACGGAGGTCTATTACATGAAAAGAAGGTTGATTACATGACCTCTAAAATAACAATTTGAGAGGAGGCGATCTTGCACTCCTAATACACTTTGTTTTTAAAACCTAATCTGGCTCTGGGCCGCTAACGCAAGGGCTAATCCCATACTACAGAGGTGACTTAGAGAAGAACACTTTACATTACATAAACGAAGAATAGTTTGAGAAAAGAAGTTCACCTCAAAACAAAATGTGAGTGGGAGCTCGAGAGGGTTAGCACTCTCTATCCCAATATGTAGCTTTACAAGAAAAAGATGAAAAGAGTAATTACATTTTAGGAAAAGGTTACATGATGGAAATGCTTCGAACCCGCCGCGAGTGTTAAACTGCCGACCTAGCAAGAAAAGAAGTTATTAATAGGCCATTACCTGGTGTTGAACGACTGAAGAAGAAAGAGGCGCTTCCCGCCTCCTGCTATGTACTTAATACACTGAAAGATGGAACAGAAGTGGCCCGGAGACCCCAAAATCAGCAGTTTATATACTCTCGCGGAAGTTTCTAGGCGTTAGGGGAATGAAAACACCCGCCCACAATGTTTTTATTGGATAGGACCCCGCAACAGATACAAGTTGGGGGAAGATACACCAGATTGGTCAGAAATTACTAAAAGAAATTCGGGATTGGATAAATCTAAAACAAGGGGAAAAAGAGGGGTATACAGCCAACTTAAACAATAACAGAAAGAAATTTAACAAGAAACAAACTTTTGAAATAAAAATTTCTCCAACAAAATAGTTCTTTGACTCCGCACTAGGGTGCGCTATTGTTGATCTTCAGTAGTGTCCTCTAGAAGAGAAAGTTCACACTTCTTACTTCAAGCGAAACAAAAACACATCAAAAGTGACACAGTTCAAAAACTCAAAATGTTCCACGTGGTGACATCTTCTGAGAAAGTAGAGAATTAATAGAATAGATAAAGTTCAACCTTCCTCCAGAAGAGGAGTTTCAACTGGCGCAACTTTTAAATAAACGGTGTAGAGGTGTACCGCCCGGTACAGACCTCCCCCCCCCCCCAAAAGTTCCTCCAGGGGTGACACATGAAAACAGTTTGAAACAAAGTCCAAGTAACGATGTTGATACGAAGATAGATAGCAGAAGCATTTACAAGATTTCTTAATTCAGTTTCAAAATGTTGTTGTTGCATGTGAATGAAAGTCTTTATGTTTGTAGAATTTGAATTTCTGAAGATAAACTTTTAATACTTAAAGGTGAAGAAAAATTTTGCAATGTCCACCAAATATTGTTGTTGAATTCCCAAGTGTAGTTATTGCTTATGGTGACTGTCCATGTAGTTGATGTAGATTGAGTCGGATGGCCAGACCGGCCGTTGCAGCTTGCGTCCAACGGAGGCCGCTCGGACCCCTCAAGTACCCTGAGATAACGCTCGCCCGCACTATGAGGGGAGCAGAGGTGTTGAAGCACGCCGCGCCCGCGGTGAACATATACAGGCTGCGGGCAAGTAGCAGGTCGTGCGCCGCACATCAGCCTTGGCCGGGAGGAGAGCTCCGGCTCGCCGTGCACATGTCGTCCTCGCTGGAGAGGAGGGGGCCCATCCCCCTCCCCAGTCGCTGCACGGCGCTGCGCGGCTGCGGGGGCGCTGAAACATTAAAGCTAGGCGGCAGAATTGTGTTGGACAATCATCTTCTTTGAGGGTACAGGCTTGTGGAGAGGTTGAGGGGCCAGCGGCATGTAGATATCCATGGCATTTACTATTATGAAGCCACAGTGTAAGGTGGAGCAGGAGACGGGAGCGTGGTAATGGCCGTGGCAAGAACAGGATGGCAGTTTAACGGGTCGGGGCAGGTTTTACACAAGGCTTACATCTAAAACCAAAATATTACAGAAGGGGCAGAATGCCTTAAAAGTGAAACTCAAAAAAAAATATAACCTTCATATCCTTTCAAAATAATATGAAGCAAGTTAACACAGAAATTACACCGGTTTCACCTGGGACAGGTGAACTCTAAATATCCTCTCGGTGGCTGGATTACTTAGCAATAAGGTAACCGGCGTAAGAAAATCGAGAATGATACAAGGCCCATGAAATCTGGGGGCAAGCTTGCCCGCGGGAACAAAATTTTTGACCATAACCTGGTCACCTACCTTCAAAGTGGTGGGTCTCCGTCCACGATCATACCTTTCCCTAACCTTTTCATGAGATACTTTAAGATTAGCTTTAGCCTTCTTCCAAAGATCTTTAATGTTGTCCGGATCTATTGTCTCGGGCAGAATGTCATTCAGAGACCAGAGGTTAGAGAGCGGCGTGTTGGGAACGAACTTAAACATCAAAGAAGCTGGAGTAAATTTGTGTGATTCATGAACCGCCGAATTCAAAGCAAAAGCTAACCAATGCAGGGACGTGTCCCACCTAGAATGATCTTCATGATGATAGGCAATAAGTGCGGACCTGAGATTACGGTTAACCCGTTCAGCCAGAGATGGTTGAGGGTAATAAGCAGATGTAGTTACATGAGAGATGGACAAGTCAAAACAGAATTTACGAAACAGATTTGATGTAAAAGCTTTAGCATTATCAGATACAATGTATTGGCACGGACCAAAAGAAGCAAAAATAGAATTTAGGCAAGTAATGGTGGACTGAGCGGTAGCCAGCTTAGTCGGAAATAACCAAGAAAATCTAGTAAAGCCATCTACGCACACAAAGATGAACTTGTTAGCATTACCCTTTGACTGGGGGAAGGGTCCTACATAATCGATATACAGGCGTTCCATGGGGCGCGACGCTTGATGCGAAGACAAAAGGCCTACCTTGGTGGACATGGTGGGTTTACTAAGCAAACAAGATTTACAAGCTTTTACAAGTTCACGGATTTCACCGTCCATACCTTTCCAAATGAACATTTCACGATTTTTTTCACGGGTTTTAAAGATTCCAAGATGCCCTCCTAATGGGGTCTCATGATAATACTTGAAGATCATAGGCACAAGAACCGCTGGCACGACAACCTTCATCATCTTATCATGCCTCGATGGGCAACATAAAACACCATTCCTCAGAACATAAGGGACGACATGTTCCCCAGAAGAAAGGGTTTCCATTATCGGACCCAGCGTCGGATCTTCACGTTGGTATTTCTCGATATCCCTAAAGAGCATGGGAGCATCTGTTAGGATGGCATTAACCTCAGATAGTATGGACTCGGAAGGTGATGAACTGTCGACAGGTTCATGGGTCTCGACGTCGTTAGAAAACATACGGCTGAGTCCATCAGCAACAACATTTTCAGTACCTCTGATATGTCGTACATCGAATTGGAAGGCAGAAATACGGATGGCCCAACGGGCTATACGACCAGTACGACGCGGCCTACCTAAGACCCAGCTTAAGGCTTGATTATCTGTCTCCAAGTCGAATTTGACATGTTCCAGATAGAGACGGAACTTTTCTAAGGCAAATAAAACTGCCAAACCTTCAAGCTCATATATGGAGTACTTTGCTTCTTGAGCCGAGAGAGTCCTAGATGCATAGGCGGTGGGGCGCCTCCCTAGTTCAGTCTCTTGAAGAAGGACTGCAGCTACCGCCGACGACGACGCGTCGGTTTGGACGATGAATTTCTTCGAGAAATCAGGCATAGCAAGTACAGGGGCATTACAGAGAGCTAATTTAAGGTCTTCAAAAGCGGCTTGTTGAGACGGTCCCCACTCGAATTTGATGCCTTTCCTACGGAGAAGGTTTAAGGGCGCCGCTCTATTAGCAAAATTAGGAATGAACTTCCTGAAGAAATTCACCATGCCAATGAACCTGGCGATACCTTTAATGTCCTTGGGAGGTTTAAAATCACGGATGGCCTGTGTTCTAGAATGATCGACTGCTACACCATAAGGTGACACAAT
This sequence comes from Anabrus simplex, assembly GCF_040414725.1. Classification (NCBI taxonomy): domain Eukaryota; kingdom Metazoa; phylum Arthropoda; class Insecta; order Orthoptera; family Tettigoniidae; genus Anabrus; species Anabrus simplex. The sequence continues at coordinate 421,476,798 of NC_090266.1, forward strand.
ATGCCCTAGGAATGACATAGAGGGCTTAGCAAAGGCAACCTTGGACAACTTAACAGTTAACCCAGCCTTACGAAGGCGATTGAGAACTTCTCGCAAATGATCTAGATGTTCTTCAAAGGTTTCGGAAAATACGACGACATCATCCAAGTAGTGATATAAGTACTCAAATTTGATGTCGGAAAAGACCCTATCTAGTAGCCTAGTGAGCACAGCTGCCCCCGTGGGGAGCCCGAAAGGCACGCGGTTGTATTCATATAAATTCCAGTCCGTGGCAAACGCTGTAAGATGTTTAGACTCTTCGGCAAGGGGAATTTGGTTGTAGGCCTGATTCAAATCCAAGATCGTGAAGAACTTGGCCTTACGAAACCATGAAAAACAAGAATGAAGGTCGGGAAGGGGCACAGATTGCAACACCACCTTCCGATTGAGAGCCCTGTAATCAATGACAGGCCTGAAGCCTCCTTGGGGTTTCGGGACTAGAAAAATAGGCGAAGAATACGCTGACTTAGAGGGCCTAATAATACCATCCTTCAACATCTGATCGATGATTTCTTTCAGAGCCTTCATTTTAGGTGGAGATAGCCTATACGGTGGAAAACGGACAGGAATCGAATCCGTGACCTCAATTTTGTATTCAATAAGGTCAGTAACACCAAGAGTATCAGAGAACACCTCGGGAAACGACTGACACAGTTTCCGAATACTATCAGCCTGCTCCTCAGGTAGATGTCTAAGGTCTAACAACATCTCATCCTGGGTAGGCGAAATAGATGAACATGATACAGAATTACACTTTAACAAGGGAATTCTACAATTGGACGCAAATTTGAATGTGCACGACCTACTCTGGAGATCGAGCACAAGACCAGTGTGAGAAATGAAGTCCGCTCCCAATATGATGGGGCAAGACAAACGCTTGGCCACAAACAATTTGATCTTCCATGTAAATTTAAAAACCCGAATTTTGACATGTAAGGAACCTAGAATTTCTAATGGAGATGAATTAGCCGAAACATATTTAACAGGAGATGAGTCATAGTCAGGGAGTTTACAAACAGATTTCAATTTAGAATACCAATCAGCCGAAATAATGGAACAAACACTGCCTGAATCTAAGAGAGCTGTTATAGGCTCGTTATTTAACTCAATCTTAAGAAAAGGAACAGATGCGGGGGTATCCGCCGCAATCCTAAGACACTCTTTAGGGCATTCAAAAGATGAATTTGAAGGCTGGTCGTTCTCTGCATTTACAACCTGTTTACTAGGGACTAAGTCTCGGGAAGATGGATTAGTCGGCTCAGCCGACGCCACTAGTCACTTTTTATTATTGGCATAGCTGGAATTTGCACCAGAAGTTGAGCAGGAGGGGGTGCTATTTGAGTTTGGGCAATTCTTGGCGATATGTGAGAAGGCCCCACACTTAAAACAGCCTTGTGATGACCCTGCTCCATTCCTTGTCCCACTTGACTTGATCAGAGGACACTTATTCCGCAGATGGTCAGGCGACCCGCAAGCATAACATTTACGGGGATTGACTGGTCGGCGAGGTGGAGGCCGAGTGTTACTAAAGGAAGGCGGGGGTTCTTTCGCGACACGCAAAGAATCGGCGTATCTAACTCCTTCCGCTGAGACGGCCAATGCTTCAAGTTCAGAGAAGGTTTGCGGACACGCCGCGAAACACAAATATGACCTGTAGGATGGCGAAATACCTTCTACAATAGCCTGCACAATCTGATCTTCAGGAAAGTGCAGAGCAAACACCCTAGTGTAGAATTTGATATCTTGAATGAAATCAGCCAAGTTTTCATCCAAGCGCTGTACACGGTAATAGTACTTCTGAATCAGGGAGGACCTGGCCCTAGCCGGGATGAAGTTAGCTAGCAAATGGGCATGGAAATCCTCAATAGATGATTGCTCGGCAATGGCTCTTACGATTTTATCAGAGAGAATACCAATAGCATACGGATAGATAATTTGCAAAATTTGACATGGCGAAAGAGAAAAAACAAGAGCATGATCCTGAAATTCCACTAGAAATCTTAAAAATGAAATTACATCACTGGTGGTGTTGACGGAAAACTTAGAGATACCTCTAAGCAACATTGCCAATGGATGAGGCAAGCTACTGAACCCAGGTGACATAGTCGTTAAAGGTTTCAATGGCAAAGAAGTTAATTCAGAGCGGATGTTACCCAATGACGCACGGCGTTCAGATTCGTTGTTCGATGGGGCAGAGATAGTTTGAGCAGCAACGGTTATCCTATTGACTTCTCCCTGAGGAGGCTCTTCCTCGTTACCTACATTCACCGTGGCGGGTTGATCAGTTTTGGGAGGAACTTCGCCGGTTAGCAATTGAGTGACCTTATTAGACAATTCAGAAATAGTTTCAAGGAGCGTATTAGCGTCCTTCCTCTGAACGTCATTCACCTTTAGAGACAACAGATCATTAACTCTATTTGCAAAGTGATACAGCCTGCCTTGCACACGCTTAATTTGATTAGGAGACGGATCGTTTTCATCAAAAAAGCTGACTACAGATGCTAGCCCAGTAATATTCTCGACGATCGTGGAAAGAGAGTCATCAATTTCTTTCTCTCCCAAATTGGGGATGGAAATGGGCAAATCAAGGGACTCTCTAAGCTTGTTGGTGTCGATTGCAACCGTGCCTCCAGATTGCACATTTCTGATAGTTAACTCGTATATCAACTCCTCTTTGCGCAAGTAGTTAAGGAGGAGAACATCGCGAGGGCCGGGCATGATGACAGAACAATTTTGAAAAACTCAAAAAATTCCAGCAACTGAGAAAATTGTTAGAGTTCGAATCAAAGCAATGTTTAACCGTCAAAAGGGGCTAAATTGAGACCCATTCAACCACGCTCTGCTACCACTTGTTACGGAGATATCCGTGGTAGGTAGAGGTGAAAGAAGGTGCGGGTGTGAATGGGTTTCAAGCTACGAAATTAACGTGCAATGTAAAATTAATTTAAAATTTAACTAGGTTATATTTTCTTTTCAAAAACAAGAGATAACAATCATAACAGGTACAGAGTAGCAAAAAAGTAGGTACAATATTACTGGATTCGGGCTCAGTGTCCTTACTTCATAACTCTTGGGCAATCAGCCCCGCCTTACTCCAAAAAAAAAAAATTAGCCAAGGGGCAGAAAACCCCATTCATGCCCAGGAGCACTGGCTCCAAACATTACACATAAAGCCTGCACGAGGCATACAGAAACAAATTTCAAAGAGCGATCCGCTCTCAAAATTGTAAGCCTATCACAAGGCCACACCAAACTCTACCTTCAAGCTGTCCTCTAAGGACGTATTCACAGGGGTAAAATACCCAACCTACGGAGGTCTATTACATGAAAAGAAGGTTGATTACATGACCTCTAAAATAACAATTTGAGAGGAGGCGATCTTGCACTCCTAATACACTTTGTTTTTAAAACCTAATCTGGCTCTGGGCCGCTAACGCAAGGGCTAATCCCATACTACAGAGGTGACTTAGAGAAGAACACTTTACATTACATAAACGAAGAATAGTTTGAGAAAAGAAGTTCACCTCAAAACAAAATGTGAGTGGGAGCTCGAGAGGGTTAGCACTCTCTATCCCAATATGTAGCTTTACAAGAAAAAGATGAAAAGAGTAATTACATTTTAGGAAAAGGTTACATGATGGAAATGCTTCGAACCCGCCGCGAGTGTTAAACTGCCGACCTAGCAAGAAAAGAAGTTATTAATAGGCCATTACCTGGTGTTGAACGGCTGAAGAAGAAAGAGGCGCTTCCCGCCTCCTGCTATGTACTTAATACACTGAAAGATGGAACAGAAGTGGCCCGGAGACCCCAAAATCAGCAGTTTATATACTCTCGCGGAAGTTTCTAGGCGTTAGGAGAATGAAAACACCCGCCCACAATGTTTTTATTGGATAGGACCCCGCAACAGATACAAGTTGGGGGAAGATACACCAGATTGGTCAGAAATTACTAAAAGAAATTCGGGATTGGATAAATCTAAAACAAGGGGAAAAAGAGGGGTATACAGCCAACTTAAACAATAACAGAAAGAAATTTAACAAGAAACAAACTTTTGAAATAAAAATTTCTCCAACAAAATAGTTCTTTGACTCCGCACTAGGGTGCGCTATTGTTGATCTTCAGTAGTGTCCTCTAGAAGAGAAAGTTCACACTTCTTACTTCAAGCGAAACAAAAACACATCAAAAGTGACACAGTTCAAAAACTCAAAATGTTCCACGTGGTGACATCTTCTGAGAAAGTAGAGAATTAATAGAATAGATAAAGTTCAACCTTCCTCCAGAAGAGGAGTTTCAACTGGCGCAACTTTTAAATAAACGGTGTAGAGGTGTACCGCCCGGTACAATAATAATAATAATAATAATAATAATAATAATAATAATAATAATAATAATAATAATAATGTTCTGGACCGTCGTCAAATGTGCGGACCGCGCTGGAAACGGGTCCTGGACGGGTAATGACTAAGAATGCAGTCCGGCCGCGGGTTCAGTACCGCCAAGGCAACAAAGACGACACCACGCCGGATCTCCTGAAGGATTTGATCCATATTAAAAATGTTTATAGAAAAAGATGGCAATGATTTAGGGACCCAAGTGACCGGGTGGAATACCTGGACCTAGCCCAGGAAGTACGAAATCGATTGCTGGAAGGAAAGATTGAAAAATGGGAGGAAACTTGCCGTAATCTATTAGCAAACGAGTCAGATCGCGAAATTTGGCGGATTCTCGTAGAAAACGAGTCAGATCGCGAATGCCGGCGGATTATATATCTAAAACAATACGCATTCAATTATAATTGTCAGTGTAATACCGTAGCGAAGCACGGGTATCTTGCTAGTCTATATATAAAATAACGTGTCCTTACTGACTGACTGACTGACTGACTGACTGACTGACTGACTGACTGACAGATTCATCATCGCCGAGTCAAAACTACTGGACATAAAGGAATGACATTTTGGGGATACATTCATATTAACAATTAGGTGCTCGCTAAGGGAGGATTTTTGGATAATTAGTCGCTAAGGGGGTTAATTGTTCAAATGAGTGTATCTATATGTCAAAACTTTAAAGGTTTACAGCTGAAAAAATGGGATCTTGAATCTCCTTTAAAAATAAAGAAACACATATTTTTTGTTTTCGGAAAATCCCAATAGGAAGGGTGGAAAAGAGTTAAAAAGGTGTTGAATGCCTTTAATGAGGCTACTTATATTTCAAAAACTGAAGATATTACAGACCTGAAAATTGGTATTTGGAATCTCCTTTAAAAAGGAAGAAACATGTACTTTTTTTGGAAAATCCAAATAGTGGGAGGTGAAAAGGGGGTGAATTTTTAAAATGAGTGTATCTATATCTCAAAACTTTAAAAGTTTACAGATGTAATAACTGATATTTATAATCTCCTCTAAACGTAAAGAAACATACGTAGGTCATTTGATTTTGAAACTCCACTGAAGAGGAACAAAAAAGGGGAAGAAATTTTAAAATGAAAATTTCTACAATATATCTCATAAACTTAACATATTACAGAATTGAAAAATGGTATTTTTTATCTCTATTAAGAATAAAGAAAAGTGGGTTTTTTAGTTTTCGGAAAAACCACTTGGGTGGGTGGTAAAAGTGACTGAACATGGGGTTGAATTCTTCTAATTAGGATACTGATATCTCAAAACTGAATATGTTACAGACGTGAAATTTGGTATTTGGAATTTGCTTTAAAAATAAAGAAACGCGTATTCTGGGAAAATCCAATGAAACGGGAATGGGGGGGGATGTGAAAGAATTGAAAAATTAATTGCACTAATTGTATGAGGATACTTATATCTAATAAAAACTAAAGTTGTTACAGATGTGAAAATTGGTATTTGGATCTCCATTAAAAACAAAGAAAAACGCGTTTTGGGGGGGGGAGAAGAATCAGCTTGGGGGGCGGGAGTGAAAAGGAGTTAAACTCCTTTCATGAGAACACATATCTCAAAAACCGAAGGTGTTAGAGTCGTGATAATTGATATTTAGAATATCCTGTACTATTAAAGAAACAAGTATTTTTGCCGGAAAATTCACTTAAGTGGGGTAGTGTGAAACGAAGTTAAAAAAGGTAATTATGTTTATGGGGATACTTATATCTCAAAACTGTAAGTAACAGACGTGAACATTGGTATTTGGAATCTCCTTTAAACAAAAAAAAAACGCGCCTCCCTTTTTTGTGTTGGGGGAGGGGTTAAATCAACTTAACGGCGGTGGGATGAAAAAAGAGGGGAGACCAATTGATTTTACCGTTCATAATGTATTTATAAAGAGCCTCCGTTGTTCACACGGCAGCGGCAGCGGCAGCGGCTGCTGGCCGGCTCTCACCGCTGAGTCCCGTGGTTCAAATCCTGGTCACTCCATGTGAGATTTTGTGCTGGAAAAAGCGGAGGCGGGACAGGTTTTTCTCCGGGTACTCCGTTTTTCCCTGTCATCATTAATTCCGACAACACTCTCCAATATCATTTCATTTGATTTGTCATATATGAATCATTGCGCAGAGGAGTGGGACAGGCCTCGACAGCCGGGACAATTCCTATCCTCGCCGCTAGATGGGGGCTTTATTCATTCCATTCCTGACCCGGTCGAATGACTGGAAACAGGCTGCGGATTTTCAATGTACTTATTCTGATCATAGAGCGATCATTTTTAATCTTTCCCGCGTTCGTTTTCAAGAGCCGTATGTTCCTTTGGAGAATGTTCTTAGAATACAGTAGATTCTCCTGGCATATAAATAAATATTTAGACACATTTGAAATAACGATAGGAATGAGATCGACCGTGCAATTGTTCACCTCTATAGCAAGGTCAATAATGCAGGGAAGTTTGTCATTCGTATCGCCAGAAATCCCGCGCACTTGCCTAACCGCGACAAAGGTGCTGGTCACTTTTTCAGTAATGACAATGGCAGCAGATGTTATTTACCGCCAAGTAGCCGTCTTGCATCCTGCTGTGGGGTCCATAATAATAATAATAATAATAATAATAATAATAATAATAATAATAATAATAATAATAATGTCTTGGACCGTCGTCAAAATGTGGGGACCGAGCTGGAAATGTGTCCTGGACGGGTAATGACTGCGAATGTATCTGGCCAAGGGGTCATTACCGCCAAGGCACCCAAAACGACACCACGCCGGATCTCTTCAAGGATTTGATCCGTATTAAAAATGCTTATACGAAAAGATGGCAAAGATTAAGGGATCCAACTGACCACGTGGAATACCTGGACGTGGCCCGGGAAGTACGAAATCTATTGCTGGAAAGAAGGATTGAAAAATGGGAGGAACTTTGCCGTAATCATTCAGAAAACGAGTCAGATCGCAAATTTTGGCGGATTCTCTCAGAAAACGAGTCAGATCGCGAATTTCGGCTGATTATACACTGACTGACAGAGCAAATGCAACACCAAGAAGGAGTGGTCAGAACTTTATGCCAATTGCAGGGTAGACTGACGTCACTGAGGTATGCTCATGATGTGAAATGCGCCGCTGTGCTGCGCACGTAGCGAACGATAAATGGGACACGGCGTTGGCGAATGGCCCACTTCGTACCGTGATTTCTCAGCCGACAGTCATTGTAGAACGTGTTGTCGTATGCCACAGGACACGTGTATAGCTAAGAATGCCAGGCCGCCGTCAACGGAGGCATTTCCAGCAGACAGACGACTTTACGAGGGGTATGGTGATCGGGCTGAGAAGGGCAGGTTGGTCGCTTCGTCAAATCGCAGCCGATACCCATAAGGATGTGTCCACGGTGCAGCGCCTGTGGCGAAGATGGTTGGCGCAGGGACATGTGGCACGTGCGAGGGGTCCAGGCGCAGCCCGAGTGACGTCAGCACGCGAGGATCGGCGCATCCGCCGCCAAGCGGTGGCAGCCCCGCACCCCACGTCAACCGCCATTCTTCAGCATGTGCAAGACACCCTGGCTGTTCCAATATCGACCAGAACAATTTCCCGTCGATTGGTTGAAGGAGGCCTGCACTCCCGGCGTCCGCTCAGAAGACTACCATTGACTCCACAGCATAGACGTGCACGCCTGGCATGGTGCCGGGCTAGAGCGACTTGGATGAGGGAATGGTGGAACGTCGTGTTCTCCGATGAGTCACGCTTCTGTTCTGTCAGTGATAGTCACCGCAGACGAGTGTGGCGTCGGCGTGGAGAAAGGTCAAATCCGGCAGTAACTGTGGAGCGCCCTACCGCTAGACAACGCGGCATCATGGTTTGGGGCGCTATTGCGTATGATTCCACGTCACCTCTAGTGCGTATTCAAGGCACGTTAAATGCCCACCGCTACGTGCAGCATGTGCTGCGGCCGGTGGCACTCCCGTACCTTCAGGGGCTGCCCAATGCTCTGTTTCAGCAGGATAATGCCCGCCCACACACTGCTCGCATCTCCCAACAGGCTCTACGAGGTGTACAGATGCTTCCGTGGCCAGCGTACTCTCCGGATCTCTCACCAGTCGAACACGTGTGGGATCTCATTGGACGCCGTTTGCAAACTCTGCCCCAGCCTCGTACGGACGACCAACTGTGGCAAATGGTTGACAGAGAATGGAGAACCATCCCTCAGGACACCATCCGCACTCTTATTGACTCTGTACCTCGACGTGTTTCTGCGCGCATCGCCGCTCGCGGTGGTCCTACATCCTACTGAGTCGATGCCGTGCGCAGTGTGTAACCTGCATATCGGTTTGAAATAAACATCAGTTATTCGTCCGTGCCGTCTCTGTTTTTTCTCCAACTTTCATCCCTTTCGAACCACTCCTTCTTGGTGTTGCATTTGCTCTGTCAGTCAGTGTATATACAATGTAAAGCATCCAATTATAAATTTCAGTATAATACCGTAGCGAAGCATGGGTATCTTGCTAGTATAAAATTGAGAAACACGTATTTTTGTGTTTTTGGATAATCCCATTGGGGTGATGAAAAAAGGGGGAAAAGAGGTTGACCGACTTTTACGATGAGACTTACATCTCAAAAACTGTAGATATTACAGACATGAAAATTGGTATTTGGAATCTCCTTTGAATATAAAGGAATACTTATTTTTGTGTTTTTGGATAATCCGATGAATATGGGGTGAACAGGAATGACAAACGGGGTGAATTTTTAAAAAGGCTATATCTGAAAATTATCTCAGACACGTAACATATTACAGATTTGAAAACTGGTATTTGGAATTTCCTGTAAAGGTAAAGAAATATAAGTATTTTTTTCGGGAAATCCACTTAATGGGAACTGAAAAAGGGGCGAATTTTTAACATTAGCATATCTACAGTATATCTCAAGAACATAACATGTTGCAGACGTGAAAACTTGTATTTGGAATCTCCAGTAAAAAAAAAGAAACTCGCATTTGGGAGTGGGAATCAACTTGGTAGGGGGGATGAAAACGGAGATGATTTCCTTTTACGAGGATACATATATCTCGAATACTGAAGATGTTACAGTCGCAATAATTGGTATTTGGAAGCTCTTTTAAAGAAACGGGTACTGTTTGCTTCTAGAAAATTCCGTTGAGTGGGGTGTGTGAAGGTAAGTAAAAGAATGAATTCTCTTTCTGGAGAAACTTATATCTCAAAACTGAAGGTTACAGACGTGGAAAACGGTATTTGGAATCTATTTTAAAATAAAGAAACACGCATTTCTTGGGCGTTGGGGAACCAACTTCACGGCTGGGTTGGAGTGAAAAAGGAGTTGAATTATTTTCATAAGGATACTTATATCTCAAAAACTGTAGATGTTACAGACATGTTAATTTGTGTTTGGAATTTTCCTTCAAAGTAAAGAAACACGTAATCCTTTGTGTTTGGAAAACCCACTCAAGGGGGTGTATTAATTGAAAAATTAGTTGAATACTTTGTATGAGGATACTTATATCCTAAAAACTGCAGATGTTACAGACATGTTAATTTGTGTTTGGAATTTTCCTTCAAAGTTGTTACAGACGTGAAAATAGGTATTTGAAATCTCCTTTAAAATGAAATGAAGAAGCACATATTTATTTATTTATTTATTTATTTATTTATTTATTTATTTATTTATTTATTTATTTATTTATTTATTTATTTATTTATTTATTTATTTATTTATTTATTTATTTATTTATTTATTTATTTATTTGGAAAATCGACTTAAGGGGAGAGGGTGACAATAAGTAATGAAGGAGTTAAATTCTGATTGAGATGATACTTATATCTCAGAAACTGAAGATGTTACAGACGTGAAAGTTGGAATTTTGAATCTCCTTTAAAAATGATGAAATACATATCTTTTGTTTTCGGCAAGTCCACTTACGGGGGTAGGGTTTGGAAAGAAGTAGAGAAGAAGTTGAATTATTTTATTAGATACTTAGATCCCAAAAACTGAAAATTTTACAGACGCGCAAGTTGGAATTTTGAATTTTCTTTAAAAAAAAGAAGCATTTTTGTTTTCGGAAAATTCACCTAAGGGCTGAAAAGAATGTAAAAATGCGGATGAATTTTTTAAATGAGTACCGGTATATATACAGTAGGCCTATATGTTAAAAACATAAAATGTTACTGACATGAAAATTGGTATTTCGGAAGTCATTTAAAATCACAGGAAAGCATACTTTTTGATTTCGCAAAAGGCACATAATGGGGGTGAAAAGAAGTGAAAAATGAGTTGAATAATTTTATGAGGATGCTTACATCTCAAAAACTGAAGATGTTACAGACGTGAAAATTGGTATTTGGAATCTCCTTTAAAAAGAAGCATGTATTCTTTTTCGGAAAATCCATTGAGCAGGGTGTGGGTGTGGGATAAGGTCTGATAAAGGATTGAATCTTTTTATGGGGAAACTCATAGCTCGAAATCTGAAGATGTTTGAGTCGTGGAAAATGGTATTTTGAATCTCCTTTAAAATAAACATTTTTTTTTCAAGTTGAGAGAAGACTGTTTCTCACATGTAGAGTTCTATTTTGCAAAGTCATCTTAGCCCCAAAAGACAATAACACAAACGTGGTTTGCAAAGAGTTTCTGGGGTAAATGAAACAGAATTTTTCTGTGAATTTTTATACTTTAGGGATTTTCAGGTAATGTCTTACTACAGTACCGAGGAACAACTACTTTTATCAAATTACGAAATGCCACGCGAGCGAAGCCGCGGGTAACTGCTAGTCTATATAAAAAGGACATGTCCTGACTGCTGACTGACTGACTGACTGATTCATCATCGCCCAGCCAAAACTACTGGGAATAAAGAAATTAAATTTTGAGGATACATTGGTACTAGAATGTAGGTGCTCGCTAAGGGAGGATTTTTTTATATTCCATCGCTAAGGGGGTGAAAAGGGGGATGAATTTTTAAAATGAGTGTATCTATATCTCAAAACTTTAAAAGTTTACACATGTAGAAATTGGTATTTAGAATCCCCTTTCAAAATAAAGAAACACATTCTTTGTTTTCGTAAAATCTCAATAGGAGGGGTGAAAAAGGGGTTGAATGCCTTTAATGAGGATACTTACATCTCAGAAACTGAAGATAACACAGACCGGAAAATTGGTATTTGGGATCCCCTATAGAAATAAAGAAACAGGTATTTTTTGCTTTTGGAAAATCCAATAAATGGGGGTGAAATGTGGGTTGAATTTTTAAAATGTGTGTATCTACAGTATATCTCAAAACTTTAAAAGTTAACAGATGTGAAAATTGGTATTTAGAATCTCCATTAAAAATAAAGAAACATGAATTTTTTTTTGAAATTACCAATAGGAGGGGTGAAAAGGGTGAAAAATCTTTTGAATGCCTTTAATGAGGATACTTATATCTCAGAAAATGAAGATATTACAGACCTGAGAATTGGTTTTTGGGATCTCCTTTTAAAACAAAGTAACACTAATTTTTTGTTTCTGGAAAATCCAGTTAATGGGGGTTGAACAGGAGTGACAATTTGGGATCAATTTTTAGAAAGACTATATCTACAGTATATCTCCGAAACGTAAAATGTCACAGAAGTAAAAATTGATATTTGGAATCTCCTGTAAAAGTAAAGAAACATACGTGATTTCTTTTTGGAGACTCCACTAAAGGGGATCTAAAAAGGGGGCGAAATTTTATAAATGAATATTTCTACAGTATGTCGCAAAAACTTAATATGTTACAGAGGTGAAAAAGATAAAGATATAGAAACATTTAATTTTCGTTTTCGGAAAAACCACTTGGGTTGGGGGGTAGTAAAAGTTACTGAAAAAGGGGTTGAATTCTTTTAATTAGGACACTGATATCTCAAAAACTGAAGATGTTACAAACGTGAAATTTGGTATTTGGAATCTCCTTTAAAAATAAAGAAATTATTTTTTGTTTTCGGAAATCCACTTGGGAGGGGATTGAAAAATTAGTTGAATTGTTTGTATGAAGTTACTATTATTTCAAATACGAAAGATTATGCAGACGTGAAAATTGGTATTTGGGATCTGCTTTAAAAGTAAAGAAACACGTATTCTCGAAAAATCCGATGAACGGGGTGAGGGGGAGGTAAAAAATTGAAAAATTAATTGAATTAATTGTATGAGTTTACATCCTATAAAAGCTAAAATAGGTACAGACGTGAAAATTGGTATTTGAACCTCCTTTAAAAACAAAGGAAAACACGTTTTTGGTGGGAAATTATCTTGGGTGGGGGATGAAAAGGAGCTGAATTCCTTTTATGAGGAGACGTATCTGAAAGAACTGAAGATGTTACAGTCGTGATAATTGGTATTTAGAAGATCCTTTACTATTAAAGAAACAAGCATTTCTTGCCGGAAAATTCACTTAAGGGTGAAGGGGAGTGTGTAAGGAAGTGAAAAAACGTTATTTCCTTTTATGGGGATACTTATATCTCAAAACTGAAGGTAACACACGTGAAGATTGGAATTTGGAATCTCCTTTAAACATAAAGAAACACAAGAAGGAGGAATAAACAAGACTTTGTAATTTGGTTGTTAGTTATTGTCAAGAAGTTTTGGTGTCAACTTAACGGCGGTGGGGTGAAACACGAGTTGAGACTAATTATTTTTACTGTTCATAATATACTTATTCTGATCATAAACCGATCATTTTTAATCTTTCCAGCGTTCGTTTTCAAGCGCCATATGTTCCTTTGGAGAATGTTCTTAGAATACAGTAGATTCTCCTGGCATATAAATAAATATTTAAACACATTTGAAATAAACGATAGGAATGAGATCGACCGTGCAATTGTTCACCTGTATAATAAGCTCAATAATGCACGGAAGTATATCATTCGTATCGCCAGGAATCCCGCGCACTTGCCTACGCGCGACAATGGCGCTGGTCACATTGTCAGCATGACAATTGCAGCAGATGTAATATAACGCCAAGTAGCGGTTTTGCTTCTTGCTGTGTGGTCCAGAACAGAACATCAATAATAATAAAAATAATAAAAATAATAACCTAAAGTCAAATGATATCACCCTCCCTAATATTAATGTCCCCGACCGTCGTCAAAATGTGCGGACCGCGCTGGAAAGAGGTCCTGGCCGGTTAATGACTACGAATGCAGTCCGACCGCGGGTTCAGTATCGCCAAGGCACCCAAGACAACAACACGCCGGATCTCCTCAAGGATTTGATCCTTATTAAAAGTGCTTATAGGAAATGATGGCAAAGATTTAGAGACAAAATTGACCGGGTGGAATACCTGGACCTTGCCCGGGAAGTACGAAATCGATTGTCAGAAAGAGAGATTGAAAAATGGGATTAACTTTGCCATAATCTCTCGGAAAACGTGTCAGATCGCGAATTTTGGCGGATTCTCTCAGAAAATGAGTCAGATTGCGAATTTCGCGGATTATATATAAAAAGCTAAGCATTCAATTATAAATTCCAGTATAATACCGTAGCGAAGCACGGGTATCTTGCTAGACTATATATATAAAATAACATGACCTGACTGACATGCATTTTTTGTTTTCTGAAGAACCACATGGGTGGAGGGGTAAAAGTGACTGAAAATGGGGTAGAATTCTTTTAATTAGGATACTTATATCTAAAAAACTGAAGATGTTACAAACATGAAATTTGGTATTTGGAATCTGCTTTAAAATGAAAGAAACTCGTATTCTCCGAAAGGGAAGGTAAAAGAATTGAAAAATTAATTGAATTAATTGTATGAGGATACTTACATCTAATGAAAACTAAATTTGTTACAGACGTGAGAATTGGTATTTGGATCTCCTTTAAAAACAAAGAAGAAGGCGTTATTGGTGGAAAACATCTTGGGGGCGGAGTTGAAAATGAGTTGAATTCCTTTTATGAGGATACATATCTCACAAACTGAAGTTGTTAGAGTCGTGATAATTGGTATTTGGAAGATCCTTTACTATTAAAGAAACAAGTATTTTTGCATGAAAATTCACTTAAGGGGGAGGGGGGTTTCTGAAAGGAAGTGAAGAAAAAGTTAATTCTTTTTATGGGGATACTTATATATCAGAACTGTCGATAACAGACATGATCATTGGAATTTGGAATCTCCTTTAAACATAAAGAAATACGCCTTCTTTTTGGGGAAAGTGGGGGGGGGGTTAAATCATTTTAACGACGGTGGGGTGAATAAGGAGTAGAGGTCAGTTGATTTTACTGTTCATAATGTACTTATTCTGATCATAAACTGATCACTTTTAATCTTTCCAGGGTTCGTTTTCAAGAGTCGTATTTTCCTTTGGGGTACATAAAGTTAGATTACAGTAGAATCTTCTGGCATATAAATAAAAATTTAAACCCATTTGAAATAAACGATAGGAATGAAATTGGCCGTGCAATTGTACACCTCTATAAAAAGATCAATAATGCACGGAAGTATATCATTCCTTGTCGCCAGAAATCTCGCGCACTTGCCTACGCGCGACGATCGTGCTGGTCACATCGTCAGCAATGACAATGACAATATATGTAATTTACCGCCAAGTAGCGGTCTTGCATCTTGCTGTGGGGTCCATAATAATAATAATAATAATAATAATAATAATAATAATAATAATAATAATAATAATAATAATAATAATGTTCTGGACCGTCGTCAAAATGTGTGGACCGCGCTGGAAACGGGTCCTGGCCGGGTAATGACTACGACTGCAGTCCGACCGCGGGTTCAGTACCGCCAAGGCACCCAAGACGACACCACGCCGGATCTGCTCAAGGATTTGATCCATATTAAAAATGCCTATAGGAAAAGATGGCAAAGATTTAGGGACCCAACTGACCGGGTGGAATATCTGGATCTAGACCGGGATGTACGAAATCGATTGTTGGAAGGAAAGATTGAAAAATGGGAGTGTTAAAGAAGGAACTTTAGTGTTTGGGTTATCGATTCTGCACGCCTGGATACGTCTTTTGAAAGTCTTTTGCATCTATCATACAAACTGCCGATTAAAAAATGGCGGTTAATATTGGAAAGTGATTAGGTCATTGTAAGACAAAAGATAAATTAATTCAAGAAAACTCCAGAAACAAATTGGGACTGATAATTGGCGTACCAAAGCCTGGATTTGGCAGTACTAATTATGGCAATCCTAGTCGAAGGTTTTTCATGCACCCATATGTATCTGCCGAAATAACAGGGAATAAATTTCGATCTCATATACCGCTTCAAAGTGATCCTTGAAGTAATATCAAGTACACATAAAATTCATAGAGATAATTTACGCAATATGCAATGGCTGTTGGAGAACTGTATGTGGCATCCGATGATATCTAGAGTTCACAAAATCCTCATTCATGGTCCTACATTGATAAACAACGTTCTACTTCCAACAGCTCAGCTCTCTGACGAGGCCCCTGAAGCACGAAATAAGTATTTTCGCTTGTATCGCGAATGATATGCTAGAAACTTCTCCTGAGAATCATGTAACCTGGATGTGCTTAATCGAATTCTTCTATGTTCCGATCTTCTTTTGACCGGAATGAGACCACTACCTAGAAAGAGAACAAAACCGTATTTAAGAGACATTGGAGATGCTACTTCCATCTGCGCAAAGTGAGCCCACAACTGAATATCCCGATGAATTCTCAGACGAAGAGGAGGAGGATGTATTTTCTGATGAGGTACCTCGGTTGTCATCATTACCCTTCAGATATCGCAGGTATGACACTCAGAGGGACAAACCGAGATATATTGTAGATTTTTAGTAACTTAAACCATTGCTGCGACTCGCTGTAGAGGCCTCAACATCTCGCCGTGCTGCGTGCTGTTCACGCCTTAATATAATCCTGCACCCACGACTTTTTATTTCGAGACAGTTGCTGAGCAAAACATTTTGTTATTTGTAGGGACTTGGTTTTCCAAAAGAGGCGCTTCTCGCCTCTATTCAAGCCATCATGTATTCTCGTAACTTTGTGCATTTGGTGCGAGTTCTATGCTTGATTAGTTCATATGACTAGTTCTGGAATTGAAGCATCACAGGTTTGTACCTTTAAAGGTGGCAAGGAATGGCAAATACCCACTATATTCTAACAGAGAAGTAAAGAGACTAAGAAGGAGGTGGAGACCGGAAAGAAATAGAGTTAGAAATGGATGTGGAAGTAAGGAGAATTTGAGGGAAGTTACTACGAAATTGAATCCGGCAAATAAGGCAGCTAAGGATAACATGATGGCAAGCATAATTGGCTGTCATACAAATTTTAGTGAAAAATGGTAGGGTATGTATAGGTACTTTAAGGCCGAAACAGGTTCCAAGAAGTATATTCCAGGCATCATTAATGAACAAGGAGAGTGTGTATGTGAGGATCTTCAAAAGGCAGAAGTATTCAGTTAGCAGCATGTAACGATTGTTAGTTACAAGGACAATGTCCAGATAGAGGAGGTGATTAATACTAAAGAAGTACTAAGATTTACCTGTGATAACAATGGTATTTACAGTAAGATACAAAAGTTTAAAACTAGAAAAGCAGCTGGAATTGATAAGGTTTCGGGGGATACACTAAAGACGATGGGTTGGGATATATTACTATACTAGCAAGATACCCGTGCTTCGCTACGGTATTATACTGAAATTTATAATTGAATGCTTCTTGTTTTATATATAATCCGCCTAAATTCGCGATCTGACTGGTTATCTGAGAGAATCCGCCAAAATTCGCGATCTGACTCGTTTTCTAATAGATTACGGCAAGTTTCCTCCCATTTTTCAATCTTTCCTTCCAGCAATCGATTTCGTACTTCCCGGGCTAGGTCCAGGTATTCCACTCGGTCAGTTGGGTCCCTAAATCTTTGCTATCTTCTCCTATAAGAATTTTTAATATGGATCAAATCCTTGAGGAGATCCGGCGTGGTGTTCTCTTGGGTGCCTTGGCGGTACTGAACCCGCGGCTGGACTGCATTCTTAGTCATTACCCGTCCAGGACCCGTTTCCAGCGCGGACTGCACATTTAACGACGGCCTAGAACATTATTATTATTATTATTATTATTATTATTATTATTATTATTATTATTATTATTATTATTATTATTATTATTATAGTTGTTATGGACCCAACAGCAAGATGCAAGACCGCTACTTGGCGGTAAATTACATCTGCTGCCATTGTCATTGTTGAGAATGTGACCAGCACCATTGTCGCGCGTAGGCAAGTGTGGAGGATTTCTGGCCATACGAATGACATACTGGACGGTCAATCTCATTCCTATCGTTTATTTCAAATGTGTTTAAATTTTTATTTATATGCCAGGAGAAGGTACTGTAATCTAAGAACATTCTCCGAAGGGAAAGTTGGCTCTTGAAAACGAACCCAGGAAAGATTAAAAATGAACGGTTTATGATCAGAATAAGTACATAGAAAATCTAAAGCCTGTTTCCAGTCATTCGACAGGGTCAGGAATGGAATGAATAAAGTCCCCATCTAGCGGCGACAATAGGAATTGTGCCGGCAGCCGAAACCTGTCGCACTCATCTGGGGCAATGATTAATGGATGACAAATGAAATGAAATTATATTGGACAGTGTTGCTGGAATGAATGATGACAGGGAAAACCGGAGTATCCGGAGAAAAACCTGTTCCATCTCCGTTTTGTCCAGCACGAATGTCACATGGAGAGACCGGGATTTGAACCACGGAACCCAGCTGTGAGAGGCTGCCGCCTGAGCAACGGAGGCTCCTTATAAATACATTATGAACAGTAAAATCAATTGGTCTCAACTCCTTTTACACCCCACCACCGTTCAGTTTATTTACACCCCCCCAAAAAAAACCTAAAAGAAGGCGTGTTCCTTTATGTTTAAAGGAGATTCCAAACACCATTGTTTACGTCTATTACCTTCAGTTTTCAGATTAAAATAATTCACTTTTTGAACTTACACACACCTCATCCCCCCCCTCAAGTGAATTTTCCGGCAAAAAATACTTGTTTCTTTAATAGTAAAGGATCTTATAAATACCAATTATCACGACTGTAACTCCTTCAGTTTTTTATTTAAGTGTCCTCATGAAAGGAATTCAACTCCTTTTCACTCACGCCTCCCAAGATGATCCCCCCCAAAAAACGGGCTTTTCTTTGTCTTTAAAGGAGATCCAAATACCAATTTTCACGTCTGTAGGCCTGTGGTTTTTATTAGATGTAAGTATTCTCATACAATTAAGTCAATTAATTTTTCAATCCTTTCACCTCCCCACCCCCACCCCATTTATTGGATTTTCCGAGAATTCCTGCTTCTTTACCTTTTAAAGCAGATTCCGAATATCAAATTTCAAGTCTGTAACATCTTCATTTTTGAGATAACAGTAGTCTAATTAAAAGAATTCAATACCATTTTCAGTCACTTTTACCCCCCCCCCCCTTCCTCCACCCAAGTGCTGTATCCGAAAACTAAAATGCACGTTTCCTTATTTCTATAGAGATAAAAATATCATTTTTCACTTCTGCCACATGTTATGTTTCTTGAGATATACTGCATAAATTCTCATTTTAAAATTTAACCCACTTCTTAGTTCCCCTTAAGAGGAGTTTCCAAAAACAAATCGCCTATGTTTCTTTACATTTACAGGAGATTCCAAATATCACTTTTTACATCACAAACATTCTACGTTTCTCAGATATTCTGTAGATACTGTCTTTCAAAAAATTTACCTAAATATGTCACTCCTGTTTAATCGCCATTAATTAGATTTTCCAAAAAGAAAAAATACCTGTTTCACTATTTTTAAAGGAGTTCCCGTATACAAATTTTCAGTTCTGTAATATCTTCAGTTTCTGAGATATATGTATCCTCATTAAAGGCATTCAACCCATTATTCACCCTTTTACACACCTCCTATTGGGATTTTTCGAAAACAAAAAATACATGTTTCTTTATTTTTAATGGAGATTCAAAATACCAATTTTCACATTTGTAAACGTTTAAAATTTTAGGATGTAGATACACTCATTTTAAAAATTCACTCCCCTTTTCACCCCCCATTATTTGAATTTTCCAAAAACGAAAAAGACCTTTTTCTTTATTATTTTAAAATATATCCCAAATACCAATTTTCAGGTCTGTAATATCTTCAGGTTCTGAAATATAATTAGCCTCATTAAAGGCATTCAACACATTTTCACCCTTTTCCACCCTTTCTATTGGGATTTTCGAAAACAAAAATATGCGTGTTTCTTTATTTTTAAAGGAGATTCTAAATAGTAATTTTTTACATCTATAAACTTTAAAAGTTTTGTGATATAGATACACTCATTTTAAAAATTCACCCCCTCTCACCCCCACCATTAATTGGATTTTCCAAAAACAAAAAAATACGTGTTTCTTTATTTTTAAAGGAGATCCAAAACACCAATTTTCAGGTCTGTAATATATTCAGTTTCTGAGATATAAGTATCCTCATTAAATACATTCAACCCATTTTTCACCCGTTTCCACCTTTCCTATTGGGATTTTCCGAAAACAAAAAAATACGTGTTTCTTTATTTTTAATGAAGATTCTAAATACCAATTTTTACATCTGTAAACTTTCAAAGTTTTGAGATATAGATACACTCATTTTAAAAATTCA
Source organism: Anabrus simplex (assembly GCF_040414725.1). Lineage (NCBI taxonomy): Eukaryota > Metazoa > Arthropoda > Insecta > Orthoptera > Tettigoniidae > Anabrus > Anabrus simplex. Next base: position 421,496,875 of record NC_090266.1, read on the forward strand.
CCCCCCGTTTCACACTCCCATTAATTGGATTTTCCAAAAACAAAAAAGTACGTGTTTCTTTATTTTTAAAAGAAATCAAAAGTATTAATTTTCAGGTCTGTAATACCTTCAGTTTCGGAGATATAAGTACCGGTGTCCTGATTAAAGGCATTCAACCGCTTTTTCACCCCTCCTATTGGGATTTTCTGAAAACAAAAAAATACTTATTTCCTTATTTTTAAAGAAGATTCTAAATGCCAATTTTACATTTGTAAACTTTTAAAGTTTTGAGATATAGATTCACTCATTTTCAAATTTCACCCCCCTTTTCACCCCCTTAGCGACGGAATAACCAAAAATCCTCTCTTAGCGAGCACCTACATCTTAATATGAATGTATCCCCAAAATTTCATTTCATTATGTCCAGTAGTTTTGGCTCGGCGATGATGAATCAGTCAGTCAGTCAGTCAGTCAGTCAGTCAGTCAGTCAGTCAGGACAAGCTATTTTACACTGACTGACAGAGCAAATGCAACACCAAGAAGGAGTGGTTCGAAAGGGATGAAAGTTGGGGAAAAAAAGAGAGACGGCACGGACGAATAATTGATGTTTATTTCAAACCGATATGCACGTTACACAATGCGCACGGCATCGATTCAGTAGGATGTAGGACCACCGCGAGCGGCGATGCACGCAGAAACACGTCGAGGTACAGAGTCAATAAGAGTGCGGATGGTGTCCTGAGGGATGGTTCTCCATTCTCTGTCAACCATTTGCCACAGTTGGTCGTCCGTACGAGGCTGGGGCAGAGTTTGCAAACGGCGTCCAATGAGATCCCACACGTGTTCGATTGGTGAGAGATCCGGAGAGTACGCTGGCCACGGAAGCATCTGTACACCTCGTAGAGCCTGTTGGGAGATGCGAGCAGTGTGTGGGCGGGCATTATCCTGCTGAAACAGAGCATTGGGCAGCCCCTGAAGGTACGGGAGTGCCACCGGCCGCAGCACATGCTGCACGTAGCGGTGGGCATTTAACGTGCCTTGAATACGCACTAGAGGTGACGTGGAATCATACGCAATAGCGCCCCAAACCATGATGCCGCGTTGTCTAGCGGTAGGGCGCTCCACAGTTACTGCCGGATTTGACCTTTCTCCACGCCGACGCCACACTCGTCTGCGGTGACTATCACTGACAGAACAGAAGCGTGACTCATCGGAGAACACGACGTTCCGCCATTCCCTCATCCAAGTCGCTCTAGCCCGGCACCATGCCAGGCGTGCACGTCTATGCTGTGGAGTCAATGGTAGTCTTCTGAGCGGACGCCGGGAGTGCAGGCCTCCTTCAACCAATCGACGGGAAATTGTTCTGGTCGATATTGGAACAGCCAGGGTGTCTTGCACATGCTGAAGAATGGCGGTTGACGTGGCGTGCGGGGCTGCCACCGCTTGGCGGCGGATGCGCCGTTCCTCGCGTGCTGACGTCACTCGGGCTGCGCCTGGACCCCTCGCACGTGCCACATGTCCCTGCGCCAACCATCTTCGCCACAGGCGCTGCACCGTGGACACATCCCTATGGGTATCGGCTGCGATTTGACGAAGCGACCAACCTGCCCTTCTCAGCCCGATCACCATACCCCTCGTAAAGTCGTCTGTCTGCTGGAAATGCCTCCGTTGACGGCGGCCTGGCATTCTTAGCTATACACGTGTCCTGTGGCACACGACAACACGTTCTACAATGACTGTCGGCTGAGAAATCACGGTACGAAGTGGGCCATTCGCCAACGCCGTGTCCCATTTATCGTTCGCTACGTGCGCAGCACAGCGGCGCATTTCACATCATGAGCATACCTCAGTGACGTCAGTCTACCCTGCAATTGGCATAAAGTTCTGACTACTCCTTCTTGGTGTTGCATTTGCTCTGTCAGTCAGTGTATATATAGATATGACTACTTATTTGGTTGTTATTTGCATGAAGGAACTATACCAAATGAATGGAGAATTGCAATAGTAGCCCCTGTGTATAAAGGAAGGGGTGATAGACATAAAGCTGAAAATTACAGGCCAGTTAGTTTGACATGCATTGCATGTAAGCTTTGGGAAAGCATTCTTTCTGATTATATTAGACATGTTCGCGAAATTAATAATTGGTTCGATAGAAGGCAGTTCTGGTTTAGTAAATGTTATTCCACTTAAGCTCAGGTTGTAGAATTCCAGCAGGACGTAGTAGATATCTTGGATGCAGGAGGTCAGATGGATTGTATCGCGATTGACCTGTCTGAAGCATTTGATAGAGTGGATCATGGGAGACTACTGGCAAAAATGAGTGCCAATGGACTAGACAAACGAGTGACTAGAAAATAGATCTCAGAGAATTAGAGTAGGCGAATCTTTACCTGACCCTGTAGTATTTAAGAGGGGAATTCCTCAAGGCAGTATTATTGGACCTTTATGTTTCCTGATATATAACTTATATAAATGATATGAGTAATAATAATGTTATTTGTTTTACGTCCCAGTAACTACTCTTTTACGTTTTTCGGAGACGGTGAGGTGCCGGAATTTAGTCCTGCAGGAGTTCTTTTACGTGCCAGGAAATCTACCGACTCGAGGCTGACGTATTTGATCACCTTCAAATATCACCGGACTGAGCCAGGATCGAACCTGCCAAGTTGGGGTCAGAAGGCCAGCGCCTTAACCGTCTGAGCCACTCAGCCCGGCAATGATATGAGTAAAGAAGTGGAATCAGAGATAAGGCTTTTTGCGGATGATGTTATTCTGTATAGAGTAATAAATAAGTTACAAAATTGTGACCAGCTGCAAAATGACTTTGATAATGTTGTGAGAATGACAGCCGGCAATGGTATGATGATAAGCGGGGTTAAAAGTAAGGTTGGGAATTTCACAAATAGGAAAAGTCCTCTCAGTTTTAATTACTGCGTTGATAGGGTGAAAGTTCCTTATGGGAATCATTGTAAGTAACTATGTGTTATAAGAAAATAACTTCATTGGGGGTACCGGTAATCACATAAATGAAATTGTAAATAAAGGGTACAGATCTCCGCACTTGGTTATGAGGGTGTTTAGGTATTGTAGTAAGGATGTAAAGGAGAGAGAGAGCATATAAATCTCTGGCAAGACCCCAACTAGAGTATGATTCCAGAGTATCGGACACTCATCAGGATTACTTGATTCAAAAACTGGAAAAATCCAAAGAAAAGCAGCTCGATTTGTTCTGGGTGATTTCCGACAAAGGAGTAGCGTTACAAAGATGTTTCAAAGTTTGGGCTGAGAGGACGTGGGAGAAATGAGACGAGCTGCTCGACTAAATGGCATGTTCTGAGCTGACAGTGGAGATATGGCGTGGAATGACATTAGTAGACGAATAACTTTGAGTGGTGTGTTTAAAAGTAGGAAAGATAACAATGGAATCAAGCGGAGAAATTGGGACAAATATTCGTTTATAGGAAGATGAGTTATGGATCGGAATAGCTTACCGAGGAATATGTTAAATAAATTTCCAATTTCTTTGAAATCATTTAAGAAAATGCTAGGAAAACAACAGATAGGGAATCTGCCACCTGGGCGACTGCCCTAAATGCAGATCAGTAGTGATTGATTGATTGATTGATTGATTGATTGATTGATTGATTGATTGATTGATTGATTGATTGATCACGATATCTGACTGTTGGAACTTTAAGTGCAATATTCTCCGTCAATGCGTTAGAGACTATGTTTTTATATGGTGATATTTTTCTTACAGTATTCCCTGTGAGGTACTTTTACCACATCAACGCAGTAATTAAAACTGAGAGGTTTTCTCTTCTTGGTGAAACTTACAACTTGACCATTCATCCCATTTACCATTGTCCGCTGTCCATCTCACGACATTGTCTAGGTCCCCCTGCAGTCGCTCACAATGCTGGAACTCATTTACTGCTCTGGGTACAGTAAAACATCATCCGCAAATAGCATTATCTGTTGTTTTACTTCTCTACTCATATCATTTGTATATACTGTATATCGAAAACCATACAGGTCCAATAATACAACACCATCTTATCCATTATAGGATCAGATAACACTTTTCCTACTGTAATTTTCTGAGATCTGTTTTCTAGAAATTAACCACTCGTTCATCCACTCATTTGTTTAGTCCAATAGCCCTCATTTTCACCAGTAATCTCTTATGATCTACCCTATTAAAAGCCATGGTTGCATCGTAGCCCCAGAGTACAAAGGAAAGGGTAATAAACATTAAGCGGATTATTACAGGCCAGTCAGATTCACATGTGTTGTTTGTAAGCTCTGCGAAATTATACTTTCTGATTGTATAAGAGACGTGTGCAAAATTACTAACTGGTTTGATAGAAGGCAGCCCTGAAGATGGTTTTCCGTGGTTTCCCATTTTCACACTAGGAAAATGCAGGGGCTGTACTTTAATTCAGGCCACGGCAGCTTCCTTCCCATTCCTAGGTCTTTCCAGTCCCATCGTCGCCATAAGACCTATCTGTGTCGGTGCGACGTAAAGCAAATAGCAAAAACTGAATGTAAACGAGAAGGCGTGTAAGTCTCTGTTATGACCCCACTTAGAGTACGGTGCCGACAGTGGGGTTCGAACCGACTATCTCCCGGATGCGAGCTCACAGCTGCGCGCTCCTAACTGCATGGCCAACTCCCCTAATTACTCTCATAACGATGTGAAACGATCTGTAACCTTCCTTAACAGCCTCGTTAATATGATTATCCCAATGAAGACCATTCCTGAATTTAAAATATATTCTATATCTTGCTGAAATCCTACAAGCTGAGGAAACAGCGAGGTTCAAATGGGAAACACTGTAACACCCTCCAGTAAGTTTCGACCTTTACATGCTGGATGCTTTGAGCAACAAGCTGGAAGGATGCAGATTTCCGTCAGATGCAGAGATGACAAAGGCATTTTCATCTGCCTACCAAGGGACATTTATGAGCATGGCATTACTAGGCTTGTTACGCTGTGGGACATATATCTGTTTGCTGGAGGGACATGTTTCAAACAACTCTATGCTGCATGTTTACACTTCTGACACATACGTGTATTTTTCTTATAATCATTAGCTTCACTCACTTTCATTTGACTTGCTCATACAGTTGACACGACGTAGCAGTTGTCCTTGGACCGATCTCCGTGACCGAGCGTATTGCTAACACTACCTCCGATTTCTATACTAGACAACGTTCATAAGCCCACAAATGCATGGCTGTTGACTACTGCACACGTTTATAAAACAAACAAATAAAAGCTTTGGTCCTAAGTTCCACTGTCATTTCATTGCTAAATGACGAAATTAACACGTACATCGCAGCTGGGTTACTTTCATCGGTGTGGTGAAATAACCGCACAGTAAAATATATGCACAGTAAAGAAAGCGCACAGCCAGTGCTGTGTGTACCACGGTGTCCGGACATTTCCTACCACTTGATTTTTGAGGACATTTCATACCACCTAGGTCGTTATCTACCTGCGAACGGCTTTCCCGTAATCCCGAAATATTTACGCCGGGACAATTCGTACCACTTGATGTCAAATTGGAATTCCATTTCCACGCCAGCGGGCGTAATGAGCCTCACAGGCACACTTTATAAATCAGAAACAAAAATAATTTACAAAATTTGCTGAAGAAAACTTATATATTATTTTAATAATAGCCGTTTAAACTATACTTATCACTCGTGTTTACGTGGATATCATAAGAAGGTCCCAGCCCCAGCTTTTTACTGGTGTGAAAATGGGAAACCACGGAAAACCATATTCAGGGCTGCCGACAGTGGTGTTCGAACCCATTATCTACAGGATGCAAGCTCACAGCTGCGCGCCCCTAACCGCACGGCCAACTCGCCCGGTTATTTTAATCTTTAGTTTGTTTGTAGCTTTATCAATAGTTTTATATTTACATCGAATATTAATCTAGTCTAGCGTCTGTACCAAGCAAGACCTGATGTTTCCAGTTACCTCATATATGTTCACAGTTAGGTCAGGTTACGTTTTCATCACTCCACGACATCTTTTATACCCTTCCTTCAGGCATCGCCAAAGGATTGTTCCATCGTCTTTTCGTCGAATTTCTCGGTAAGCATAGCCGTTAAAATGTACTTCAGGCTCACCTTATTAATTGTCAGCACTTCCTTCTTGGCACACTGTACAAATTATACTGGATGACTTCCAAAACAGAAATTGTAGGCGGTATGGGGCGAATGGTAAGGACCGTGAATATTGGAATATCCAGGTCCATTGTTCTCACTAATACGGCAACTCAAGCAAATACAACTCCCTGCGGTCGCAGGTACCGCGTGTGCGCGTATTTCACAAATTCCTGTTTGTACGCTTACTTCACTGTGCGTTATTTTCATATATCCACTTTCAGCTACAAACAGTGACTGGAGATACACAATAATAATGACAATGATAATAATAATAATAATAATAATAATAATAATAATAATTGTTACGGAATTATCCGTGGTAGTTAGAGGTGAAAGAAAGTGCGGGCTGGAATAGGTCTCAACTACAAAATTAAAGTTAATTTAAAACTTTAACAAAGGTTATATTTTCTTTTCAAAATCAACCAATAACAGAGTATAACAGGTACCAAGTAGCAGATCAACAAATTAAGAAATTACAAATTACAGTTCTTTACAAGATTTGGGCTTCGAGCCCCACAATTACAATCCTTGAGCTGTTAGCCCAACATTACCAAGGTACAAAATTGAACCAAGGGGCAGAAAACCCCATCATGCCAAATTCGAAGACTTGGTTTTCCCTGAGATTTCGGCTGGTTTACTTGGGGCTGAGCCTCGGGAAGATGGGTTAGCCGACTCAGCCGAAGCCACTAGTCACTTATGATTGTTGGTGGAGGTTGCATCCGAAGTTGAGCAGGAGGGAGTGCTATTAGAAATCGGGCAATTCTTGGCGATATGGGAAAAAGCGCCGCATTTAAAACAGCCTTGCGATGACCCTGCTCCCTTGTTTGTCCCATAGGATTTAATCAAGGGGAACTTGTTCCGAAGATGATCTGCTGAGCCACAAGCAAAACATTTGCGAGTGGTGACGGTTCGGCGAGGCGGAGGCCGAAAGTTACTTGAAGACGGAGGGGGCTCCCTCGCAACACGTACTGTGTCTGCATACCTAAATCCTTCGGCTGACACAGCCACAGCCTCTAGCTCGGCAAAAGTTTGCGGACGTGACGCAAAACACAAGTAGGACCTGTAAGATGGGGAAATTCCTTCCACAATAGCCTGTACAATTTGATCTTCTGGAAAATGAAGAGCAAACACCCTAGTATAGAATTTGATGTCTTGGATGAAGTCTGCCAGGTTTTCATCGAGTCGCTGTACTCGGTAGTAGTACTTTTTTTTTTTGCTAGTTGCTTTACGTCGCGCCGACACAGATAGGTCTTATGGCGACGATGGGACAAGGAAGAGCTGGGAGTGGGAATGAAGCGGCCGTGGCCTTAATTAAGGCACAGCCCCAGCATTTGCCTGGTGTGAAAATGGGAAACCACGGAAAACCATCTTCAGGGCTGCCGACAGTGGAGTTCGAACCTACTATCTCCCGAATACTGGATACTGGCCGCACTTAAGCGACTACAGCTATCGAGCTCGGTGGTAGTAGTACTTTTGAATTAGCGATGACCTAGCTCGAGCGGGGATAAAATTCGCCAGAAGGTGTACATGAAACTCTTCAATAGTTGATTGTTCGGCAATTGCCCTAACTATCTTGTCTGAGAGGACACCAATGGAATAAGGGTAAATAATTTGAAGGATTTGACTCGGAGAAAGAGAGAAAACAAGTGCATGATCCTGAAACTCAACGAAAAATCTTAGAAAAGCAATAACATCACTGGTAGAATTGACTGAAAATTTCGAAATACCTCTAAGTAACATTGCTAAAGGATGGGGCAAACTGCTGAAGCCAGGTGACATAGTAGGTAGAGGCCTAAGTGGCGGAGAAGCTGTATCGGAAGGGGCATTATTCAACGAGTTACGACGCTCAGATTCGTTGTCTAATGGGGCAGAGGTTTGTTGAGCTCCCATAGATTTCCTATTTTCTTCTCCTTTAGAAGACTCTTCCTCGCTAACTACGTTTACCGTAGCAGGTTGGTCGGTTTTGGGAGGGACTGCCCCGGTTAACAATAGGGTAACCTTACTAGACAGTTTAGCAAGGTTTTCCCTTGAATGTCACTCAACTTAAGAGACAATAGATCACTAACTCTATTAGAAAAATGGTATAATCTAGCTTGTACCCGTTTGAGTTGATTAGGTGATGGATCACCACCTTCAAAAAAACTAACCACAGATGCTAGCTCAGTAGCATTATCAGTGATCGTGGAGAGAGCATCGTCAATATCTTTCTCTCCCAAAGTTGGGATGGTAATAGGCAATACAAAAGAATCTTTAAGCTTAGTGATACCGGCCGCAACCGTGCCTCCAGATTGAACATTTCTAATTGTTAATTCATAGATGAATTCCTCCTTGCGCAAATAGCCGGGATGGAGGACATCGCGAGGGCCCGGCATGATGACAGAACTTTACAAATTTGGAAAAATCGAAAAATGCCAGCGACTGCGAAAATTGTTAGAGTTCAAAACAAAGCAAGTTTTAGCCGTCCAAAGGGGCTAAATTGAGACCCATTCAACCACGCTCTGCTACCACTTGTTACGGAATTATCCGTGGTAGTTAGAGGTGAAAGAAGGTGCAGGCTGGAATAGGTCTCAACTACAAAATTAAAGTTAATTTAAAACTTTAACAAAGGTTATATTTTCTTTTCAAAATCAACCAATAACAGAGTATAACAGGTACCAAGTAGCAGATCAACAAATTAAGAAATTACAAATTACAGTTCGTTACAAGATTTGGGCTTCGAGCCCCACAATTACAATCCTTGAGCTGTTAGCCCAACATTACCAAGGTACAAAATTGAACCAAGGGGAAGAAAACCCCACCATGCCAAGGAGCACTTGCTCCAAATTACAATATTAAGCCTCCTAGAGGCACACAGAAATTAAATTTAGGAAAGAGCAGACTCGCTCTCAAGGTTCAAGCCTATCAATGGCCACAACGAATTTCACTTCTATTTGCCCTCAAGGCGCACAAAGAAACAGGGGTATTTACTACCCAACCTACAGGGCCTTCGCGATGAGAATAAAACAGCAGGTTAAGTTACTGGCCCAAAGTACACAAAGGACAGGATGCATGAGCTTGCACTCCAAAACACCTTTTAAAACCTAAATGGCTCTAGGCCGGTACACAGGGGCTAATCCCAAGCTAGGGAGGTGACCCGTGTGAGAAAACTATAATACATTAAGGAAGCCTAGAAACGGTTATGAAAACGTGGTCATCTCAATTTCAAAATGAAAGGGGAGCTCGAGAGGGTAAAGCACTCTCTATCCCCGCTTTACAGTTAAAGAGTTTTGTAGTTTTTCATAGACAGAAGAGGAATTTACATTTTAAAGTGGTAGGTTACATATTAAAGGATTCGAACCCTCCCCGAGAGTTAAACTGCTGAGCTAGGCAAGAAATAAAGATGTTAACAGGCCATTACCTTGTAGAAAAACTGCTGCTTGAAGAAAGAGGCGCTTCCCGCCCCCTGCTACATATCCACACACTGAGTTAGATGTTATACTAGTGGCCCCGTGACAAGAAAATCAGCAGGTTTTATACCCTCGTGGAAAATTCGAGACATTCAGGAATGAGTAGACACACCCCCCAATTTTATTGGGTCGCTAAAAGTTATACATCAACATCGAAGAAGAAAGACACTATTGGTCAGAAATTAATTAAAGAAATTCGGGATTGGCTGAGTTCAAAACTGGCGGACAGAAAGATTAATATTGCCAACCCCAAAAATAAAAGAACAAACTTTAGTAAAGACAAAACTTAAGACTACAAAATGTATTCAAGAGAGTTCATTCCATTGCGCCAGAGTGTATTACCATAGTTTTTTTGGTAGAGACATCTGTTAGAGAATGTTCATACTTCTTGATCAATGAAAAACAAAAGCAAATGAAAAACACTCAGTGACCTCTTCTGATAACCAGTAGAATTAGTTCAGTGGTTAAAGTTCCGGGTTTCTCCAGTAGAGAAGTTTCAATTTGCGCAAGATTTGAACTTGCGTCGCGTAGAGGTGTACCGCCCGGTACAATAATAATAATAATAATAATAATAATAATAATAATAATAATAATAATAATAATAATAATAATAATAATATAAATTCGTGCGGCAATTTCTATCCGGGTGCAACCCTTGTAAGGCAGACCCTCCTATGAGTGTGGGCGGCATCTGCCTCGTGTTATTGTGGTGGAGGATAGTGTTATGTGTTGTGTGTGAGTTGCAGGGATGTTGGGTACAGCACAAAAACCCAGTCCCCGAGCCAAGGGAATTAAGCATTTAAGGTTAAAAACTTCGGCCCTCTGGGAATCGAACTCGGGGCCCTCTGAACCGAAGAGCACTGCGCGGATCACACAGTACAGGAGAATGTCGCTCGAAGGTTCGGTTGGTGGCTAATTTGTTGCAGCTTGTTGAGGTTTCAGATTTAAGGTTGTGGAGTGGGGAGGTGTCGACTTCAGTTGCAGTCAAAACTAGTTTCTGTGAACTGTGTCGTTAAAGTGAGGGCTGTGCCCACCCTTAACCACCGGCTTCATGAAATAGGAACCGAACAACGGAGGGTTAGAAACCATGATATTCCATGGTTTTTCATCTCAATGCCATTCTCAGAGGCTACAGTCTCTTCTTTCTCAATCCGTGTGAAAATGAAAATCCACAGCCTGTTTCCAGTCCTTCGACCGGGTCAGGACTGGAATGAATGAAGCTCGATCTAACGGCGAGGGTAGGAATTGTGCCGGCTACTGAAGCCTGTCGCACTCCTCTGGGGCAATGATTAATGACTGACAGATAAAATGAAATGCAATTGGAGAGTGTTGCTGAAATGAGAGCTGACAGAGAAAACCGGAGTACCTGGAGAAAATCCTGCTCCGTCTCCGCTTTGTCCAGCACAAATCTCACATGGAATGGCCGGGATTTGAACCACAGAACCCAGCGGTAAGAGGCCGGCGCGCTGCCGCCTGAGCCACGGAGGATCTACTCGCAACCTCTTGTACTCAAATTTGTGGGATTGAAACCTGATACAGTCGGTTGACATTTAAGAGCACCATACCAGAAGACTTACTGGCACATTAAAGTACCTCATTTCAGGACAAAGTATTAGCACTTTTGATACTAAATACATCATAACCCTGCCATCGAAGATCACATTCGGGGCTGCCGACCGAGATGTTGGAACTCGCTATCTCCTGAGTGCAAGCTTACAAGGTCTGGTAGTATTTTTGGAAAGACTCGGGACATTAGAAGTGCGAAAAATAATACTCACATTTATAATTTGAAGTTTTAATAATGCATAGGCAAAAGTTTGTTAACATGATGTGCAATAAATTAACAAGCGGAATGTGATTACCCGTATCGTGTCTCCGGGATACCAATTATTTACAGGACTTAATGTAGGTTAAAAAATTGAAATACTAAAAATAACAAATTTACGAAATTAATACAAAGATTCCTCCCATATACAGGGCTATTCAGCAAAGTTGTCCACCTCAAATAACTCTTGAATGGTTAAAGATGTTGACATTTTGTTTTCACTTTCAGTAATGGTACCGTAGGGCTTCGCTTTTTTAATCGGTACCACACTATTTTGTACACACAGCCTTACATCTACAAACATTACAAATTCAGCACCGTGATTAATCTGAAATCGAAAAAATATTATGTATTCTAACATGCCTCATTTGCCAGCTGAGGGCTAATCTGTTCGATTCGCGCTACGTATGAAACACTAGCAAGATACCCGTGCTTCACACCAGGCAAATACTGGGGCTGTACCTTAATTAAGGCCACGGCCGCTTCCTGCCCACTCCTAGCTCTTTCCTATCCCATCGCCCCCGTCAGACTTATCTGTGTCGGTGCGACGTAAAGCAAATTGAATAATAATAATAATAATAATAATAATAATAATAATAATAATAATAATAATAATAATAATAATAATAATAATAATATATTCTGTATCGGTGCGACGTAAAGCCAATAGCAAAAATAATAATAATAATAATAATAATAATAATAATAATAATAATGATATATGTTTATAACTTGTTTTATGTCGCACCACACTGATGTCTTATGGTGGCGATGGGATTGGAAATGGTTATGACTCGGAAGGAAGCGACCGTGCCCTTAACAAAGGTACAGCCCAAATATTTGCCTGGTATGAAAATGGAAACAGCGAAAAACCATCTTCAGGACTGCAGACAGTGGGGTTTGAACCCACTATCTCCTGAATGCAAGCTGAGAGCTACGTGACACAGACCACATAACAAATAGCTTGGTGGTAATAATAATAATAATACTAATAATAGTCCGCCTATGGGGTGCAGTGGTTAGTGTGATTAGCTGCCCCCCCCCCGGAGGGCCGGGTTCGATTCCCGGCTCTGCCACGAAATTTGAAAAGTAGTACGAGGGCTGAAACGGGGTCCACTCAGCCTCAGGAGGTCAACTGAGCATAGGGGAATTCAATTCCCTCCTCAGCCATCCTCGAAGTGGTTTTCCGTGGTTTCCCATTTCTCCTCCAGGCAAATGCCGGGATGGAAAACTAACTTACGGCCACGGCCGCTTCCTTCCTCTTCCTTGTCTATCCCTTCCAATCTTCCCATCTCCCGACAAGGCCCCTGTTCAGCATAGCAGGTGAGGCCGTCTGGGCGAGGTACTGGTCATCCTCCCCACTTGTATCGCCCGACCCAAAGTCTCACACTCCAGGACACTGCCCTTGAGGCGGTAGAGGTGGGATCCCTCGCTGTGTCGGAGGGAAAAACCAAATCTGGAGGGTCAACAGATTAATAATAATAATAATAATAATAATAATAATAATAATAATAATAATAATAATAATAATAATACCGGGACAGTTTGCCTTGCCGTTAGGGGCGCGCAGCTGTGAGCTTGCATCCGGGAGATAGTGGGTTCAAATACCACTGTCGGCCGCCCTGAAGATGGTTTTCCGTGGTTTCCCATTTTCACACCAGGCAAATGCTGGGGCTGTACCTTAATTAAGGCCACGGACGCTTCCTCCCTACTCCTAGGCCTTTCCCATCCCACTGTCGCCATAAGACCTATCTGTGTCGGTGCGACGTAAAGCAAGTTGTAAATAAAATAATCAATCACAGAGTGACTGGACCTCGCACCAGCCCACACATCCAGGTAGAAATACCTGGCATGGCCGCTAATCGAACCCGTGGCCTCCAGCTTAGAGGCAGGCACGTTACCCCTACACCACGGGGCTGGCAAAATGTAACCCGAGTATAACCATGCTATCAGAGCCGCAATTTGTCGACATTTTTTTAATTTTCAGTGGTCTACAACGTACGGAATGTAAAGTGTGCCGGGCTGAGTGGCTCAGACGGTTGAGGCGCTGGCGAATTAGATCGTGGCTCAGTCCCGTGATATTTGTAGGTGCTGAAATACATAAGCATCGTGTCGGTAGATTTACAGGCACGTAAAAGAACCTTGACGTCTCCGAAAACCGTCAACAATTAGTGGAACGTAAAAACAATAACATTATTATAAAGTACATGTTGATCCTCAGAAGACAAAATCGCAAAGCAATTGAAATAAAGCAAGCATTCATATTTTCAGAAAAATATTTATATGTAATGTATGAAGATTTGTTGGTCATAATTTGTCTTCTTTTTCTTACCTTGTGTATCTGTTTACCATGCAGGGTACGTTTTTCCCCCGGACTCAGCGAGGGATCCCACCTCTACCACCTCAAGGGTAGTGCCCTGGAGCTTCAGACTCTGGGTCGGAGGTTACAACTGGGGAGGATGACCAGTACCTCGCCCAGGCGGCCTCACCTACTATGCAGAACAGTGGGCCATGCAGGGGTTGGGAAGATTGAAAGGGATAGACAAGGAAGAGGGAAGGAAGCGGCCGTGGCCTTAAGTTAGGTACCATCCCGGCATTTGCCTGAAGAATTGGGAAACCACGGGAAGCCACTTCCAGGATGGCTGAGGTGGGAATCGAACCCACCTCTACTCAGTTGACCTCCCGAGGCTGAGTGGACCCCGTTCCAGCCCTCGTACCACTTTTCAAATTTCGTGGCAGAGCCGAGAATCGAACCCGGGCCTCCGGGGGGGTGGCAGCTAATCACACTAACCACTACACCACAGAGGCGGACTTAGCCTTAATTTGTAATTTATAGTATTCCTTCTCTGGTGTTAAAATGGGAAATCAAGGAAATCTAACGGTGGGTTAGAACTCACCTCATGTCGACGTTAAAGAACAGTCGTGGAGCAAAGTTCCGATACGTATGGAATGTTAAACAAATAATATTATTTTTATTATCTACCGGGACTCCATAGGTTTATTAGTGGATACTACAGTGACTCTATATGTAGTGGATAGACATCTAATATCGTGCAGCCAACTCATACAGTCTTCCGATTCTACAAGCACTCTACGGTGACAGTTGTCAGCTTTTGCATACAAGAGAGCACTAATATTATTAAAATCCATGAACTGAGGAGATGTGTAAACACAGCTAACAATTATTGGAATAATGCCACCATGTTGGCATTGACTACGTGTATCACCTCTTTCTCCTTGAACTGTCAGGTGTTGCAATTCATGTTGTTTGATTGGAGGACTGTTTACCACACGACAAACACACTTCTAGAGACCAAGATGCTACACTGAAAATAAATAATATGTTTATTCATGCAGACGGAGGCGCTCGCGGGTGGACGACGCTCTCCATGGTTGCATTCTGAGCGAGATTACCTGGCATAAAAGGGTCAATTGATTTTTCCATCCCAGTGACACTGAATGTTGCTACCTCGCCCATCACCAGTGGTTAACTAAGCCGACCTCCGTAGCACAGTCAGTTAATCTGCGTCCTTCTATTCCCAAGATTATTATTATTATTATTATTATTATTATTATTATTATTATTATTATTATTATTATTATTATTATTATTTCCTGGCATAAAAGGGTCAAATGAATTTTCCATCCCAGAGACACTGAATGTTGCTACCTCGCCCATCACCAGTGGTTAACTAAGCCGACCTCCGTAGCACAGTCAGTTAATCTTCGTCCTTCTATTCCCAAGATTATTATTATTATTATTATTATTATTATTATTATTATTATTATTATTATTATTATTATTATTAATGTCTGTCTGTCTGTCTGTCTGTCTGTCTGTCTGTCTGTCTGTCTGTTAGATCATCAGCCCAGAGGCTGGTTGGATCCTCAAATAGCATCACCAAAGGCTATGCAGTTATAGGGAAACCACAAAAACCAATGGCGGAGCCCAAATTAGGCGTACTAGGCAAGATGAGGAGTGAGGTAGTTTGCCATTGCTTTCCTCACTGGGCCAGACAGTGCTATTGTAGCACAACTAATCCTATGAGCAACACCTTTCAGGACACTCAGACACACTGGTTGTGCTCTGAATGTCATTAATCAGCACCACCCATACCCAGCAGCTTCCATATTGTCACAGCCATGGATGAGACTGGGACTTCAGTGGAAGCTACACTTTGCTCTGGCCTGTGCCAAGAGATGGATGCAAAAGTACTGTATCCATCAAGAAATGACAGCAGGCAGATTATTATTATTATTATTATTATTATTATTATTATTATTATTATTATTATTATTATTATTATTATTATTATTATTATTATTATTATTATTATCTACTGGAATTCCATACATTTATCTGTGGACACGACTCTAAATCCACTGTTCCCTGTAGGGGGTGATTCAAAATGTTGCGCAGAAATTGAAGTACGGTAACCCATAGAAGGGTCGAAATACAACATTCGGAGAGAAACGAACAGACTAGGACGAAATTCTGCGTCAGGGGAAGACTAAGAATGCAAGAATGACATAATGGACAATATATTTTTACCTATTTATTGATTGATTTATTTCGCCAGCCGTTCGGGTGGTGGCGCTGGCATGTTCGGTGCTCTGAGACATCATACTCCCGAGCTGCGGCACTCTCTGGTTGCCAATATCTGGGTATCCAGCGAGCGTGGAGGGTAAAGGGTCGGCCGCATGGGCAGGTTTTACCACGCGCTTAGACAGAGTTTGTATGAGGAAGTACGTGCGTACTGACGGCAAAATGTTGCCCGCACAAACCAATAAGCGCGGCTTGCGTAAACGTTGCTATGTCAAAGATTTTGTTTGTGCAAATTGGTTTGCACGGCGAAGAGTGTGTGTGCGCGCCACGAAAAATTTGATTCCGAATTTATTGAGCTTCATGAATCATTATCATGCCCTTGAAAGATAAAATCGAAACACTGTAATATTCCGTGTAAACTTATAACCTGCTACTCTGGGAGATGAACATTAGCAACAGCGTGCTCCCGGGGTTCTTATGCACAGAAAACGGTTACCGACTACCTGCGATTACAAGCATTTACTTCCCTTGTTTTCAGCAGAAAACCAAAATAAATCCTCTCTCCGCCACACTGGTGCGATTTTGACAAAAACCTCCTCTTCCTCCGAAGGCTAATTTTATCATAACAACGTTTGCATAAACTTACTTCCACCGTATGGACGCGGTACGGTGTTTCGTCTTTATTGTACAAATTATATCGTACAAGTAAATCGCTGCCGTATTTCCGGCCTTTTAAGGCTTTTCAGCCTTATCCACTTGTTGCCATTTCTTGTTGGATGCAGTACTTTTGCATCTATGTCTTGGGACATACCAGAGCAAAATGTAGCTTCCACCGAAGTTCCAGGCTCTCCAACAACTCCGTACTGTTCGCGGCGACCCTCCCTTTATCTTCCGCTGGTGAAGTACGTGAAATATCCGGTGCGACTGCAGAAGTAATATTCTCGTTTCGCGTTACGATGTCCTCGTGATCTCTCTGATTGGGGATGTAGAGGTTTAGTCTTGGTTTTCCGGATACCCGGCAGTAGTGCACAGGTTTTGGAAGACCACGGACTCCGAAGTTCTGAGTTTCCAACCGTTTCATCCACTCATCACGACTCCAGTTTCTCTCGAACACCACGGTGTTTCTTCGTCTGGGAACTTCGTGTGCACCCTCCCTCTTGGAGGAGAATTTACAATCTTCTGGGCAGGGTCTTCGGGACAATGATTATAGTTGTTTTGCTACAGTCTCTCCAGCCATCGTGCAAGCTGTCGTTCCGGGTTCTTGAAGTTTAGACGTCACCTGAGTGATCCATGGTCAGACCCGATGAGGAATTCTTGGCCATGCAGTTACTTAATGAAATGTTCAATGGTCTTCACATTGGCCAGCAATTCTTTCCGGATGAGGCAGTAATTTATTTTAGGTTTTGAGAGGGCCTTACTGAAGTGTGCCACTACCCACTCGTCGATGTCCACCACTTTCGCTGGCGTCCATATCGAGCACAAACTTCGGTCCAGCTCTGGGATATGCCAATACTGGTGCTGTACACAAGGTTGAAAGCTTTCAGGCATTCCTCCGACCAGATAAATTGTTGGTGATTATTCCGTGCGGCGATGCAACGGTTTAGCGATGTTGGCAAATCTGCTGACAAATCAACGGTAGTAAGTGCAGAGACCCAGAAAACTTAGGTGCTGGCCACTTTCTCACCGCCTTGGATTTCGCTCGATTGGTCCGAACTTCTTCCTCCGAGACGATATGGCCAAGGTACTCTACTTCCTTCCTGAAGAGCTTGCATTCCTTCGGGCTCAAATTCAGATGGGCTGTTCATAGTTTCCCAATAATCTCTCTCAAGTTCTTGAGGTGCTCTTCGTGGGCGCTTCCCAGGACGCTGACGTCGTCCGGGTAGATCAGGCTGGTCTTCCAGTATAGTCCTCTCCGTACAGTCTTATCAGCCTCTCGAAATTCGCCGGGGTGTTGCACAACCAGAATGGCATGAACTCGAACAGCTGAAGACGGCACAAACACCCAGCCCCTGAACCATAGGAAATAACCAATGAAAGTTAAAATACCCGTCTTATACGGGAATCGAACCCTGGGCCCCTTGCACCGAAAGCCAGCATGCTAACCATTTAGCCATAGAGCCTGATCCTGATATAGTATCTAGAGTATCGTCAATCCGAGGTAGCAGGTAGCTGTCTTTCCTTGTAACGTAATTCACTCTCCTGTCACGATCGACTTGAAATATTGACCTGGCGCACTGTCATGACGTCAGCAAAGTAACGTGGCCCGCGGCGAGTGCCGTGCCACAGCCGCGAAGTAATTCTAATATGAATGACAAGGAAGCCGCGAGGAAATTAACAATTGCGCAGATATACAATTTTCGTACTTTTTTTGTATATTATTTCTGTAACAGCACAGACTGAAGTCCACTCATGTTTATAAAAAACAGAACATCTTTAAAGACTACATGTAGGGTGTTCATATTCACAGGACATGTTGATTTAGTATGTTGTACAGAAACGATTATCATTTCTGTCACCAAGGTTCAGCATGTGCCTTGTTTCCTACAAGGCACTGGGTCCTCCATGGGCGCTGATAACTTGTTCCATGCGTGATGACATCGACGCGTATAAGGGGCAAATGGCGTCCTGGGGTATAGCTGTCCACGCTGCACTCACCTGGTTCTACAGTTCATCTTTGGTGGTTGGCACTGGATCAGAGCGCCACACTCGTCATTTCACCATATCTCACACATTTGCGATTGGCGACAAGTCCGGTGATCGAGCGGGTCAGAGCAACAGTCTGACATCCTGTGACAACAAGAAGACACGTGTTCGTGCAGCAACATGTGGTCGTGCATTGTCCTCCTGAAATATGGCGTCTGGGGTATCGTGCAGAAAGGGTATGGCTACGGGTCGCAGGATGTCATTCACGTAGGTCAAACTGGTCACAGTGCCCTGGACACGCACCAACTGTGATTTGTGGTTGTACCCAATAGCACCCCACACCATAAGGCCTTGAGCTGGCGCTATATGTCTTGTGCGAATGCAGTCAGTGTGGTCCCTCTAACCTTGTCTGCGCCGAACCAAAATACGGCCATCATTTTCAAACAAACAGAACCTGGATTCGTCCGAAAACATTATCTACTGCCATTCCTGTCCCCAGTAACGTCGTTCCATACATCATTGCAGTCTAGCATGTTTATGCACATTAGTCAAAGGTAGACGGAGAAATGGGCGACCCGCCGGTAACCTAGACCGTAATAAACGGCGATCGACCGTCACTCCTGATAGTGTACGATGTGTTCCACTGTTCCACAGTTGCACCAGAGCCGAGGAAGACGCAGATCTGTCCTACAATGCCATTCGGACGAGGTGTCGATCTTTTCCGGGGGTGGTCTGGGTGGTGTCAGAAGGCCCATCTAGTCGTGTTCTACGGCCTTCTGTGAACCATTCTTTACACACTCGTTGCACTGCCGACACACTTCGTCGCACACAAGCAGCCATTTACCGGATGGATGCATCACGTTCTCTCATGCCAATAATGTGCCTTCTTTCAAACTCACTCATTGGACGGTAAGGTTCCCCTCATACGTCTGCGGGGTATACTGCACGTCTGTTCAAGTCACACTGATCCATTACCTTCCGTTTATACCGACAACGAGAGCCGCGGGCCCATTTTACCAGTCGGTGGTGGCGCGCCGAAATATCGATGTGGACCTTGAACATGGGAGCCGACATGGTTCAAGTGCCAACCATTTCTTCAGAACATACTAATGCATATGTCCTGACCGGGCGAGTTGGCCGTGCGCGTAGAGGCGCGCGGCTGTGAGCTCGCATCCGGGAGATAGGGGGTTCGAATCCCACTGTCGGCAGTCCTGAAGATGGTTTTCCGTGGTTTCCCATTTTCACACCAGGCAAATGCTGGGGCTGTACCTTAATTAAGGCCACGGCCGCTTCCTTCCAACTCCTAGGCCTTTCCTATCCCACCGTCGCCGTAAGACCTATCTGTGTCGGTGCGACGTAAAGCCCCTAGCATATGTCCTGTGAATATGAACTTCCTATCTCTAGTCTTTCGAGGTGTTCTGTTTCTTTTTGAACATGAGTGTATCTTGAACGTTTCAAATTACTTTATGTATGAAGATATAATAATAATAATAATAATAATAATAATAATAATAATAATAATAATAATAATAATCATAATAATAATAATAATATACTTTTCCCATTTAACCATGCAGTGTATTTTAATGTTACCAGTTTTACACGAAAGTTCGAATGAACAAAATCCTTATTTACTGCTGTAGGTTTATCAGGAACTGAACGGTTGCATGAAAAATTCCCTGACCTTATTACCATCTATCCATCATTTAAATATGTACCTCAAAATATTCTACGTTGTCTTCAGTTCTTTTAAATGTCTGCCACAATTATTATTTGCTGCAGTGTCATTGACATTCTTGGTGAGATTATTTATCATTACCTTACAGGATCTGAAACTGATGTTTTGCAGCAAGTCCATCAAAGTTCTTTTGCATTCACAAACGTTATTTAAATCACCCTCAAGAAGAACGCAGCTCTCTAGCGTTATGCT